>NC_090443.1:103345489-103653544 GCF_031143425.1 Pleurodeles waltl
TCCCCAGGGAGCAGCGTTGGAGTGCCATTGAGAGGGAGGCCTTTGCTGTGGTTTGGTCCCTGAAGAAGCTGAGACCATACCTCTTTGGGACTCACTTCCTAGTTCAAACTGACCACAGACCTCTCAAATGGCTGATGCAAATGAAAGGTGAAAATCCTAAACTGTTGAGGTGGTCCATCTCCCTACAGGGAATGGACTTTATAGTGGAACACAGACCTGGGACTGCCCATGCCAATGCAGATGGCCTTTCCAGGTTCTTCCACTTAGAAAATGAAGACTCTCTTGGGAAAGGTTAGTCTCATCCTCTTTCGTTTGGGGGGGGGGGTTGTGTAAGGAAATGCCTCCTTGGCATGGTTGCCCCCTGACCTTTTGCCTTTGCTGATGCTATGTTTACAATTGAAAGTGTGCTGAGGCCTGCTAACCAGGCCCCAGCACCAGTGTTCTTTCCCTAACCTGTACGTTTGTATCCACAATTGGCAGACCCTGGCATCCAGATAAGTCCCTTGTAACTGGTACTTCTAGTACCAAGGGCCCTGATGCCAAGGAAGGTCTCTAAGGGCTGCAGCATGTCTTATGCCACCCTGGAGACCTCTCACTCAGCACAGACACACTGCTTGCCAGCTTGTGTGTGCTAGTGAGGACAAAACGAGTAAGTCGACATGGCACTCCCCTCAGGGTGCCATGCCAGCCTCTCACTGCCTATGCAGTATAGGTAAGACACCCCTCTAGCAGGCCTTACAGCCCTAAGGCAGGGTGCACTATACCATAGGTGAGGGTACCAGTGCATGAGCATGGTACCCCTACAGTGTCTAAACAAAACCTTAGACATTGTAAGTGCAGGGTAGCCATAAGAGTATATGGTCTGGGAGTTTGTCAAACACGAACTCCACAGCACCATAATGGCTACACTGAAAACTGGGAAGTTTGGTATCAAACTTCTCAGCACAATAAATGCACACTGATGCCAGTGTACATTTTATTGTAAAATACACCACAGAGGGCACCTTAGAGGTGCCCCCTGAAACTTAACCGACTATCTGTGTAGGCTGACTAGTTTTAGCAGCCTGCCACAAACTGAGACATGTTGCTGGCCCCATGGGGAGAGTGCCTTTGTCACTCTGAGGCCAGTAACAAAGCCTGCACTGGGTGGAGATGCTAACACCTCCCCCAGGCAGGAATTGTCACACCTGGCGGTGAGCCTCAAAGGCTCACCTCCTTTGTGCCAACCCAGCAGGACACTCCAGCTAGTGGAGTTGCCCGCCCCCTCCGGCCAGGCCCCACGTTTGGCGGCAAGGCCGGAGAAGATAATGAGAAAAACAAGGAGGAGTCACTGACCAGTCAGGACAGCCCCTAAGGTGTCCTGAGCTGAAGTGACTCTAACTTTTAGAAATCCTCCATCTTGCAGATGGAGGATTCCCCCAATAGGGTTAGGATTGTGACCCCCTCCCCTTGGGAGGAGGCACAAAGAGGGTGTACCCACCCTCAGGGCTAGTAGCCATTGGCTACTAACCCCCCAGACCTAAACACGCCCTTAAATTTAGTATTTAAGGGCTACCCTGAACCCTAGAAAATTAGATTCCTGCAACTACAAGAAGAAGGACTGCCTAGCTGAAAAC
The DNA here is from genome assembly GCF_031143425.1 of Pleurodeles waltl. Classification (NCBI taxonomy): domain Eukaryota; kingdom Metazoa; phylum Chordata; class Amphibia; order Caudata; family Salamandridae; genus Pleurodeles; species Pleurodeles waltl. The sequence continues at coordinate 103,347,106 of NC_090443.1, forward strand.
CCCTGCAGCGGAAGACCAGAAGACGACAACTGCCTTGGCTCCAGAAACTCACCGGCCTGTCTCCTGCCTTCCAAAGATCCTGCTCCAGCGACGCCTTCCAAAGGGACCAGCGACCTCGACATCCTCTGAGGACTGCCCCTGCTTCGAAAAGACAAGAAACTCCAGAGGACAGCGGACCTGCTCCAAGAAAAGCTGCAACTTTGTTTCCAGCAGCTTTAAAGATCCCTGCAAGCTCCCCGCAAGAAGCGTGAGACTTGCAACACTGCACCCGGCGACCCCGACTCGGCTGGTGGCGATCCAACACCTCAGGAGGGACCCCAGGACTACTCTAAGACTGTGAGTACAAAAACCTGTCCCCCCTGAGCCCCCACAGCGCCGCCTGCAGAGGGAATCCCGAGGCTTCCCCTGACCGCGACTCTTTGAATCCAAAGTCCCGACACCTGGGAGAGACCCTGCACCCGCAGCCCCCAGGACCTGAAGGACCGGACTTTCACTGGAGGAGTGACCCCCAGGAGTCCCTCTCCCTTGATCAAGTGGAGGTTTCCCCGAGGAACCCCCCCCTTGCCTGCCTGCAGCGCTGAAGAGATCCCGAGATCTCTCATAGACTAACACTGCGAACCCGACGCTTGTTTCTACACTGCACCCGGCCGCCCCCGCGCCGCTGAGGGTGAAATTTCTGTGTGGGCTTGTGTCCCCCCCGGTGCCCTACAAAACCCCCCTGGTCTGCCCTCCGAAGACGCGGGTACTTACCTGCAAGCAGACCGGAACCGGGGCACCCCCTTCTCTCCATTCTAGCCTATGTGTTTTGGGCACCACTTTGAACTCTGCACCTGACCGGCCCTGAGCTGCTGGTGTGGTGACTTTGGGGTTGCTCTGAACCCCCAACGGTGGGCTACCTTGGACCAAGAACTAAGCCCTGTAAGTGTCTTACTTACCTGGTTAACCTAACAAATACTTACCTCCCCTAGGAACTGTGAAAATTGCACTGTGTCCACTTTTAAAACAGCTATTTGTGAATAACTTGAAAAGTATACATGCAATTTTGATGATTTGAAGTTCCTAAAGTACTTACCTGCAATACCTTTCGAATGAGATATTACATGTAGAATTTGAACCTGTGGTTCTTAAAATAAACTAAGAAAAGATATTTTTCTATATAAAAACCTATTGGCTGGATTTGTCTCTGAGTGTGTGTACCTCATTTATTGTCTATGTGTATGTACAACAAATGCTTAACACTACTCCTTGGATAAGCCTACTGCTCGACCACACTACCACAAAATAGAGCATTAGTATTATCTCTTTTTACCACTATTTTACCTCTAAGGGGAACCCTTGGACTCTGTGCATGCTATTCCTTACTTTGAAATAGCACATACAGAGCCAACTTCCTACACTTACAATGTGTAAACTCTTTTTGCAAAACCAAACTGAAAGCCTCGAACAAGGAACATAAAACTGAACAGCCCATAAGCAAAGACTTGTCCATAAAAAAAATCGCCCTCCAAATTGAATGCCTAACAACTTGTAGTCTACAGGGTGAACCAGCATTAGCCAAATAGCCGATTTTACATCACATTTCGCAATTAACGTGCCACGGCATTCACCAACTGAACAGCTGTGTCGACAAATGCACAATGTACCCTGCTGCACACCTCAGGAATTAAATCTTTGACCGACAAGCCCTCCAGCAATGAGAGGTTATAAATCAGATGGAACTCCCATCGTTTGGAGGAACAGCTCATTGTCAAGCTGCCCCCAGCTGCACCTGAAACTCTTCGTCATCTCATACCCAAGCCTGTCCTCCGAAAGTAACCTGCGCCTTAAGCACTACATTGAGGTATTAAACAAAGCTAAACACCTCTCTGGATATTTCTCACAATGCATGCTCGTATATATGAGAAATGCCGCATTCTAGTTCTCAATATTAACAGACACCTTTGGCCTGTGTGACAGCTCATACTCCTCTTACTTGAAGTCCTCCTTCGCCCTTATCACCCAATGAGCAAGTTACTTACCTTCGGTAACGCTTTTTCTGGTGGATACACTAGCTACCTGTGGATTCTTCACCTAATGAATTCTCCCCATGCGTAGCATTCGACGGAAACTTCTCTCCAGCTCTGCACGGCGGCGAGGACGTCACAATTGCCTGACTCCACGCGGCTCCACCTGACGTCATCGTGGCAATAAGAGGCCCTCGCCGGCATGCTGATGTCAGTTTCCGCCATTTTTTACATGCCTTTGAAACAAATAGATAAACGTTGATAATCCAAACACTTCATAACTGTATCCAATAAACCTTTATGGAAAAAGCAATCGCCAATAATAGAAACAATACCAATGCACCTTCCTAAACGTTCTACACCATTATGATCAAAATTCAGAACTTACAAAATAAACAGAAATACAACTATATATATATATATTTATATACATAAATAAAATATACAAATGCACACCCAAAGAGATCACGGCATGACCAGACAGACAACGGGGAGGCAGGAGGGACCGTGAGGAATACACAGGTAGCTAGTGTATCCACCAGAAAAAGCGTTACTGAAGGTAAGTAACTTGATCTTCTGATGGATACAACTACCTGTGGATTCCTCACCTAATAAATAGAGTCCCAAAGCAGTACCACCTCGGAGGAGGGAGTCCGTCTGGTCATACCAAGAACTCCTGCAGCACAGACCGCGCAAAATGGCCATCCCTCCTCACCTCCAAATCCAGGCTATAATGCTTTACAAAGGTGTGGAGGGAAGACCAAGTTGCGGCCTTACAAATGTCCGCCACTGGAACACCTCTGACCAGGGCCGATGTGGTCGACTTGGCCCTGGTGGAATGGGCTCTGATCCCCTCAGGAGGATCCTTCTTCGCCAATGAATAACATATCTTAATACAAAGAATGACCCACCTGGATGGCGTTCGTTTGTGGACGGCCTTCCCCTTCCTCTTCCCCACGTATCCAATAAAGAGTTGGTCATCCAAGCGGAACTCTCTCGTCCTGTCTATGTAAAAACTGAGAGCCCTCCTGGGGTCCAGACGATGGAGTCTTTCCCCCTCCTTAGATGGATGCAGAGGAGGGTAGAATGTCGAGAGAGTGATGGATTGTCCCAAATGAAACGGAGACACTACGTTGGGGAGGAAAGCTGCCCTGGTCCTCAAAACCCCCTTTTGTTTATGAAAGGTTGTAAAAGGTGGATGAACAGAAAGCGCCTGAAGCTCACCCACACGTATAGTCGACTTGATGGCTGTTAGAAACACAGTTTTTAAAACCAAAAACCTTAAAGGGCAAGAATTAAGTGGCTCAAATGAGAGCCCATCAAAAAAGTTAACACCAGATTTAAATCCCATTGGGGCATGATAAACAGAGTGGGAGGAAACCTATTGGTAAGTCCCTTCAAAAACCTTACGGGTTTAAGGGGATTTGAACAAGATGGTTGATCAGGAAGAAATAAGAAGGCCGAAAGATAGCCTTTGACAGTGGCCACAGCACAACCTCGATGCGTTAACGACAAAGCAAACAGCAATATATCTGACAGATGGGCACTTAAGGGATTAATTTGTTGCTCTCCACACCAATGAACAAATTTAGCCCACCTGCTCGCGTAGACAGATTTGGTGGAGTGTCGCCTGGTCGATAAAATAACTCAGATTGCCCTGTTCAATCTCCAGGCATGAAGGTGCAGGCTCTGAAGGTGGGGGTGTAGAACATGCCCCTGTGACTGCGAGAGGAGGTCTGCCCTGAGAGGGAGACGGAGCGGAGGGCACAGTGAGAGTTGGAGTAGGTCTGCGTACCACACCCTTCATGGCCAATCCGGAGCTATTAGAATGACTTGGGCCCGGTCTTGGTGAATCTTCCTCAGAACCCGAGGAATCAAGGGTATGGGGGGAAACGCGTAAAGCAACTGGCCGCACCAGGACATCTGAAACGCGGCCCCCAACGCTCCTTGCACCGGATACTGAAGGCTGCAAAACGACAGGAATTGCGCGTTCTCCCGAGTGGCAAATAGGTCTATCCGGGGAAAACCCCACATCCGAAAGAGGTAAAGAACCAGATGCGGATGAAGACACCACTCGTGATCGTCTGAGAAGAGCAGACTGAGACTGTCCGCACGCACGTTTTGAACCCCGGCCAGATGGTTTGCTATTACGCAAAACCGATGGTCCTAAGCCCAGGACTAGAGCTGCAGAGCCTCTCTGCAGAGAAGGTACGACCCCACTCCTCCCTGCTTGTTGATGTACCACATTGCGGTCGTGTTGTCTGTTAGGACTTGAACCGACTGACCGCGAAGGGAAGGGAGGAAGGCCTTGAGGGCCAAACGAATCGCCTGCAGTTCCAGCAGATTGATATGAAACATATGCTCTACTGGAGACCAACGACCCTTGATCTCCAGGTCCCCCAGATGAGCTCCCCACCCCACAGTGGAGGCATCCGTTATCACTGTGGTCACCGAAGGGGGCAGTCAAAACGGCTTTCCTTGAGACAGGTTGCCGCCCGCCACCATTGGAGATCCGCTGCAGTGTCTCTGGAGATCTTTATCGACTCCTCGAGATCCCCTTTGTGTTGAAACCACTGCCTGCGGAAGCACCACTTGAAGAGCCCTCATCTGCCAGCGTCCATGAGTGACCAACAGAATGCAAGAAGCGAACAAACCAAGCAAACGAGGACCTTGAGGACTGGAACAACTGCTCCTTCTTGAAACATTGGAATCAACGCCTGAATGTTCTGGATCCGCTGTGGCGGCCCCGGATCCGCTGTGGCGGAGGAAAGGCCTGATTCAACGTAGTGTCCAGTACTGCCCCTATGAACAGGAGGCGTTGATAGGGCTCTAGGTGAGACTTGGGCACATTTATTGAAAAGCCCAGACTGAACAATAACTGGGTTGCCAGCTGCAGATGATGCAACACAAGCCCCGGAGACTTGGCTTTGATCAACCAATCATCCAGGTAAGGGAATACTGCTATCCCTTTCCTTCTAAGGTCTGCTGCAACAACCGCCATCACCTTCGTGAAGACCCGAGGTGCGGAAGTAAGACCAAAAGGAAGGACCTCAAACTGGTAGTGTTGCGACCTCACCACAAACCGGAGATACTTCCTGTGTGACTTGAGAATGGGAATATGGAAATAAGCATCCTGCAAGTCGACCGACACCATCCAATCCTTCTTGTTCAGCGCCATAAGTACCTGTGCTTGAGTCAGCATTTTTAATTTCTCCTGCTTGAGGAACCAATTCAAAATCCTCAGGTCCAAGATAGGCCTCAGACGACCATCCTTTTTGGGGATCAGAAAGTACCTCAAACAACATCCCTGACCCCTCTCCTGCTCGGGAACCAACTCCACCGCACCTTTCGACAATAGGGACAGAACCTCCTGTTCTAGCAACAGGAGATGATCTTCTGAATAAAAGGAAGGACTGGGAGGGAAGGGAGGAGGAATCTCTCAAAACGGAAGGGCATAGCCTTTTCTCACCACACTGATGACCCAGGAATCGGATGTTATGGACTCCCACATGGGAAGAAAAAGAGATAGCCTTCCCCCTACCGGAGAGGCATGGGACGCAATGGCGGGACGACTACGGCTGCTTTCCTTGCTGCATCCCTCCTGAGGAAGGGGAAGGGTGCTGTTGCTGGGTGGCCCCTCTAGTGCGGACCCTACCCCGTCCCCTAAATGATTGATAAGGGAGGCTCGAAGACTGCTGTCCTGCCTGCTGCGATCTCCTACTAAAGGAAGCCCCTCGTCCAAAAACTTGCAGCCGCCTAAAAGATCTAAATGGGGTCGAAACAGCCTGCAGGCCCAAGGACTTACCAGTGGCCATACACTCCTTAAAGCGCTCTAGCGCAGAGTCCGCTTTAGATCCAAACAATTTAGCCCCACCAAAAGGCAACTCCAAGAGCGTGGCCTGAACGTCTGATGAAAATCCAGATGTGCGCAACCAAGCATGGTGCCTGGTGGCAACAGAGGTCCCCATGGCTCTAGCAACAGAGTCTGCGGTATCCAGCCCTGACTGAATGACTTGCGTAGCCACTGCCTGGGCATCCGAAAGTAGGCCATGCATGTCTTGGAGCATGTCTGGTAACGCTGTCTTCGCTGCATCCATTATTGCGTGTATATACCTGCCAAGGATGCAGGTAGCATTAGCAGATTTCAGTGCCATGCTACACGAGGAGAAAACTTTCTTGGCCGACTGTTCCATACGCTTGGAATCCCGGTCAGATGGTACTCCCGGAAAGGAGCCAGAAGCAGACTGGGAGAAACAGGATGCATGTACGACCAGACTCTCTGGAGACGGATGCTTAGATAGAAATTCGGGGTTTCCAGGTGCAGACCTATACCCTCTGGCCACCGACCTGCTCACAGCCGACTAAGTGACAGGTTTCTTCCACACCTCTTCTATTGGCTCCATGACAGCCTCATTGAATGGCAACAGAGGATCTGCAATGGCCGCGGCAGTAAGAAGTACTTCTGTCAGGAGGTTGGTTTTAACCTGCACCGTAGGCAGGGGAAGTTCCCAGAAATCCGCAGCCTTCCTGATGACGGAATGAAAGGTGGCTACTTCCTCTGTATACTCCCCTGGGGAGGCCAGATCCCATTCCGGGGAAGTATCTGGCCCACTTGCTGTATCTAACCCTTGAAACTCACTCTGGGGATCAGCAATCTCCCCTTCCTCAAGGATCGGCTGCTGGTAATCCCTCTCCTCCAGCAACCTGAGGGCCTTCCTTCTGGACCGCAATTTGGCCTCCAACCCCGGCGTTGACATGGAGTGCAACGACGTCTGCGAATGGTGCCGAGAAGGCGTCATTACAGGATCTCCGGATCCTCCCGACGCCGTAGATGGATCCATCGGCGCCGTGGATAAACGCCCTGCACCCATCGACGCCATCCGGCTTCGAGGCTCCGTCTCAACAGACAACAACGTCGAAGGTCTCTCCCTCGACGTCGACAGCTGCGCCGCTGGCTCCGGCGCCTGGCTAGTGTCTCCTGCCAGACAGAACGGTATAAACGGCGTCGGCCTGTACGGAGCCGGAACGCCTAAGTTGAATGCCAGGGGACCAGTGCGGCCAGCCGGCGCACCACCTCCCGGAGCCATGTTCTGGAAAATAGCAAACATGGCATTTAGAAATGCCGCTGGGAACGCAGGATAGTCCTGAGGAGCCGGAGCCGGCGCTGGACTCGACTCCTGCTCGCCTGGATGCGCTGGAGAAGCTTGTTGACTTTGAGGCTCCACAACCTCAAAGACCGACGGCGCCAGGGACGTCTTTGGAGTCACTGGTTGAGGAGACAACGTCGGGCTGACCTCCCAGGACTTACGGCGTCGAGTTGACGGAGACCTCGACTCCGACCAGCTTCTGGCTCGACGCCTGGAATCACGATGACGCCACTTCTTGTGACTTGACTTCCTCAACGATGATCTGTGGTGCCGTTTTCTCTCCTTCTTAGCCTTGGCTAAGAACAACTTAGCCTCACGTTCCTTCAAGGCCTTCCGGTTCATTTTTTTGCATGATCCACATTCCTGAACGTCGTGGTCTGAACTCAGGCACCAAAGACAGTCGTTGTGGGGGTCAGTCACCGACATCCGACCTCCGCATTCTCTGCAGGGCTTGAAACCGGACTTCTTCAGGGCCGACATGTCGACAAAAAACACAAAGTATCCCTTCCGAAGAGCAAACGATACAGGTAGCCAGAAAAGTAACTTTTATCGAAGGCACGGAAAAAAGGGAACTGACATCAGGACGGCGGCGAGGGCCTCTTATTGCCACAATGACGTCAGGCGGAGTTTCCGTCGAATGCTACGCATGGGGAGAATTCATTAGGTGAGGAATCCACAGGTAGTTGTATCCATCAGAAGCAGGAGCTTAAAGTTTTCAACATACTCTCCCTTCTATTTGCATTCCTTAGCTGCTAACATAATTTATGCTCCTAAGGGCTTCATAATCTTCATGTAAGGTAGCTTGTTACACCTTACATACCTTCTTTCTTGTCCCCTTTGCCCTTGTCTACCCCATCTTCAACATGTGTCACTGCACCCTGCGATTTGACACTCAGCCCCTCCTTCCCCTTCCAATCCCAAGTCCATACCTGTGCCTTGATCCTGCACATTCTTTTCTCTTAACAAATGCAAACTTGCTTCCCCCCACACTTTCTTGTTAACCCCCACCACCTGCACTCCAACTTCCAAACCTCTGCAATAGTGTCCCCCGCGAAACCTGTCTTATCTGGCCTCAAAATCGGGGCCCACACTAAAGCCGTTCATCCTCTGTTCTTTCTGGCTGGACACTGTCTTCGCTGCTGCCAGAGCCATAACAGGCTGCAAATCGCCAACACTCCTCCTGCGGTTAACTTCCCCTCACCCCCGCAACACTTCCCGAGGTGCTGCTCACTATGCACTCTCCCGTACCTCATCTTCCACAATCTCTCCTCCTTCCTCCTCATCCTCACCATAATCCAATTCCCATTTATTATCACCTACACACCCCTCCACAGTCTACACTCATGCCTGGCACTCCTCCATCGCCCACTCCGCCATCACCAAACTGCACATCATAAAGATCCAGAGAATGGCTGAAATCCTGCAAAGTGGACACAGAACCTCAAACTTGCCCCTCTGCTGATTGTACAGCCGGCTCTGGGACAACGGCGGACCAGACGGGAGCTCTAACTTTAGGCTGAGGTCGCTAGACCGCACTAGACCCTCCCGGCTGACCAGTTGTCACCTCTGCCGACGCCCATGCTGAAGTACCTGACTGACCGCTAACTGACCCTGACATGGCTGGCCCGAGAAACTAAAGGAGGGTGGTCATGGCGCCAAACCCACCTCCAAGATCCCCCATCTTGAAAAAATCTCCCCATCCACCCAAGCCACAGAACGCACCCTAGGCACCAACTACACCTCTTTACAGCCCCCCTCCCTTGCCCACCACCAGAAACAGCAAACCTCTGGGTCAATCTGGCTCCTTGGCCCGTATGAGCAGCCACCCTGCCCGAGAGGTCACTCCCTACAAAGCCCCCTCTTCCAACTGGGGACCCCCAACTGCTGCCTGCCTACAAACATGGCCCAGCAGTTCTCCATTTATCCTGGCTGCTAAAGTTTAGGGCTCCCCCATTTACCAACACCATCCCTGCAATGCTTTGATTCCTGCTGGTTGCTTGCGACAGGGCCTGCCTGTGCTGGCTGGATAGATCCAATGGAAGGCCCGGAGCTTCATAAGCCCCACCCATTTGGTCTGGTGGAGGCCCTTCCTTGTGTGGTAGAGAGGTGTCACTGCACTCTCCAGCTGCACGATGGCCGGCCCGATGCACCCAATGCTTGGTGTGCGAGCCGGAAAAGAAGCATGCTCTTCCAGCTCCCAGACCACCCCAGAATCAGGTAAGATGGTTGGCTGAGGATGCGTCACCTGGTCCTGAGCACGCCCCCTGCCCCTACGCTGCAAACCGCCACCAGCCGCTGCACAGATCACTGCACCATGTGCAGGGGCCGCACTTACAGACTCTCCTTTTTCAACAACCCTCAAGGCATCAAAAGTGCTGGGGGCACCTTTTAACACCCACCTGCGCACCTCGGCATGTCGGCCCAGGACAGCCAGCCTGCCGTGCTGCCCGGCACACTCCTCCTCAAGCCTAATGCTCCCCTCCTTACTTTCTTGTGAGGGGAGCAGCAGGCCATAATGGCAGATCTCCTGGCTGCGCCACAGGCTATACACCAACCAGGGCCACAGCCGCTAAAAGGTCAGCCCTTCGCGCTTCACGAAGGGTCAGCAGCAGGGGTAGCTCCTCCATAAGGATGGAGGAGCATCGCCCCCCCCCCCCACCCTGCCAGCAGCTACAAAACCTTTCAAAGAAAAGGATAATAAACTGTTTATTATCCTTTTCTTTGAAAAGGGGGGGCACGGGGTGACGTGCAATGAGGAGGAGTGCTGTGCACTCCCCTCACTGCGCATGTATGTTTGGCCAGCTGTCTCGGGCTGGCCAAACACACATGTGCACAGGGTCTCTCCCTAGAGCCCCTACAGAGGCTCCCCATTCTGCCTGCTTTGAGCAGCGTTAGGATTGGTGGCAGAGCAGGCTGGGAACCTGTGCCTGCGTGCTGCGACGATGTAGAAGAGAGGAGTTGCGTGCAGCGGAGAGGGTACTATTTTTTTTTATTTCATTTTAATAAATTTAAATGTATTACTCACCCTCCAGCCCCCAAATGGTCAGCAACACTGGCGGACTTATTCATTAATGTCTGTCACCATGTTAACCACCAAAAGTTCTTACACCAAGCCACCAAACATGGCAAAACAATTCTGGGAAAACCTCAAAAACGGTTCCTGTTAGCTAGGGTGCATCATTAACTAAAATGGCACTTGGCAACTGTCTGCATGGCTCTAAAGCTACCTGAATAACCCAGCACATGCACACCCAAACAACCAGGGCTGCCCTTCACCCTTGGACCCTACCACCAGCCTGAAGATCTGGGGGGAGGGAGCTAGGTCAATCTGCAACCCCTAACCCCCACAAAAAATACCATTCTGGACTCGCTTAAGCTCACCTTATCCTCCTGCTTTCAACAGGAGTAAAATATGTGTGGCAAGCAATTGGTTTGAGAAAGTGCGTATCTGCGCGTATTACAACTCAGAATCGAGCATAGGGAAATTCTTCCCTGCACAAATCGTAATGGGACAATCTGTGACTTTCTGCTTAGTCCATATCTCTATGAAGCTGAAACACTGTAGGCAACATTGTCTTTGCAAGTGTCTTATTCACATAACTACAAGTGCATGTTATTCAGATTTACAGTTTTCAAAATTATTAAACTCAAATTTTATATTCTCTTTATTTTTCCATATGCACTTTTGAATCTTGACTATAGATAGAAGCACGTGTATGACCATTAACGGCACTCTTCGGTGCGACTTTGTTCTTACCTGACTGAAATAAGCTTCTCGTTCCATATTCCAGCTGTCAGCCACCCATATGCAACAGCAAACTCTGCTGAAAGCTGTAATGTCATAGGTACTTGCAAAAGACACGGACTGAGAAAATGAAATAAAAAAATAAGTAAATAAAATTAGGCATCGGCGTATTAATCATTTGATTTGGTAAAATACATGTGACTAAATTACCATCTAACATACCTTTTTGTATGTTCACTCACAAATTTACATTCTGTAAATTTTATTTTTTAGGGAGGAGCTTACTTCTTCTTGGAACATGTTGCGGATGATCAACATAGCTGGCTTCACTTTATTCAGCAGATCTTACAACCTACCTGGGTACATATAGGAGATGGCTGCCAGTTGACGAGAGAAACCTGGAAGGATATAGAGAATGCACCATTTACGGAACTGAAACTTCGGCACATACAAGGTCCTTTCAAATATAGCATTATTCGATCCCATATTATCGGTTACGCTGTTAAGTAACCTAAGAACTAGAAGGGTTCTTATGGCCGTTTGCAGTCCTCTTCGTAACAATCATATTCATCTGCGTTTTTAAAAGAATCATCGTTTTTTTTTCAAATGAATTGAACTTCCTATTTCTTTTGTCATTACTGTTGCAAAAGTGTGCGAAATTATCTTGATATATCTAATGATTATCTGAAGATCTGCCTGACAAGAACTACAATTCACTATATTGTGTAGAACTATTTGCTGGGTATTTCCAAATACACTATGGCACTTTGTGAATAATGCTAACACTATTTACCACCTCAAGAAACGTTTTAGACAGATAAGGGTGCGGTAGTATGACTTCATATTGTTCATATATATATATATATTTGAAAAATATGTACATACCCCTACTATTTGGGCTGCGTTTTCAATCAAAAATGGCTTTTGGACGAGGAAGCAGCTTTAAAATGTAGTTGAGTAATCTCACTTTGTAAGCATTGTCTGATTTCCAAAGGTACATAACTCCTCATTCAGAGTTTTTCAAACTGTGGGTCGCAGTTCGCTGGTGGGTGGCCAGGTGATTTCTAGTGGGTAATGAAAAAGCAATAAATAAAGGTGCCTTTACATTCTGTATTTGCGTTGTCTTGTTTGTTGAGCTCTAAAGACAAAGACAGAGGTCAAATGTCAGGCTATGTCATATTGCTGCTTATTCTTTTAACAAGGGGGATTAGTGTTTACTTTTCTTTCTATGACTGAGAAGTGAGAGAAGCTTTAAAAGTGAACTATGTGAAATCTTATAGGGAGTGAGCGTGGAAAGGTTTTAGGATGTCATTTTTGTAACACAACAAAAGGTAGATGAATTGTACACGTTTCAGAACAGATCAACAGTTAGGAAAACAATCATGAAGCACTTTTTTGTTATTATAAAGGGTGATGAAGTGGGAAACAGAAATGTTGATAGGATCAAAACAAAAAGACACTTTTACTTGGTGATAACGCAATTGATAACATTTTCACTGAAACCCAATTTCCACACATCATTTGTGTGTTATATAGTATTGTGTGTAAAACTGTGTTGCTCTGCGAATTTAGTGGCACCTGTAAACAACAGGGCTCTACTGCATGATGTGTTAGTAATATACTTGAAAATGTGTGCTCCAAAGTGCACAATCAGGTAAACACTACACCCTTAACACTCTCCTGCTGAATACATTTGTTACATTTTGTGTGAAGACAGGATTTTTCACCAGCCCCATTTCTTCAGTGATCTTACATTGATGTCCGCACACCTACTCTGAAAATTGTTCCAGCACCACAGATACAAAGGTGCTGAACAGCACTCTTAAGTCCATTTTTACAATAAACCCTTGCAAGTATTTCCAAGCAAGGTTCTGGGCGAACCTACAAGTAGTATTTGCTGCTATTTGTTTTGACTTCTCAAAGCCACTTCAACAGAGATTGTGTTCATTATACATGAGCATATACAGTCATCCAAATTGTGTACAACTTTTACATATAAATTGAGAAATATAGATGCGGCCTAATGGCCAGAGCTGCCAACTTTGGATCTGGGAAACCAGAATGGAATCCTGGTGTTGGCCCTTGGTGAATCATTTAATCTCCTGTGGTTAAAGTAAAATCAATCTGACCTCATGTAATGTAATGCTGTGCTCATGTAAAGCGATCCAATGCATTGGACAGTGTTTTGGAGCCCAAAATGCACAACTAGACCTCGTTTGCAGGAAGTTGGCTCTGTATATACTATTTCAAAGTAAGAAATAGTGTGCACAGAGTCCCAGTGTTCCCCTTAGAGGTAAGATAGTGGCAAAAAGAGATAATTCTAATGCTCTATTTTGTGGTAGTGTGGTCGAGCAGTAGGCTTATCAGAGGGTAGTATTAAGCATTTGTTGTACACGCACAGGCAATAAATGAGGAACACACACTCAAAGATTGATTCCAGGCCAATAGGTTTTTATATAGAAAAATATATTTTCTTAGTTTATTTTAAGAACCACAGGTTCAAGATTTACAAACAGTACTTTAAATGAAAGGTATTTCACCCAGGTATTCTAGGAACTTTGAATAATCACAAAAGCGTGTACAGTTTTGACAAAAATGGCAATAAGCTATTTTAAAAGTGGGCACAGTGCAAAAATCAACAGTTCCTGGGGGAGGTAAGTAAATGTTAAGTTCACAGGTAAGTAAAACACTTACAGGATTCAAAGTTGGGTCCAAGGTAGCCCACCGTTGGGGGTTCCAGGCAACCCCAAAGTTACCACACCAGCAGCTCAGGGCCAGTCAGGTGCAGAAGTCAAAGTGGTGCCCAAAACACATAGGCTTCAATGGAAATAGGGGTGCCCCGGTTCCTGTCTGCCAGCAGGTAAGTACACGTGTCTTCGGAGCGCAGAGCAGGGGGGTTTTGTAGGGCACAGGGTGGGACACAAGCAGGCACAGAAAGTACACCCTCAGCGGCACAGGGACGGCCGGGTGCAGAGCGCAAACAGGTGTTGGGTTGCTAATAGGAATCAATGGGGGGTCTCTTCAACAATGCAGGCCGGCATGGGGGCTCCTCTGGGTAGCCACCGCCTGGGCTAGGCAGAGGGTCACCTGGGGGTAGCTCTTGCACTGGAGTTCGGTTCCTTCAGGTCCTGGAGGCTGCAGGTGCAGTGTGGTTTCCAGGCGTCGGATTCCTTGAAGCAGGCAGTCGCGGTCAGGGGGAGCCACTGGGTTTCCTCTGCAGGCGTCGCTGTGGGGCCTCAGGGGGGGGTCAACTCCGGATACTCAAGGGCTCACAGTGTAGTCCTCCCTGTAGTGTTGGTTTTCCGCAGGTCAAGACGGGGGTGTCGGGTGCAGAGTGGAAAGTATCATGCTTCCGGCGGGAAAACTGTGGTCTTTAAAAGTTGCTTCTTTGTTGCAGAAAGTTGCAGTTTCTTGAACAGGGCCGCTGTTCTCGGGAGCTTCTTGGTCCTTTAGATGCAGGGTAGTCCTCTGAGGCTTCAGAGGTCGCTGGACCCTGTTGGATGCGTCGCTGTTGCAGGTTGCTTCGAAGTAGGGAGACAGGCCGGTGGGGCTGGGGCCAAATCAGTTGTCGTCTCCGTCTTCACTGCAGGGCTTCAGGTCAGCAGTCATTCTTCTTCTTTAGGTTGCAGGAATCTGATTTCCTGGGATCCGGGGTGCTCCTAAATACTGAATTTAGGGGTGTGTTTAGGTCTGGGAGGGCAGTAGCCAATGACTACTGTCCTTGAGGGTGGCTACACCGTCTTTGTGCCTCCTCCCTGAGGGGAGGGGGGCACATCCCTATTCCTATTGGGGGAATCCTCCAAAATCAAGATGGAGGATTTCAAAAGGCAGGGGTCACCTCAGCTCAGGACACCTTAGGGGCTGTCCTGACTGGTGGGTGACTCCTCCTTGTTTTTCTCATTAGCTCCCCTGGACTTGCCGCCAAAAGTGGGGGCTGTGTCCAGGGGGCAGGCATCTCCGCTAGCTGGAGTGCCCTAGGGCATTGTAACACAAAGCCTGAGCCTTTGAGGCTCACTGCTAGGTGTTACAGTTTCTGCAGAGGGGAGGTGTGAAGCACCTCCACCCAGAGCAGACTGTGTTTCTGGCCTCAGAGGGCACAAAGGCCCTCACCACATGGGGTTAGAAACTCGTCTCTCAGCAGCAGGCTGGCACAGACCATTCAGTCCTGCACTGAAAAATTAGGTAAAATACAGGGGGCATCTCTAAGATGCCCTCTGTGTGCATTTTTTAATAAATCCAACACTGGCATCAGTGTGGGTTTATTATTCTGAGAAGTTTGATACCAAAATTCCCAGTATTCAGTGTAGCCATTATGGAGCTGTGGAGTTCATTTTTGACAAACTCCCAGACCATATACTTAATATGGTCACAACTGTACTTACCATGTCTAAGAATAGACTTAGACACTGTAGGGGCATATTGCTCATGCAGCTATGCCCTCCTCTGTGGTATAATGCACCCTGCCTTAGGGCTGTAAGGCCTGCTAGAGGGGTGACTTACCTTTGCCACAGGCAGCATTTTGTCCATGTCGACTTTGCCTTTTTCTCTCCACCAACACACACAATCTGCAATGGCAGTGTGCATGTGTTAGGTGAGGGGTCCCTTAGGGTGGCACAACATATGCTGCAGCCCTTAGGGACCTTCCCTGGTCACAGGGCCCTAAGTACCACTGGTACCTTTTACAAGGGACTTATCTGTGTGCCAGGGTGTGCCTATTGTGGAAACAATGGTACATTTTAGGTGAAAGAACACTGATGCTGGGGCCTGGTTAGCAGGGTCCCAGCACACTTCGCAGCCAAGTCAGCATCAGTATAAGGCAAAACATGGGGGGTAACTGCAACAGGGAGCCATTTCCTTACATCGTTTTAACACAAAAATGGACATGAAGCCTTTGCCCATACTCTGCTGCAGAAGGAACTTTTCAAATTTGCTAAACACTCTGGCATCAACACCAAGTTTATTTTTAGCAGTCTTGTTATTTTAGTGATTGCATGTCACAGGCCAGCACCCCATTCTGAGATGTGTTCCAGCTCCAGTGCAGTTCACCATCTGCACTGGAGCAGATAAAGACACATCTAAAATTAGCCATTGAGCCTATTACAGTGGGGAGAAGGGCAGGCAAAATGAAAGGGAAATGGAACAGAGAAAAAAAATTAGAAGTACAAGGTTTGTTTATTGCCTGATAATTAGAAAGGGATGTTGGAATGTAGTTTTGATAATGAAGCTGAGATTGTCGATGGGTGAGTAGATAGCTCAAATATTTGTGGGGAAATAAATGTGTTTTTAGGTCGAGCGTTAGCGTTCGGCCTGCTGTATACTAAAGTATACAATAGAGTGAGTTCCAGCGTTTTGATTTGTTAGCTGCAGTGTCCTTCAAAAATCCTTGCTTGCTAGTGGTCAGTTCTGCCTCTTTGTCCTGCCTTTTTTCACTTTGAGAGCAGCACAAAGTACTGTGTAATTACGCTATGTCCTATTTATCTCTTCTGAAGGGGACTTTTTCTTTCAGTATTGGCCTGTTTGCCTTGCACTGTGGGTGTGTGTTCAGTCCCTCCTCCCCACCAGCTTCCTCTGTAAACGTAAACCAGCATCAGAGGGGGGCTTTTCCAGGGCCAGCGCTCTTGCTCTCTTCCTTTTGTTATTTTCAGTCTGTGTGGCAATAAAAGTCCAGTCAGTAATTTACAATGCTATGAGCTCTAACTCGAGCAAACACGAGACTATTGCATGCCAAATGCTTGTTTTTTCTTTACAACGGTAATAGCTCTAACTCAAGCAAATGCGAGACCCGTTGCATTGAAAATGCTTGTACTCAGTTAGCATGGCACGCGCATCAGGGACGTCTCGCTTCAGGTCATTGTCTTCTCTCCTCACCGTTGTGGCTATGTGCGTGCCATTATTTTCTTTGGAATTTGGTGGTATTTAGAACTCTGCTAGCTTTCATTCTGTTTTGGGCATTTCTTGAAAGAGGGTTGTGTTTCTGGTGTGCTTAGAATGCTAATCTTCGTACTGTTTGTCTTTCCAACCCGGTAGTCCACATGGCCAGTTACAGTGTAGACTGCAGAAGCGTTCATGCTTTGCTCATATCTTTTCATTTATATACCCTAGAACGCTACTGAGTCGAGTTTACTGTCTGTCCCCTGGGGCATCTGAAGAGAACATTTACAAAACCTGTGTCTGAACCCATTCATCTATAAAGATCGTGGTGTGCGTACTGCTGAATTTACGGCGTTTCTACACACCTAGCATGGCCTTCCATTGAAGTGCGCGAATCGTCTTGGACAGCAGCGTACACGCCCACTTTTAACGGTGACACCTTAGTGATGCCGATAAACAAGGGCTCAGGGTGAAAGTGGACTACTGAAGGCAGAAGATGCTGACATTTCGATCTTCTTTATGATCACCATGAGGATGTCTCCTCATCTTATGCCCCGTCCTCCTGATCATCGTATTTTTAAAAAATTGTTTATATTTGCAGTTTTTGTTATATAGAGCGAACTTGGGCGATGGGCACTAAATTGCTTTACAAGAGCACCAAATTACACTAATCCTCTTTTTGGCAGGACGTAGGGGCATTCAAGTGCTGGCACAGCCTAAGACATTCCTGGGTGTTGTTCCCACTCCAAACACACACAAGTGTTTAAGCCTCTTGTTTGTCACAACCTTACACAGCTGCCATCTTTGCCAATGCATTTCTTTCTCTAAAAGATGAGGATCTTTTTGAATTGCAGAATCTATCATTATCTATCTCACAATGCTTTCTTCTTTTGACTCGCCCCTTCCTTATCCACTCAATTCTCAAGCCTTACAACAGCTCCCTATTCTTCTTTCCTTTGCCATTTCGTCTCTCCTACCATTCTCCGCCATTCCATTTGTTTCATTTTCACTTCACTGTCTGAAGCACCCTTCATCGCACCTTCCTTCACTTTCTCACTCTCTTCCTCTCCCTACTTCATTATATCTCCCCACTCCCACTGGATCTTTCACTCTTTTACTCACCATACATCCCCAGTCCTTTCTCCTCCTCTTGTCACTCAGTCATTTCAATTGTACCCAACCTTCATTCACCATCCATTTCCCTGAATTCACTCTCGGTCCCTCTGATGGTGGGGTGGTGAAAGTGGTATTCTGTTGAAATTAGCATGGCAGATTTAAATTAGAATGCTGAATAGCAACATTTTCATTTTTTGCTGCACATAGAGGAAGAAGGTAAATGGAAGTGCTTTAGTTATATGCAGGGTAACTGGAATTATGTGGCAGGAAAAAAAAAATTGTGAGGCAGAGGTGACCA
This sequence comes from Pleurodeles waltl, assembly GCF_031143425.1. NCBI lineage: Eukaryota > Metazoa > Chordata > Amphibia > Caudata > Salamandridae > Pleurodeles > Pleurodeles waltl. Next base: position 103,365,286 of record NC_090443.1, read on the forward strand.
ATTTATGTGGCAGGAAAAGTCCATTTATGAATTTACAACGCCAATAGCTCTAACTCAAGCAAATGTGAGACCTATTGCATTGCAAATGCTTGTTTCTGATGGGCTAACTCAACCGACACGCTCCTTACTTCACCCCAAGTGGTGTTTAATTTTTTTTAAGCACCAGTGTCATTCCTTCTGCAACTTCCTATAGGATTCACTGTGACTATTTGTATTATACAGTCATTGGGGGCTATCCAAAACGTTAAATCTACATGTGTAGGTTTAATGCTAGTAAATTTTGAGTAACTATTACTTTGGGCTATTCACAAAATCTGAGTGTATAATTGCTCCCAATTGTAGAGTTATATGACCACTCCTGAAACAGGGTGGAGACAAACTTACTAGTATATAGTTACTTCTGTCAAAAAGGAGCAGTAGTAAGTCCACACATGGCTAACCACTGATACAACAACGCCCTCCCATGGATTATAATGGAACCTCATAAGAAATAACTACAAATTATTTAAAATAGTTAAAACTATACATACATTCAATGTTTACAAATTATCTAAAAAATAAAACATTGAGCATATTTTGATAACCTCTTTTAAATGTAAAAATTAATGTACTTTCATGTTATTAATAATTGAATTAATGTTATTCTATATTTGATTTTATAATATATATTACTATGTATTCATTATTAGCAGGATAAAACCAAATAAACATAATTAATTATATATTTTTAAATTAAAAAAAGGCTAGTAAAATAAGTTAAAACCATGCTTTTTTCTAACAAACCACATTCTTTTGATAGTTTAAACTATTTTCAATAATAACGTTTAACATTATTTGATATTAGGTTTTATTTTAATTCCCTCCCTCTAGTATTTTCTATGGGAATGTATTGCAGTAAAAGCGGTGGCCATGTGTGGTGCTTGTCTACTCTTGCTCTGAGCTGGAGAATACGTACTATTGTTTGGATTCTTTTGGCGCTAGTAACTTAAGAGCAGTTTGTGAATATAAATGGCTTACTTTTTCTTGGTGAGTGTATGTCCTTCCCATAGTACCTCCTTAACTTCAATTCTCCTTTAATTCTTCCTTACACATCCCTTAAACCCCACCTGTTTTTTTTTTAGTAAGTATGCCCCATTTATCAACCTCTCCTCCAGTCCCTCCAACAATTACTACTCAATAGTAAACTTCGATGTGGGAGGATCTTCCTATAGAAAACATAGGAGAGGATGTGGTGGCGATTTACACTTGTAAGTTGATAGCATTTTGTAGTACTTTAGTAATAGTACAACACTACTACTAAAATACTGCAAAATGAAGTTTGTGATGAGGACCCTTAGTTTGTAGATGCATTATATGTGAAAAACTGAAAATCAGGCATGCGTATGGACCTACATTATACAAGCCTAATTTACAAGCAGCAGATTTGTGAATCATGTCAAAGAGAGTACACACTTTTAAAGGCTGCTGCACTAAACTGGTAAAACCGACGGACCAAGTAAAACTGATTTGGCTCCTAGTAACAGTTATTATAGCATGTTTTATTTGGACATGAAGATCAATTCTGAATTTTAATTACGTAAATAAAATAAATGTTATTTTGGTTATTAAACCACGTGTTAAAGTGTTATGTCTTTTAAAAGTTTAAAAGGGCATTTGGCAGAATTAAACTTGTGATCTAATGGCACCAACTTATTTGTTAGGATTAACTATCAATTGTCATTCATGTTTATCTCAGTTGAATATAGTAGAGTTGGAGAGATTTAATATACATGCCTTCCAATCTGTGAGCTCAACAAAACCAATAGTATTTCATTTCCTCTCATAAAAACATAGACATATCTAGAATTAGGTAACTGTTTTCTGTGATAGGCCACACACATAACAAAACCTAAGAATAATTTTCTGAATGTGTTTTAGGCTGGAGTGGAAGTGGCAAGGCTTTTCATCCACCATCTTCTTGGTTGGATCCAACCAATCTAGATGTAGGACAAAAGACAGGAAACCTAATTTTTTTACTGCTGCTACACTCTTAACTGCTCATGAGTGATGGCAAGAACATAATGAAGGCTGAGATCATAAAGGTACTGGGTTTGGTGGGAAAGAAGTCTAGAGTCATGTTATAAATCAATGGACAATTATCAACAACAGAGGATCAAAACTCCTTACTGGTAACAGTAGCATCAGCAATAGCACCAATGCCACTTTTATTGGCAAAGAAGACTGTCCAATGGCTTAGGAAATTGTCAACCATCTGTGTCTGCAAGAACGCCCCGCTATAAAAAGGCACTACTTTCCGCCACTATACACTGTTCCAGTGGAGAGAAGGAGCACACATTATCTCAAAGAATGTTAATATTGTGCAAAATGGTTAGACCTTCCCTGTGAAGAAATTAGCAAATCCTCTAAAAAAAGAAAAATCCCCACTATCTTCCACCCAAAGGGGCAAGGTAATGTGCTCTACTCAAAGTACTTTCCAGCTTGAGAGAAACGTCTCACAGAAGAACACAGATCCTGGCTGATAAATGTTTCAGAAAAGAGAAATTAGGAATATTGGCTTTACCCGAAATACATGCTCCAATTCGTCTGAGAAACTGAGTAAGTGCAATCGATCTTATTAGCTGTTATTGCTATACAGCAAAGAGAAATTTCTCAGAACATTCTTGAGTTTCATAGTAGGAAATGTTACTATCCATTCAAAGCCATTCAGTTCCAAACAGCTTAAGTGCAGAAGTTCATTCAACTGCACTCTGATTGGCTGATTTGAGACAACTTTTCCCAGAAGGGTGCTCATTACCCCCTCTATTGTAATTTCTGTGGCTATTGAAACCTTTTCAAAGTAGTCCCAAATGCCAGGGAAAATTTTGAATTAACTATCAAGGAGCACAATAAAAGGGTTTCCCTGAAAAGACAGAGTTAACAATCTAACAAAATAGTCAACTAAATCAACTGACTGATTGACTCCTTTTTTTTCAATTGTTTTTATTTTAGTTTTGCAAAACAAAGCAAACCATTTCTGCAATCAGATTATATACAACTCACTGTCTTCACAGTTAATTAAATAAATATAACGATCAATATCTTTCAATCACCAGGAAATAGACTACCCAGACCAACCCACCCGGTTGTCTTCGCCATCTCGGTACCCAGGCTCCTGCAGTAGCCAATAACCATGCCCTTTCAACATCAACCTTGTAGAGGATTGAGGGAGACACACCACACCTCACCTCCTTTATTGTAAACTATGATGTTCTCTCCATTTGCCTCACACTTTACCACCCTCTACTAACATAAGCCTCTCCCTCTGTCTCCGTAAAGGTATCTATGCCCAAAATACATTGACGCTTGTTTGGCAATTTAGTTCAGCACCAAAACATGGCAGTATCTCTTTTTGCCAACATGAAGCCCAGATGAAAGTACAGACGGTGAATTTGTGGAATATCTACATTGAATGATATTCCTGGCACAATAAATTGAGGCAGTGCTGGGTTGTCTACAGAGGCCTCAAGTTCCTCCATGATGTCCTCCCAGTACCCAATGATACTGGTGAACTTCCAGAGTGTACGTAGGGAAGTACCCTCGCTCATCCTACAACTCAAACAGTAAGGATCTTGAGCTCAGCCAATCCAATACAGTCTGCTTCTCAGATAGTAGACTTTATGAAGGATTTTTAAGTATTTCAATCTCAATTTTGATTTGATGGCTACCTCCCTAGGGTGCATCAAGGCCCCCTCCCTGTCTCCATCATCTATGGGGCCCAAGTCTCTCTCTCTCTCAGGCTTTTCTGGCTTTCGTGAGCGTATCAGGATTGTTTTTAATTTTGATGAGGAATGTGAGTGAAGCTACTTTATGAACGATCTCCTCATTCCGTAGCCTACTTTCTAGCGGGCTACAGTAGAGGACCATTTTTAACTCTGTTTTCTGCTTGTAACACATGGCCTATTTGTAGGAACCCAAATTCCTGAGTGGTGCTTAGGTCAAATTAAGACTGGAGGGTTTTGAACAATTTCACCCCTCCTGCATTTGCTACGTCTCCTACAGTGGATGTACCAATGTCATCCCAGCAGCGAAGCCCAGTCACTTTCCCTCAACATGTGCCCTTTCCAAAGAGGTGTCGACTTGGTCACCCTACCAAGCATTCTAGGTGCCGGTTAGTCTTGTCCCATGTATCCAAAGTTGTCTAGGTGGTGTCTCCTACTCCTTGCTGTGTAGGAAGTGCACATATGTAAGATCCTTTATTCCCACCTTTTCCAGTCTCAGTGCTGGGTCAGAATATGGCAAAGCCCATTTATTGACATTCATCTGTTGCGTGGCCCAGGTATATGCCTGGGCATCTGGCAATGTAATACCCCCGTTGGAGGTCGACCACTGCAGGGTCTACAACGCTATCCGGGGTGTTCACCCGTCCCAGAGAAGGCACTGGATAGTAGCATTAGAGCAGTTTGGGGAGTGTGATCATCTTGAAGACTGCCACACTCGCCATCAGGGACAGTGGCAACTGGCTTAAATGCTCCATGTCTCCTTGATACTTCTGTAGGACCTTATCAAAGTTGGTATTTAGGAACCTCGGCTTCTCTAGGCTTACCTAGATCCCCAGGTAGCGTAATCTGTCCCGCTCCACCCATAGACCCTAGTGAGTCTCCCAGAAACTTCCACTTATCTAGTGCGAACATTGTCTATTTCTCCCAGTTTATCCTGTATCCCGAGTGTTTTTTGAAGGACTGGAAAACCGACAGGCCCATTGGGATGGCTACCTCAAGTTTGGAGAGGTAAAGAAGGATATCATTTGCATATAACAATTTTTTTTTCTGGTTGCGCCATCACCTTCAGAAATCCAATTATGTCTGCTTGCACTCATATCCAGCACACCAGTGGTTCAATGCTGTGTGCCGCATTACAAAGGGAACCTTTCTGACCCCACTCAGTTAACCCTAACCGCTGCTGTTGGTTAAGCAGAGCCACTTATTGGCAAAAATGTGATCCAAATGCTTGCAACATCTGATGTAGGTGTGTCCAGTTTATGGGATCAAACACTTTTTCAGTATTTAAGGATAATATCACTCATGGTGGTGGTGTAAGGCCCATCATGTCAAGACAGTTGTTCATCCTCCTCAAAATCTGTCTCGTCACCCTTTGAGGCACGACGTCTGTTTGGTTTGTTTGTGGATCAAGGTGTCAGTTACACTCACTAGGTGATCCGTCTGCATTTTTGGCAGGAGCTTAACTTTTATTCTGAGGAGGGAAATTGGCCTGTGGGGGCTATTGGTATATCTTGGTTTGTTGGGTGTTGGTATAACTAATGTAGTGGCATGCCACAGGCCGGGAGTAGTGCCTCTTTCCCATAAGCCCCTTAAAACATGCTAAATATGTGGGGACAAAATCAAGTAAAGATGCTTGTAAACGTCAAGTTCAAAGCAGTTGGGACCTGGAGATTTTCCACTGGGCATGCCACCAGGACTTCAGCAAGCTCCGCTAGGGTGAATTCCTCTTCTAGTGCTTTCCTGTCATCAACAGGAAGGACCAATACAGGTATTTCGTTAAGAAATTCAATTATGTTGTGTGCGGTTGTTGTTTGTCTACCACAGTACAATTCCCGGTAGTATCTAGCAAACTCCTCTGGAATCCTACAGTCTGCATCAATCAGCTGTCCGCCCTCTCGCTGAAGTTCTCCCCCATCTCATAGCCTACTCTCTCCTACTCAGCTAGGTCAGTAAGCGGCCTGATTTATCCCCAATATCGTATAATCTATGCTGTTACACCAGGAAGCATTTGTTGGCGCCCTGGTTTGTCATTACTAATATTCCTCTCTGAACCCAGAGGATTCTCAGTTCATCAAGATCTCCAGTGGACAGCTAGCAGGTCTCCCTGTCCAGTATTACACGTTCTAGGGCTCTCACTTGGTTTCCTGCACCTCCTACCTTGGGCCACCAAGTTCTGTGCTCTGTTTCTGGGAACTGCCTTTTAGGTCTCCGAGAGGGTGATTGGTGAGGCCACTGAACCAAAATTGTCAACAAAATAAGATTTGGATGCCTCCCTTAGGCCCTTTACGACCTCTGGATTTTGCAGTTCCAAGGCGCGGAGTCCAGACTGGGTGATGACCTGAAATATTCCCTCGAGGGCAGCCCAGAACAGTTTTGAGGACGGAAATCGTCAGAGATACCCTGGGCCAAATATTCTGCCTTGCTTATAGCGAGGGCCTCATCAATGAGGACAAAGGCATAGCCCAGCCATGAGAAGGTGGCATGTCAAATGGAGGAGTAGATCTACTGCTCTTATGCCCAAAGCATCATTAAAGTCGCCCCCTATTGTGTGTCTTCAGGCAGTGGATTCCAGTGTCTAATTCCTCAAGGAGTCTTTCTTGTAGCCTTAAGGGAGCATAAATGTTCCCTGGTGCCCCACATTACAACCCTGTAGGTCTTCCCCTTTCTTGGTTACTTGAAACAGCAGAGTTTCATTTTTTATCCAGGTTCAACACCCCCCTGGAGCTGGTACTAACTCCTGCGTGAACCAGGGAGACATAGGGACCCGCTGGAGGCATCTACAGTGCAAACCCAGCAAGTGTGTTTCTTGCAGGAGGACCAGGATGGGTGCCGGTATGCGTAGGTACTGGGCCACTACCTCCCTCTTGATTCTGATGGCCATACCATTGACATTCCAGAAGACTCTCGGGCTGGAAGAAACTCTCACGTCAGGCGTTGTAGAGTATGTGCCTGTCCTGGGAAGCTACAGGATCTCAATTCAGCCTGTTTGGACATATATGAGGGTTGACACTGGCAAATGTGTAAATTATTAGCCTACAAACTGAATACAGCATCCCCAACTTCACCCTTCTCCCCACTTTTCCTATTAGAAGGTGCAAAACTACCACTTCCCCCAACATTGGAATGGCCTGTCGCTCACCTATTCCCCTCCCTCCTAACTAAAACTAACCGCACAACCTGCGTTATGTTAGTTTAACCTCCTCCCTGAAATGGACAAACACACAACAGTGCAGATCCCCGTACCCCCTCCTGTGCTAGGATATGAATTACACTAGGACAACCTGCCTATTTACCAGTCGGTGGGAGCGAGCCTGTTTATCGTCCAATCTCCCCTCATTGTCTCTGCCAGGTCTCTTCCCACAGCATCATGGTGATTTCCCATCTCCAGGTGTCTCAACCCTGTTAGCTTCTTCAATGGTCACCCCAGCTGGCAAAAGAGTCCCAGTTTCTCCATTGTATGCCCTAGGGTAGCCAGTATGCGATCCAGACAAGTCTTGGGAGCCACTGGGTCTGAACCCGCATCATGAGGGAGTGAGTCCTACATCTGCCATGGCAGAGCGCCTTTGCTCCTCGAGGGCCAATATAGGAGACCCCAGTGGGTTTCTCCTGGGGCTCACATCGTTACTGCTCCCTGCTTTTTTGCTGCCCATTTCCAGGCTGCCTCTGGGGTATCGACAAAAGAAGGTTTTGGACCCATGGAGGACTTTAGGTTTGGCTAGAAAGAGGATCATCCAGGGAAGGTTCACAGCTTCAACTGATTTGCAACTTGCCTTGTGTAGTCTACGAATAACAGTATTCGTGAGGATTGATGTCAGTTCACTTTTCTTGAACATCTCCCTCAGCATTGTATCCCTGTCACAGAAATGTAATATTTGGGCGATCAAAGGGTGCAGGCTCGCTCCAGAAAGAGGCATTGGCACCCTGTGGGCGCTCACTATCCAAAGCCCATATGACAACAAGCTGGTGGGCATTGAGGAAACAATCCAGTCTTCAAGGAATTTACCAGATACAAAGGAGTTGTTGAACTCTGAAAGGCCAAGAAACCACATGTTATGTCTGGATCTGTTTTCAGTGTCCTCCGTTCATTGTTCTAGGGTCTTAGTAGGCACACGGAGCTGGGTTACAGTCATCATAAGGGCAGACAGGTCATCCTTCAGGAAGGAGACATGCCTCTCCAGTTCCGAAACTCTTTTTTGGGGCCCTGGCACAACCTTGTCACATCTGTCACCAATTGCCCTATCTTCTTCTCCACTGCAGCTCATCTGGCCCCGATTTCTTCGAGGGTCATAGCTATATCAATAGTCACTGGCAATACGGGGTGCCCTGCCCACTCATTCCTGCCTGGGGATTCCTTTATTTGTCGATGTTCGCTTGGGCTGAAGGGAACTTATTCTTGTGCTTCCCCCTTTTACAAGGCCCTCTACACCTGCTGCAACCTCCATGATGGTGCCCAGACACACCATGCTCCTTCACCTGCTCCGGACCAGTCCACGCCTGGCCGCCCCAGTTTGGTGTGGTCTAGCCCACTTGCACCTTCCCTAATTCACAGGACGGGCAGCACAAGCAGCCTAAGTAGTCCACAGTGTCACTTTCCGGCAGGATGCCCCCCACTGGTGTCCAGTCACAGTGCTGCACCCCCGCCCTCATGATCTCCAGTCACCATCTGCTGGAGGAGCTCCTTTCCTAGGATCACTTCACTGTAAACACGGCTGCTTCCAGTCTCCTCCAGGTCACCCCCCCCTTGCCGGGACCATGATCTATGAGACCCCTGGGGGGAGTAAGGCTTAGTCTGCCACACACCCGAGAAGGGCCAGGGCACTCCTCTCCTCTCTTCTGCTCTGTGCCCTGCTCTGGGGGCTCAGCCAGCTAAACAATGCTAGCCTGATCGCACAAACTTGTGTTTCAGGGGCCCATACCCTCACTCTCTCGCCACTCGGCTAACGGAGGCCTTCCGGGAGCAGCCAAGCAGCCATTGTCTCCTGCTTGACCTATGCACAGCAGTGGCCCAAGGTGCCGTGCCCTACACCTGGATAGGCCGCTCTTCAGCGCCGACTAGCACCATCCTCAGGAACTCTTGACCTCACAATGCAATGACTGGTTGCACTGAGGATCGACCAGCTCCTTCCCCATACCTGCTGGAGGTTGCGGGCACCACATCAGCCCGAGATGTCGGCCCGTCAGCACAGCCACCAAAGTACCATCTTCTGGAGCCCAACCGGGCTCTTTCTCATCATCCCCCTCTTCTCAAAGCCTAATGTTAAGGCTCCTGGCAGCAGAATGGTACAGGAATTAGCAGGGGGAAGCAGAAGCTAAATCGCCGCACGTCCGCCGTGTTGGCTGGCTCGGCCCCACCCACTCTGAATAGGACTCTAAATAATAGCTTTATTTTTAGGCTAGATGGCATCATGAAACTTCATTGTCCGTAAAGCTAGACTGAATATAAAATATTCAACAATGCATTGTAGATCAATGGCACCAACAATTTTAAGGGTGATATGGCAGTATTCTAGCAAGCACCATCACAATCTTTGCATCCTTGAAACTCATTTATAACCTGGCTCATTGGCTACCTTTCCATCTTTTTCCAAAGGCATCTAGCCCAGGCTGCCATGTAGGAGCAAAAAAAACAAAACAAAAAAACAGGTGTCTACAGACAGCATCTTCCCGCAAAGAGCCTTGGGCCCAGAACCGCTCCCCATTTGCTATCTTCCCACCCTTATCTAAGCCTCAGTGTCTCCTATCTATATTTCTCAATTTCTTTCAAATCCACCAATAAAGATTCTGCTCTGCTTTTAGGCAACCCAAGGGCAAAACCATCAGTCACTCTCCTTGGTAAGAGCATCTGAAGGGAGTGCTACGGGTAACTATAGGGGTTGGGCTTTTCTCACTTTGGGGTGAACTCCACAGAGGATACTGCTGGAGGTTTAACAAGCACCTCCAAGAGTTGGCCCTTTGTCATTTCTTGAGTCGACTATACATCATTTTACTTGTGTCTTAACAGTCCTTCATGGGGTTGGGCTAATGTTCTTTAGGCAGAATCCATATACTCTACTTCCTGTCCCTCAACTGTGCCTGCACGGGTTGGTCTTAAGTCACCCCTGAGTAGTCTCTCACCAAAACCACTTCCCTGTCCAGAGGTGCATGCCTTTGGACATACTCAGAAAAATAATTGGGCCATCTGCAGCTACTAGGACTTCAGAATAGGAATTAAGACTTCTCAGATCGCACATTCAATGCTCAAATGAATGGCTATAAAGTCATAAAGATTTTTATATGTTGCCTACAAACCTATCCTTTACATTCTGCTCCATGCATACAACACATACACTTATTTGCTTAAGCACGCACACTGTTCACGACCCAAGCACAACACCAAAATGCTCTTCCAGTACTTTTATGTGACCATGTACAACAAAAGGAACCTCCCTGTACTCAACCCTTCACAAAGCCCTTTGGGTGCTTAGAAGAGAAAGGAATGCGGTTAGACATGCTACACTATCTTAGTCCTTCTTGCCATCTATAAAATAAAGACTTCACTCTACATCTGTGTGTATATATAATCATCCAAAACCCAAAGCCCACTGCACTCGGCGAACTGATCACAGGAATCATTTTTTTACATGCAACAAGGCAACTGACTGTATATGACAGTTGCCTTGTTGCATGCAAAATAAAGAGTAAAATAAAAAATCCTTAATCCCCTGGGGACTATGGCACAGTCTACATATTTTTGGAGGATTGTAGCTTCCCGCCATTAACACTGTTCCCTTTTAGATTTTCTCCCTAGATCATTCCAAAGTTGTCTCTTTTTCACACTTTGACTCTCCAGTCCCCTCACACCTTGTTCTGAATCGACTGCTCCACATGCATCAGCTCGTACAAACCACTTCTCTGCTGCTTAGTGTCTTTTTGCCATGGTTTATTAAGCGATATTTTAAGGCCAAGCTCCTGTTTCTATGGAGCTTGCGCTCTTAGATTCACAGCGTGCACTTATGAGGAATGTACACGCCTGCCCTATTAGATGGTGTGTATCCGCTGGTGTTGTTTTTTTACAAGCACTATGGGTATTTAAACACAAGTTAGAGTTTTACCGGTGATCAAGGAGACAGGGTTCTCCGAAACGTGTTTAGTTATCTGTCACCATAGAGGAATAAATAACAGTTGCACTTGAGAGAAACGTTACTGCAAATGTTTCTTCTTGGTATAGCACGGTATTGGTCATTGCCAAACGGAAGAAAGTTGTACTGATAGAAGGGGAGTTGCTTCCCCCATCCTGACCTGCTGCAATGTCCATTGGGACGTTATGCGCCTGTTTGAGTTGGTTTACATCTAGAGAGAGAGAGAGAGAAAAAAACTGTAACTGAGTGTGTTCAAAATCATGGAATACAAAATGATCCACACAGTTAGCAGCTTTCAGGGGAATGCACTTTTCTGGGGGAGTAAAGACTTTTACCAAAGTGGGGTACATTCAAGTAAAATTGCATGAGAATGAAAATAGCAAACAAGTCATCCAAATGCAGAAGACAATGTCCTTGAAAAAAACGTTAGACCTTCTACTCCTTTCTACCAAATGGACTTTAACCCAAAGTACTCCTCTCCTCCCCTGCATAATACATTATGAACTATAACAAATACACCTACATCACTTAGTATAAAGTGATGTCTCCAGTAACGTCTCTAGATGTCTAGAGTAATATATCCAGATATGTATCTGTGCCATGAATGAAGGGTTGAGTGTGATCAGCCCCTGTTGAGGTATGGTGTTTATAGGTCATTTACTGATAGTTTCTGTGAAACCAGTTGGAATATTGTCTCCATACTAAACACAAGCTAAAATGCATATCACTGCGCCTAGGATTAGTAAGGGGGCAGTTATACAATTAATCTGAATAATTATGCCCTACAATTTCATAACGTTGTTTTTAGAACCCAACATTTTTTCTGCAAGTAAATGTTGGCCCTATTTGAGCAAGTGCTCTTTCACACATATTAATTTGGGAGAAAAGGTTACCTAAATGTTTCCATGACATCACAACTACTTTCTAAACAGAAAACAGTACATTGTGTGCTTCATCTATGGTTCAAAGTAAGTACAAAATATGCCCTTTCTACAAATAGATACAACCTACACATAGCACCAATGTCTATGAGGTGAGATGGTTTTAGAAAGCAAAGTATGGCTTTTTCAAACACCATTCACCCGAAGGTTTGAGTTGACAGGATGACCCTTAAGAAATAGTCACCAGGCCCTACCTGGCAGCATCCACGATAGCAGAAGGAATTTAGGAATCACACTAATTTCATACTCATTTGCAAATTCTTAAATTGTAAAGTGGACATCAGTAACGGTGTTCCAGTAAGATAGTATATCTTTTGCTTCTACTGTGACTCTTACATTTATGGACCAAATTCTGGTTTCATTTCGGATTATGTAGTACCACCAGGCAATGGGGGTTAAATGCAGGGTAGGGATAAGTTTTCATAGCCATACACTCTTCCCAGGTGCCAAAGAGACCAGATTCCCCCCTCGAAGATGGACCAATGCAGAGTAGGATGCAACAATAATGACTCCAGAAGCCTCTTTTGTAATGCAAGCATCTAAAGGTGATATGGTCTATTTCAATATATGTCATTTACCACAAAGAGGTCAAATGTCGACCAAGAGTTGTATGTACAATGGAATGAATTTGAGTACCAAATGGAGTGTAGCTTGCAGGAGCCGACCCACTGGCATCGTTGGAGGTTGTCTGCAGTGTGTACACATAGATACGCTCTAAAAAGCCGGAGGGGTCAGCTGACATTTTTTAGTATATGTCCTGCAATCACCAAGTTCGAAATAACACACATTTAAGGCATGGTTAAAAGTATGTCAGAAAACTCCAACCTCTGTGTAAACCTGTTTGCACAGGGTTGGAATTCCAAGTTGCGCAGAATTTATCACATCTGGTAATTACAAGGTGGAATAAAGTTCTTATTCTCTGATACAATTGGGCAGGTAAACCTGCTGGAATTTAATGGTGGATGCAAATTTCAAAACGGTAAGCTCCACATCTGTATGTTATCCCTCATTTACTCAAATAGTTGTAATTCATCACACCTGATATATTCCAAACCAAAGGGCATTACATTTTATGAGGTGTGATAAACTCCAGCTCCTCCTCTAGGGCACTCATAATCAGTCCCTTAGTCATTTTTTCAGCATTATATAAAAAACGCTTACCACTTCATTACTGCTGGTAGCCTGTGTGGATAATACGAGCCACACAACTCATACTATTTCCTCTGGGTAAATGTGCCTTAGGTCTAATTGGAAGTTAGTTCCTTGCCAACTTGTAACATAATAAAATACAAGATACCTTTCATCTTAAAATGGACTGCTTTCTTGTACAAAAGCCAGGTCCTTACAAACAGATGGTCAGACTGTCTTTTAACTTTCGTCTTGTCAAGGCAGATTTTGAAAACTCTGCTCACATCTGACATGTGAAGAGCTCTTTCTGAAATAGAAGGGTTTAGAAAGAAAGTGGGCAAGGAAAATGTCTGATTAACAGGAAAATCTGAGATTACCTTAAGAAGAAACCAGATGTGTTCTTATCCCGCCCCTGTTCCTATGAAAAACATTGTAAAGTTCCTGGGACCAGGGGGCGTGGCCAAGATGGCGACCAAGTGAGTTTTACTTCGTGGACCTCTGCTACACTATCCTGACTTGATACAGACGGCCTTCCTCTGCCTTCAAGATTAACAATGGAGGATCGCACTCCTATCCAGAAGCCCTGGGGACTCGACCTATGCAGGAGGTGGTTGGGAGCAGGGGGCAATTAGGAAGCAAAACCGGGCCACGACCTTGTTAACATCAGCGGCCCGTCCATCAGTGCAAAAGGCAACGCCTTGCAGAACACCAGCTCTGCGTTGAAGTGCGGCCCCTGATACTGCAAAGCGGAAAACCCAGCACCCCTGACCACAGTGATCCAACGCGGTCATCCGACACCGCTGGAGATGTGGTAAAAAGTAGGTCTGCAGCTGGCGCTCCCTCCCCCCTACAAAAACTGTGTAACAGAGAAACAGCAGCAGCCCGATGAGGCCACTGACATCATGCTTTCCCCCAGGGCGTGCCTTCTCTCAGGGCAGAGTCTATCTGCACGGAGCTCCGTGGGGTGGGAGGGCTGGGTGCAACGTGTGACACGGAGGCCAACTTCCCCCTTCCTCCCTAAATTGGCTACAAAAATGAGCAATGAAGCTGCAAACCACGGAGGGGGGCTCACCTGCTTTTCCCCCCACGCTCACCTCACTAGTGGGGGACACACCAGGGTACAGTGAGATGCCCTCTGGGGATGTTGCACTGCATCCTGTTGCCGGGGTTTGGCCCCTGCCCCCCGACACAGGAAGAGTAACAGGCCTAATGAAGGTAAAAGTGATCTGAGGCCCAGTAACTGGCTTCACAGAACACAGTTCGAGGAGGGGAAGTTGAATGAACATGCACCACAATACTGCCTGCAAATAAGGGAGACCTAGCACTTCAGATCCTGCGAGCAAGGAAAAAGGGATGCTGCTGCATGGATTGCAATAAGGCCTGGCAGGATGGTGCTGGAGCCAAGCACATCCTCATTGCACATCCAGTGGGGCTCACCACAAGTGCACATAAATGTGTCCAAACCTGCACCAACCTTGGTTCAGAGAGCCAGTGGGCCACTCAAATATTTGCCCCAAAACCATCACCTCGGGGAAGCTAACTGGAAGCCATGGTTCACACGAAGCAAGACTGTAATGCATCGGCGGCACCTGGGACGTTGCCAGACGCGCAAATGAATGACCACCAATGTGCAACAGAGGGACCACGGGGCCAGTTTAGGAGGTTCAACGAGATCTTGACAGCGATAACGGATGTCAAGACTACACTAGGACCAAAGATCGACACCTTGCGAATAGACATGGGCATCGTCCATGAAGACGTCACCCCCCAAACAGCAGAAGAAGTGATGTGAAAGTAGGTCCTTTTTTCTTGTTACAACCAATGTTAAATCAAGACTTAGTTACGACCTGTGTTGCCCGAAGGGCGGTGATATCGCTATTGATTGATTCAAACTTATGGGGTGCAGGTTTTTTTTCTTCTCTTTGGTAGCATTTTAGTGCTGTTGGCTGGATGCCCGTTGGTGAACTGGCCAAGAATGGGATGTTGGAAGACTGCTATTCACTTAACCCCACTATTAGATGATGATTTCATGTTTATTATTCATGTAATGGCGCGGGCACTGCTGATACAACGGGAAGAAGGGGAACAGAGCAGGGGAAGGGAGACACGAAAAGTGCAACACCAAACACTGCCGAATTACATGGCTTCATCAACCACTAGCACAGGGGCACAATATTCGCTGATGACATGTTAGTTATGTGCAACGATACCAGGTGTACTAGTACCTAAGCTGGCGGCACAAACAGGTGGCACTTCTAGAGGAGACGCACCATATCTAGAAGGAATGCGCAGGCGATGGATGGGCACGCTAGTGGGTACTGCCTATTCCAGATATGCATGGGGCGCGCTTATCTGGGTGGCCCGGGGGACCCCATTAGAGGTGGCAGACACAAGGCTGGAACCTGAAGGGAGGTACGCAATACTGGAGGGGATCTTAGATGCAAGCCCTATTGCCTTCATATCTCTGTACACCCCCAACACTAATCAGGCAAACTTCCAAACGCTCCCTCAACCCGGCCCTGCTCCTCAACGCCGGGGAACCTCATTTCCGGGGAGGGGATTATCACTGTGTACCCAACTTAACCTTGGACCAATCTAGCCCCCCCAGTGCAGCGAGCACAGAAAACCACCCTCACACAGCAACTCACACACTGAGATACGCTCACAGATGGATGGCGTAGTTTACACCCCATTCTTAGGGAATACACATTATTCAGGTCTACACGACTTACAAACAAGGATAGACTTTATTTAATGTAGTTCAGAGGCACTTATGTCGGTCACACACGCTGAACACCTGGATCGCACTGCATCGGATCACTGCCCACTGCTATTGCAGTTGACTTAGGGGAGTGGACGACCTTGCATAACCACCTGGTGCCTCCCTACAGAGGCCTTTAAAGACTAACCCTTTTGGGGCTTCAAATAATGCACATCACCACTTATTTAACTGACAACGAGGGCACAGCCACAGACCCAATTATAGAATGGGATGCCTTCAAGGTGGTTTTATGGGAATACGCAAATCAAAGCGGTCTATGTTTCCAAAATAGCAGTACGATGGGAAATACACACCTTAGAAGCAGATATCAGAGTCTATGAACAGAGACTTCCAGGAAAGCAGGCGGTAGCCGCCTCACTGGAGCGTGCTCATCTGGACCATAAGGAGCTCTTGGAGAAATTGAGTAGAATAGACTACAAATTGTTGGCTTAGCTGCTCTGCTCCGAAATACCTCGGGCTCCAATTATGTGTGTCTGAGACAAAATAGGCCTTATACTAAACACACAGGAATCCATTAATGCTACCTTCCGAGCTTACTACGCTGGGCTCTATTCAGCCTCACCCCGACACAAGAAGCAACTATAGAAGCATTCATAGGTGCTATACAGCTGCCCCACCTTCAGGAAACTCACCGAGAAGCCTTCCAGGCCCCTCTGTCCGTCACAGAGATTGATGACAAAATAAAACAATAGCGAGAGGCAAGACGCCAGGGATGGATGGATGGTGGGTAGAATTCTATACTGCGTTTCGATCTACACTGGCTCCACATTTACTGACCGTGTTTAATTCGGCGCTTACACAGGCATACTCCCGGCCTCGTTAAGGGAGGCCGAGCTTGTTGTTCTTCTCAAGCCTTACCAGGATGCACTACTGCTGGGATCATATCGCCTCCCCTTTCCCTACTTAATACGGATCACAAGATCCTAGGGAAGGTGCTGGCTAATAGACTGATCTCCATCGCCCAGCATACTGTGCGCCACACCAAAACGGGTTTATTCCATGAAGAAATACCTTACTGAACTTAAGACACTTCTTCATGATGATAGACTGGGCACAAACTTCGGGGATCAACCCATGGTTTGTCTCATTAGATATTGAAAAGGCATTTGACACCCTTGGGTGGGTCTACTTAACAGCGGTACTAGAAAAGATGAGCATAGGACAGAAATTCCTTAAATGGACTGTGTTACTATATATATTATTATATAATTTCCCATTGGCACGAATGAAAACAGGCAGGATAATTTCTGACGTATTTCACATTCGAACACAGCACTCGCCAGCCTGTGCACTACAAGCACAAACCTCGGAGTGGGGCATCAGGGTGGGCAGTAGATGGCAAATTGTCTCGCTTTATGCAGACAACACATTGGTGTATCCAAGAAACAATCTGTTGTTGATACACAACCTCACGGACCTCCTACAGCTATTTGAACAGGTACTCTAACATCTTTATCAGACTCCCAACAGAGGGAGCTCTCCCACAGACCCCGCTACCATGTGCCTATGCAACGATTAAATACTTGGGGGTTCTAGAATATCACGCCACTAGGGATCAGATTGATGCTAACATAGGTAAGACCCTTAAAGAGGCACGGAAGTCCCTTCCGTTCTGGTCCTCCCTACCACTCTCACCAATGGGTAGGATAGCTATCGCCAAGATTCTCGTCCTACCCTGCTTGTTATACTTCTTCTCCCCCCTACCGATGTTATTACCAACCAAATTCCACGAGGACATGCACACACTTCTTACAGCACTGATATGGGATAAGGGCAGACGAAAGGAAGCACTCAACAAACTATGAGCTACTTGAGCGGGGAGGGCTAGGAGCCCTGAATAAAACATATGACAGGGCTGCTCAGCTGCAGTGGCCCATGAAATGGCTTGCAGGCCACCACATGGCTGAGTTGGGATGCGGACCAGAAGGTCTAACACCCCTGCGAGTGTTTCAGTGGTTAATGGACCTAAGGGGGGAGTTACGGGAAAACTGGGCAAATACTCTCACAAAGGTAGCCAAAACTTGTTGGACTAAATATGTGGCCAGGGTGCATATGGTGGCCTCATACACACCAGAGAAGCCACACTGGGCGATGCCTGCCTGCTACACAACAAAAACACGTCTTGACACACAGGCATGACGGTAGCAGACCTCCGTCTGGGGCGATCTGTTTATTCTCAGCACATTTGAGGCCTGGCAGCCGACTACAGGATACCACAGGGCTCTTTCTTAGTATACACCACTCTCACTACCCTTTTACATAAGACATAGCATAAAACGCATGATGAAACTGAGACCTTCCCATTACTGCAAGTCATACTGACATGCGGAGGTGACCGCTGGGCAGTAACACACTTGTATACTTTGATGCACACAGACAGGGAGCCCCATCCTCCCCTGCTGTAACTCAGGAATTACTGGGGCACTACACTCACAACATTAACGGATAAACAAAAGCTACAGTGGCTGGAAGTGACAAAACTTATCTCCACTAATGCCAGGCTAAAATACACTCAATTTAATTACCTGCACCACACATACCTCAACCCACATTGACTAACTCGCATGTACCTAGGCATGCCAGATACTTGCCCCGCTGCCACATCAACACTGCGGAATTTATCCACATGATCTAGGAATGTCCAAACTTGACCCCATACTGGGAAGCAGTTACAGAATTTATATCGGAGGTTACAGGTGCAGTTGTGGGGCGGGGGCACTCATTGCTTTCTGGGAATACCCACTCACATGGTAGTTTGCAGACCCATCAACAGATTTATACTCTTAGCATTGATTTTTGTGAAACACTGAATAGCCATTGGCTGCCCTTCTCCTATCAGGCAGAGGTTATCAGACCTTTGCACCAGTAGATTGGCAGAACAGCAAATGCTGCGAAATGTGAGTTCAGGGGGCCATAAACTGACCACGTCTATAGACTGTCAGACATACTTCAAAAAGTGTGACACTAAGTCAGACATCAGACCACCATGATCACCAGTACACCACCCCCGGAACAATAGGCATATACTTGACATGCCTTTGACATGTCACCAACAGTTTGTGACCTCATTGAGGTGTGCAACCCCTCGACACCAATCCTACAATCTCCTCCAGAGGGCCCCAGACTTGGGCTTGGTATATCTGCACGATAAGGGCACCAGGGGACGACCCCTTCATAATATGGCAGGCACACCACATCAGGATCAGTCTCCCCAACCTTCCCTCCTTACATACATGCTCCCGTCCCACGAACAGAAAACAGTATGGTGCAAGTTACTGCTATAGTTTTATTTTTTACATTTATTGGTTAAGTGGACGGAACAAACACTGTGAGGCAATTGGATAGTACTGTAATACAGCTGTCTAAGTTTACATACTTGCACGGTTGGCAGCACTATTCATGACTACTACTAGAGAAACACAAGCAATCAATAGAATGCTTACTAATGTAATTCTTACTTTTATGACAATGCCAAGATATTGTAAAGGTTATGTCTATTGCTACAACTAATAAAGAAATATTTTTTTAAATAAAGTTCCAGTGGCCACAATGCTTCAATCCCTATTACTCTGAAAACAGTGGTAATAGGTACCAAACATGAGTTTTCCAAGTTAATTGCTGTAACAAGGCAATGTATTTTGACTCAAAAGGTGGACCCATTAACTTGAAAAGGACAATGCTTGGCTGCTAAAGTGGAGATGGGGATCTATAGGAATGAAACACTGTCCTAATATTTTTTCAAGAAGTCTCAGCACTGACACTCTAAAGAAAGATGTTTGTGAAAGAGATTTCCTATAGCTGCTACTGCCACAAAGTGTATGTTAAGTGATCAAAACTGTAAGCCAGACCTTGCTGGTGAAGATAAAGAAGGAATCACTACTTCTTCCTGACATCTGGACTAATCATAATTGTTTTGGATAAACCAAATGCAGAACTTGTACTTGAAAGTACATGATGGTCTGGTGGAGAAACACCGTCTCTTTTAAAGGGTCCATACAGTTTTGTGAAGGGTTCAGCTTTCTGGCTTCTGAATTCTTACAGTAATAGCACCAAATTCAACAACAGAATGTTGTGGTGCAGAATATGGCCCTACAAACTTCTATACGTTTGCCCAGCAGCGTCCAGTTTGGTTTCTCGGATAGATGAGGAGATCCAGGAACTACCACTTTACAGAGCTGTTCTACAGTGATCTGGGCAACCCTAGCCTTGCAGCTGTACATGTATTTCAGCACATTCAGTATTAACTGAATGGGGTGAAAAGCATACAGAAACTTTCCTGACCAGTCCATCAGTAAGGCATTACCCCTCGAACATGGCTGGTAGTACCAAGGTGATGTCTGAGCATCTCATGTGTCTGCAAACAAATCTATTTGTGGAAAGCCCCTTCCGTTGAGAACATGTTGCATCACTTTGTCAATGAAAACCCACTTGTGGTTTTCTTAGCATGATCAACAGAGTGAGTCTACCTCTGTGTACTGCATCACTGCCAAATGAAACACCATGCTGTGCAAGCCTTTTGTTATCAGCCATCTCTAAATCGGTTGAGCTTCCCAACACAATAGCCAGGTGTGAACCCCACCCTTTGCTTATTCAATACACTGTTCTTGACCTGTCTGTCTAAACAAGCAGGTACATAGTCTTGAAAGATGAAGGAACAATTTCAGAGCTTGACTGACAGCTCTTAGTTAAAGTAGGAAATGCAATAGGATTTCAGTTTTTTTGACCATGTCCCTTGAACAAGGAGATGACCCATGTGTGCACCTCATGTTGAAGGGAACATCCATGGCTATCATCTGTGTTGGTATATCTAGATGAAAAGGATCACCCTGCATCAGATGGTTCGACCAGTACCACTAGAGAAGTGACTGATTTGCTGACTTGTGCAAAGTTGGCTTGTTCCCCCTGCTGACAGATAACTAACTACACTGGGCCGCCTCTCACTGTTGCAGTGGACTCATGTGTAGCATGGCGTGAAGAACTGTGAGGATGCACAAAGTCATCAACTGCAGAAACAATATCTGGTATGAGGTTGGGAGAAGCATTTTTAACCAACAGCCAGACTTCAGATAGACAGATGTTATCCTATCCAAAGGATACATTCTTGTGATGTTGGTGTCATGTCGACCCAGGTGAAAAGAACAGCTATAGTTTGATACAAATGCATTAGAACGTCCTCTTGAGACTCTGCTCATATCTAAATGACTTGCTAATAAACTGAAAGACCTTTTGTCTCCTGATATGCACTCCAACAATTACCCTACCTGAGAAACTTTGAGATGCCAATTTCAGTTCAAAGGTAGGACCTTGAGTTGAAACTGATCCTTATTTATCACAAACCTTACCTCACCTTCTTTGGTGAGTACATTAGGGATCCACCTGTCATATGCAGGCACCTAAACCTGGCCTTCAGGAGGCCGAAGGTCCGCTCGATCACCCTCCTAGTACACCCATGGGCCTCATTGTACCGTTCCTCTGCCCTGGTCCTGGGATTCCTTACTGGGGTCAGTAGCCAGGACAGGTTGGGGTAACCAGAGTCACCTATTAGCCACACACGGTGTCTCTGTAGCTGTTCCATCACATAAGGGATGCTGCTATTTCGCATGATGTAGGCGTCATGCACTGACCCAGGGAACTTGGCATTTACATGGGAGATGTACTGGTCAGCCAAACAGACCACCTGGACATTCATCGAATGATAATTTTTTCGGTTCCTGTACACCTGTTCACTTTCTCTGGGGGGAACCAAAGCCACATGGGTCCCATCAATGGCACCAATGATGTTGGGAATATGTCCAAGGGCATAGAAATCACCCTACACTGTAGCCAAATCGCCCACCTCAGGGAAAACAATGTAGCTCCACATGTATTTCATCATGGCAGACAACACTCTGGACAACACCTTTGAAAACATAGGCTGGGACATCCCTGATGAAATGGCCACTGTAGATTGAAATGACCCACTTGCCAAAAAATGGAGCACTGACAGAACCTGCACTAGAGGGGGGATCCCTGTGGGTTGGCGGATGGGTGACATCAGGTCTGGCTCCAGCTGGGCACACAGTTCCTGTATAGTGGCACGGTCAAGTCTGTATGTCAGTATGACATGTCTTTCTTCCATTGTCGACAGGTCCACCAGCGGTCTGTACACGGGAGGATTCCTCCATCTCCTCGCAAGTCCCAGCGAACGGTGCCTAGGAAGGACAACATGGAGCACAGAGTCAAGCAACCCACAGGTACGTTCACACAGCTTGCACAGTACACGATTCTCTATGCATTGAATGGCTTCTATGAGTGGCAATGCAAGGCCTAGGCCTGTGTGACGCAGTAGAATTTAAGCCATGTGGGCCCTTGAAATGGCGGCTGCCTGACCTGTGAAGTGTGACAATGGGATGTGAGGTCAATGCGCTGGCGTGGCACACCATGGCGGTAGGCGGTCGAAGACCGCGGCGCAAAGCCGCATTGGTTAACATTGAACCCTATGGGTTTCAGGAGCCAATGACTATGTGCGCCGGCGGTCGCGGTACGCACCGCCGCGGTACGCACCGCCGCGGGCGTGACCGCCATTTCCTATCTGCTTAATCACTCGATACCTGATCATCCACAGGAGAGGACCTATACGGCAAGTGCTGCTGTGACCTCGGACTGGAAGAGACAATGGCTGATGCGACTGGGGAAAGGGCCCCTGCCTTCACTTCTGAAGAATTGGACAAACTCGTGGATGGGGTCCTCCCCCAGTATGCGCTACTCTACGGTCCTCCAGACCAACAGGTAAGTACACTGAGACCATGCTTTGTGGCCAATGCCTGGGTTGAGTGGGGTGGATGAAAGATGGTGGGGAGGGGAGCGAATGAGGCATGCATCGCACGACAGATGAGAGCATGTGCCATATGGCAAGGTTGGGGAGGGGGGGACAATCACATCGACCATGCAGAAAAGTGATGATATTTATTTTCCCACCCTGTATATGTCACATAGGTCAGCGCCCATCAGAAGATCGACATTTGGCGTGCCATCGCCAAGGACGTCCGGACCCTGGGGGTCCACAACAGACGGGGCACCCACTGCCGAAAGAGGTGGGAGGACATCCGCCGCGGGAGCAGAAAGACCGCGGAGGCTCTGCTGGGGATGGCCTCCCAACCTAGGAGGGGTGCCACACGGCAATTGACCCCCCTGATGTCCCGGATCCTGGCGGTGGCCTACCCCGATTTGGATGGGCACGTGAGGACATCACAGCAGACACAAGGGGGTGAATACCAGCAAATTCTGCTATATTAGCGCACAGTGGAGGTGTCTGGATGGGGGAGGAGGGCTGTGGGTATCTCTAGGCCAGGGCGATTTCTGTAGGCTAGGCCCCTCCGTAAGGCATGGCCCTGTGCCCCCGCCCCCTACCTCTGTAGGGTGCTAAGTACAGCTATCCATGGCCCTGGGTCACCTATGTGTGCATTTGTCGTCCATAGGCTTGTAGGCCAAGTCACAATAATTGAGTAGTGTACACCGAGTGCGCGGCGTAGTGCAGGGGGCCTCTGTGTCTGTCCTCTCCGCCAACGGTGTCGCCAATGCATGCACTCAACATGTCATTATTTCCCCCCCCTTTTTTTGGTCTTCCTGTTCATGTGTGCATTAGCATCATCAGGCAGAGGAGAAGTGGCATCGGAGCACGAGGGAGCTGCATCTCACATGGCCCCGGAGGGCCATGCAACCGACTCCGAGTTCACCAGTGAGACGGAGGGCGAGTGGAGCTCCACAACGGGGACCCGTGGAAACGCCAGCGACACAGACACGTCCTCGGAAGGGCGCTCCCTTGTGGTGGCGGCAACATCCGTGCCCACCGCTACAACAGGTACAGCCGCCACCCAGCGCACCAGCTCCGCCCTCCCAGCAGCCCCTCAGCGTTAGCCCCGTGCCCGCTCGGCCAGGAAGGCGGGCATCTCCTTCGCCCCAGGCACCTCAGGCCCTGCCCCAGTTACCCCTGCTGCCCTCAGTGAGGAGATCATTGACCTCCTCCAGACGCTCATTGTTGGGCAGTCTACCCTTTTGAATGCCATCCAGGGTGTAGAAAGGGAGGTGCACCGGAGCAATGCATACCTGGAGGGCATTCATTCGGGTCAGGCTGCCCATCAGCGATCGTTCAACGCTCTGGCCTCAGCACTGACGGCAGTCATTGTCCCTGTCTCCTGCCTCCCCCCTCCAATTTCCTCATCCCAGTCCCACTCCCCTGTTCCTCTGCCTATCCCAGCCACACCTACAGACCAGCCTGCACACACATCAACACCCAAGGGCAGCTCATCCAGACATAAGCACCACAGATCACACAAGCATTCACACATGCAACATCCACATGCAGACATGCCAACAGCCACTGCCTCCTCTGTGTCCCCCTCCTCCTCGTCTCCCTCCTCCCTCCATGTGACGTCTCCACTCACACCTGCATGCACACCACCATCAGCCAGTACGTCCATCACCAGCACACCCACCAGAACACTCCGCACACATGCAGACACCACCCCCACTGCCATTTACACGTCCCCTGTGTCCTCTCCCACTGTGTCTGTCACCCCCTCTTTCAAACCATACAAACGCAGGCAGCCACCCACCCAACAGCCATCCACCTCACGACAGCCTCCGTCACAAGCACCTGCACCCAAAGACAGCACACTTGACTCTCCTACAACCACATCCTCTTCCTCCACTCCCATACCCACTGCACCTACCCTTCCCACTGCTCCTAAAAAGTTTTTCCTCTCCAAAATTAACCTCTTTGCATCACCTGACCCACCCCCTCCATCTCGTAAGAGTCCAAACAGCACCTCAGCCACCACAAGCCCTGTACCTACAAGGACCATAGTCCAGGGCTATTGGAGTCCACCAGCTTCTAGGGCAGCAACATCGGCCAGCAGCAAGGGGACAGCCAGCCCACCCCCTGGGAAGAAAACTAAAAAAGGGAAGGGCCGGCGCGAGAGGCCAGAGACGGCAGCCCCCAAAGGCACTACCCTGGCACCGTCACCTGGCACATCCACAAAGGGAGGCAAGGGCCCCAGAGAATCGGCAAAGGAGGGCAAGGGCAGCAGGGCGGATAAGTCCGGCAGCAGGCGAGCTGCCCAGGAGGGCCCCACCAGCCCCATTTCGGGTGTGAAGGAGGACACCCACGGGCCCAGGACTCCAGCACAGGAGGGCCCCGCAAGCGAAAGGTTGGATGGCGACTGAGCGGTAAATATTGGCCCGATCGTGTTCCCTGGGAACACATGTCAAGCACCGCTGAACAGGGCCCCGCCGTGACAAGCACCGCTGAACAGGGCCCCGCCGTGACAAGCACCGCTGAACAGGGCCCCGCCGTGACAAGCACCGCTGAACAGGGCCCCGCCGTGACAAGCACCGCTGAACAGGGCCCTTCAAGACAAGCACCGCTGAACAGGGCCCGCCGTGACAAGCACCGCTGAACAGGGCCCCGTCGTGACAAGCATCGCTGAACAGGGCCCTTCAAGACAAGCACTGCTCTGCTGGGCCCTTCCTGTCAAGCACCGCTCCGCTGGGCCCTTCCTGTCAAGCACTGCTCCGCTGGGCCCTTCCTGTCAAGCACCGCTCCGCTGGGCCCTTCCTCTCAAGCACCGCTCCGCTGGGCCCTTCCTCTCAAGCACCGCTCCGTTGGGCACTGCCATCTCTGAACTGCTCCGCTGGGCCCTTCCTGTCAAGCACCGCTCCGCTGGGCCCTTCCTGTCAAGCACCGCTCCGCTGGGCCCTTCCTCTCAAGCACCGCTCCGCTGGGCACCGCCGTCTCTGAACTGCTCCGCTGGGCCCTTCCTGTCAAGCACCACTCCGCTGGGCCCTTCCTGTCAAGCACCGCTCCGCTGGGCCCTTCCTCTCAAGCACCGCTCCACTGGGCACCGCCGTCTCTGAACTGCTCCGCTGGGCCCTTCCTGTCAAGCACTGCTCCGCTGGGCCCTTCCTGTCAAGCACCGCTCCGGTGGGCCCTTCCTCTCAAGCACCGCTCCGCTGGGCACCGCCGTTTCTGAACTGCTCCGCTGGGCCCTTCCTGTCAAGCACCGCTCCGCTGGGCCCTTCCTGTCAAGCACCGCTCCGCTGGGCCCTTCCTCTCAAGCACCGCTCCGCCGGGCCCTTCCTGTCAAGCACCACTCCGATGGTTACCGCCGTCTCTGAACTGCTCCGCTGGGCCCTTCCTGTCAAGCACCGCTCCGCTGGGCCCTTCCTCTCAAGCACCGCTCCGCTGGGCCCTTCCTGTCAAGCACCTCTCCGCTGGGCCCTTCCTGTCAAGCACCGCTCCGCTGGGCCCTTCCTCTCAAGCACCGCTCCGCTGGGCCCTTCCTCTCAAGCACCGCTCCGCTGGGCCCTTCCTCTCAAGCACCGCTCCGCTGGGCACCGCCGTCTCTGAACTGATCCGCTGGGCCCTTCCTGTCAAGCACCGCTCGCTGGGCCCTTCCTCTCAAGCACCGCTCCGCTGGGCACCGCCGTCTCTGAACTGCTCCGCTGGGCCCTTCCTGTCAAGCACCGCTCGCTGGGCCCTTCCTGTCAAGCACCGCTCCGCTGGGCCCTTCATCTCAAGCACCGCTGGCCCATTGGCAGGGCCGGATCTGTGTCGGGCAGGGCTTCACGAAGCACTCTGCGCACCATGCCTCCTCTAGAACCAGTGGAGTCTGTAATCCACTTGATGGACTGTGGCTTTGCAGTCCCCAGGATGGTACAGTGGGCAACCCACCCACTGTAGAGACTTGAGAGACTGTGGCTTTGCACTCCCCAGGATGTTACAGTGGGCAACCCACCCACTGTAGAGACTTGAGAGACTGTGGCTTTGCACTCCCCAGGATGGTACAGTGGGCAATCCTCCCACTGTAGAGACTTGTGAGACTGTGGCTTTGCACTCCCCAGGATGGAACAGTGGGCAATCCACCCACTGTAGAGACTTGAGAGACTGTGGCTTTGCACTCCCCAGGATACATCAATGGGCATGGAGGCCCCTCGTGGATCTGGCGTCGTGGACTCAACTGGCTGAGGTGCCCCCCCTTCACTTCCCCCTGAGGTGCCTGTAGTTATACTATCTGATGCCCCTGCAGTGTTCTCTCCAATGGAATCGGGTCTCGTGTGTGGGCCGGACTTTTGACCTATGTATATATTGTTCATGATGTAATATATTTTATTTATATATTTCATATTTCACTTAACTTCAAATATGCTATAATATACTTAAATTTTAATGATCATTTTATTTTGTCTTTGCATTCTTCCGGGGGGTTTGGGGGGTGTCAATCTGAGTTGTTGCTCTGCATTGATGTGTGTGTTGTGGTGGGTGAGGGTGGGGGTGGGTGTGTGGCGTATGTGTGTCCCCGTAATTTTTTGCCTCCCCCCTCCCCTGTGTCGTAGGTGCAGTACTCACCGTTGTCGTCTGCGCCGGCGTTCGTGCTCCTGGTAGAGGAGCAGGAAGACAATGGCTGGAAGGATGTGTAGTTCCGGTTCCATGCTGTCCAGATTCCTCGTGGAGTGTGTAGAGGTGAGCGTTTTCCGTTCGAAAAGTCTGTTTCCGCCGTGCTTTTATCGGAAAAGGTGGCGGATTGGTGGGTTGTGATAGTGTGGGCGGTACATTGTCTCCTGCCTGTCTGTTGGCGGTGACCGCCGCGCTGTTTGTTTCTACCGCCGTGGCGGTCAGAGTGTTAAAGTGGCGGTCTCTGTTGGCAGTTCCCGCCAGGGTCGGAATTCCATTTTTTGGACCGCCAGCCTGTTGGCGGGTTGGCCGCCGCTTTAACACCAACCGCCAGGGTTGGAATGACCCCCTAAGTCTTTCCTCCTCCTTCAATGTATGGGGAGGAGGGTAAAAGGACGAGAGTGTTATAGACTGATCCATATGAAAGGGAGTGACCACTTTAGGAAGGAACAATGCCCTGGTTCTCAGCTCCACCTTGTCAGCATGAAAGGTTGTAAAAGGAGGTTTCACAGTAAGAGCCTGAAGCTCACTCACACGTCTAGCTGACGTGATAGCCGTTAGGAAAACTGTTTTTAAAACTAAAAGCCTCAACAGGCAAGAATGCATAGGCTCAAACGGTGAACCCATCAAAAAAGTAAGAACCAAATTCAAATCCCACTGAGGCTTGACCAACGGAGTGGGAGGAAACTTGTTAGTCAAGCCTCTAAGGAACCTAATAACTATAGGGGACTTAAACAAGGAAGGCTGATCAGGACGGCAAAGAAAGGCAAACACTGCTGACAAATAGCCCTTCACAGTCGCAACTGCACAACCTTTCTGCGCTAAGAAAAGGGCAAAAAGCAAAACATCAGACAAATGGGCTTTAAAGGATCAATTTGCCTCTCTCCACACCCTGTAACAAATCTATTGGCATAGAGAGACTTGGTGGAGTGTCGCCTGGCCAATAACATAAGATCCACCACTTCTGGAGGAAGAGAAAAGGAACTCAGATTGCCCCGTTCTATCTCCAAGCATGTAGGTTCAGGCTCTAGAGGTGGGGGTGTAGAACCTGCCCATGCGACTGTGAGAGGTGGTATACCCTGTAAGGAAGACGGAGCGGCAGGCACAGTGAGAGTTGGAGAAGGTCTGTGTACCACACCCTTCTTGGCCAATCTGGGGCTAATAAAATGACTTGAGCCCGATCTTGGTGAATCTTCCTCAGAACTCGAGGACTCAAAGGTGTGGGGGAAATGCGTAAAGCAACTGGTCACACCAAGACATCTGAAACGTGTCCTCCAATGTCCCCTGCACCGAATGCTGAAGGCTGCAGAATAACGGGCAGTGTGCATTCTCCTGAGTGGCAAACAGGTCTATCTGTGGAAATCCCCACATCCGGAAGATGTGAAGAACCAGGTCTGGATGGAGACGCCACTAGTGATCGGCCGAGAAATGCCGCCTGAGTCTGTCCGCACATACTTTGTAAACTCCGGCCAGATGGTTTGCTACTATCCAAATCCGATGGTCCTGTGCCTAGGACCAGAGCCACAGAGCTTCTCTGCAGAGAAAGTACGACCCTACTCCTCCCTGCTTGTTGATGTACCACATCGCGGTAGTGTTGTCCATCACAACTTCAACTGACTGACTGCGAAGGAACAGAAGGATGGCCTTGAGAGTCAGACGTATTACCCGTAATTCTAACAGATCGATGTGAAACATCTGTTCCACTGGAAACCAATGACCTTTGATCTCCAGGTCCCCCAGATGAGCTCCCCACCCTAGAGTGGAAGCATCCGTTATAACCGTGGCCACCGGAGGTGGTAGACAAAACGGCCTTCCTTGGGAAAGGTTGCAGTCCACAGCCCACCACCGTAGATCCACTGCAGCGTCTCTGGAGATCGTTATCGACTCCTCGAGATCCCCTTTGTGTTGAAACCACTGCTTGCGGAGGCACCACTGGAGATTCCTCATGTGCCAACGTGCATGAGTGGCCAACAGAATGCAAGAAGCGAACAGACCGAGCAGACATAGGACCTTGAGGACTGGAACAGCCGCTCCATTCTGAAACATTGGAATCAACTCCTGAAAGTCCTGAATCCTCTGAGGAGGAGGGTAGGCCCGATTTAATGTTGTGACCAGTACTGCCCCTATGAACAGGAGGCACTGAGGGGGCGTGGCCAAGCCGGCAATGGTGGTGGACGCGAGCTGAGAGAGCTCCGCGTCCTGCCCGGTTCATCCGGCGGCATCCAGTGGCTTTGGGGCCAGTGGCGCCCCGAATCGCCGTGATCTTGGGCACCGGCTCCAGCTGCCTCAGGCCAGTGAATCGACCTGAGACACCTGAGGGCCTGATATTGGAGGCCTGCAGCCCGGAAGTGGGCGAGAGGAGACAGCTTGCAGGGCCATCGTTGGTTGGGCTGCTCGTGCTGCTGCGCGGCGCCGTCCTGGGGGCGCAAGCAGACGGGCCTGGCCTTCATTGAGCTGATGGAGCATTGGCTCAGATGGCGCCCAGAGTGACCTGAGGGCAGACTTGTTGCTGGTTTAGGTGCTGGTGGCGAGGAGCTAGTCCCCACCGGACTACGGTGTTGTGAGACTGGGCCATTGATTTGGCTGAATGAGAGGGGCCGAGGGCTGACACACGACTGCCACATTTGTTAAGCTGCTTTCCTGGCTTGGTCCTCCTGATCTGGTTGGGTGCGCCGGTGGGCCCTCGAGCAGCGGCGCTGGTTGCGTGGTGTCTGGTTAGTGGAGTGGTGCCAGTTGGAGTCCACACAGATTCTGGATATGGCGGGGGCGAGCCGCCTTCGCTCTGGCACTGGAGCTGGGAGGTCACAAGACGCTGCGGCGCAGGACAGCCAGAAGCTGGATGCTGTACTGGCCGCAGCACGTCCCTGGAAACCAAAATAGACAATGTGGCTAGTGACCTTGTCCTGCTACCTGCTGACCACCGCAACTTGGCTGCAAGACAGGTATGATAGAGGCGCGAGTGGACGAGCTAACTCCGGCGACGTCTCGCCTAGAGACCAAAATGGGGGACACACTGACAAGCATAGGAGAATTGGAGCACCGTGTTGAAGACGCGGAAGGCCACACCAGACGAAATAACCTACGGGTGGTTGTATTACCGGAAGGTGCGGAGGGCCGTGATGCGGTGGCCTATTCCGAGAACTGGCGTCGGGGGTTACTGCCGGAAGGTACACTGACCCCATTCTTCTCGGAGGAGCGGATCATCAAATCCCTACGCGACCAAGGCCTCCAGGAAGCGGCCCTCGTCCCTTTATAATTTGCTTGCTCCACTATGCAGACCGAGATATCATTCTCAAGTCTGTAAGATCCTCCCGCCGCCTTGAGTGGATGATGCGCAAATAATGCTGTTTCCGGACTACACACTGGCAGTGCACAGGTAGCTAATGTGTCCACCAGAAAAGTCGTTACCGAAGGTAAGTAACTCGTTCTTCTGATGGATACAACTACCTGTGGATTTCTCACCTATTGAATAGAGTCCCAAAGCAGTACTGCACTCGGTGGAGGGTGCCTGAATGGTCAAACCAAGAAATCCTGCAGCACTGACCGTGCAAAATGGCCATCCCTCCTAACCTCAGAATCCAAGCAGTAATGCTTCGCAAAAGTATGGAGGGATGACCAAGTTGCGGCCTTGCAGATGTCGACCACAGGAACACCCCTAGCCAAGGCCGAAGAGGCCGACTTAGCTCTGGTGCAATGAGCTCTTATACCATCAGGGGGTTCCTTCTTTGCTAGAGAGTAACACAGTATAATGCAAAGAATGACCCACCTGGAGAGTGTTCTCTTGTGGACTGCCCTTCCTCTCCTCTTTCCCACGTACCCGATGAAGAGTTGACCCTCCAACCTGAAATCCTTTGTTCTGTTCACATAGAAGCTCAACGCTCTCCTCGGGTCTAAGCGGTGTAGTCTTTCTTCTTCTTTCGAAGGATGAGGCGGAGGATAAAATGAGGAAAGAGTAATTGTTTGGGCCATATGAAAGGGTGAAACAACCTTCAGTAGGAAAGCAGCCTTGGTCCTCAAGACCACCTTATCCCCATAAAAAGAAGTGTAAGGGGGTTTAACAGATAGAGCCTGCAGCTCACTCACTCTCCTTGCGGAAGTAATTGCAACAAGGAAAACAGTCTTTAGAACCATTAACCTTAAAACGGAGAACCCATAAGAAAAGTCAAGACTAGGTTTAGATCCCACTGAGGCATAATGAAAGGAGTGGGAGGAAATTTGTTAACGAGACCTTTTAAAAATCTTAGTACTATAGGGGATTTAAATAGAGAAGGCTGGTCCGGAAGACATGGAAAGGCTGACAGGGCAGATAAATATCCCTTGACTGTAGCCACTGCACAACCCCTCTGTGCCAGGGACAATGCAAAAGACAAGATATCTGATAAGTGGGCACGTAAGGGATCAATTTGCTTCTCTCCACACCAATTCACAAATTTAGCCCACCTATTAGCGTAGATAGATTTAGTGGAGTGTCGCCTGCCGATAAAATAACATCCACTACGTCAGGTGGGAGAGAAAAGGAACTCAGGTTGCCCCGTTCAATCTCCAGGCATGAAGGTGCAGGGGGGGGTGTAGAACCTGCCCCTGCGACTGTGAGAGGAGGTCTGCCCTGAGAGGGAGACGGAGCGGAGGGCACAGAGAGAGTTGGAGAAGTTCTGAATACCATACCCTCCTTGGCCAATCCGGAGCTATTAAGATGACTTGGGCCCAGTCTTGGCGAATTTTCCTCAAAACTCGAGGAATCAAGGGTATGGTGGGAAACGCATAAAGCAACTGGTCGCACCAGGTCATCTGAAACGCGTCCCCCAACGCTCCTTGTACCGGATACTGGAGGCTGCAGAATAACGGGCAGTGCGAGTTCTCCTGAGTGGCAAACAGATCTATCCGAGGAAACCCCCACATCTGGAAGATTAGACGGACGTAGGGCCAGATGTAGCAACAAACCAAATTGCGAGTTGCAATTTGCGAGTCCATCCATCGCAATTTGGTATGCAGTACGGTGTCTCAGACACCGACTGCGACTCGCTATGGGGTCGCAATGACCCACCTCATGAATATTCATGAGGTGGGTCGCAAATTGCAGCCCCATAGCGAGTATAGGCACTCGCAAACATGGAGGCCTGCTGTCGTCAGCAGACCTCCATGTTCGTGACTGCTTTTAAATAAAGCAGTGTTTTTTTTTTGTAAGTGTAGCCCGTTTTCCTTACAGGAAAACGAGCTGCACTTAAAAAAAAAACGAAACCTTTAGTTTCGGTATTTTTTCAGGGCAGGGAGTGGTCCAAGGGAAATATTTTGGGGTCCAGTCACAAACTGGAAGGGGTCCCACTTGAAGTGGATGGTAACTGCGATGCCATTTGCGACCGCGTACGCGGTCGCAAATGGTATTGCATCCCACTGCGAGTCGCAAATAGGAAGTGAACACCCCTTCCTATTTGCGAGTCGGAAATGCATTTTGCGAGTCGGTTCCGACTCGCAAAATGCATTTCTGCATAGGAAACTGCGTTTTGCGACTCGCAAACGGCAAATTTTGCCGTTTGCGAGTCGCAAACAGTTTCCTACATCTGGCCCTTGATCCGGATGGAGACGCCACTCGTGATCGGTCGAGAAATGACGACTGAGAGTGTCCGCACGCACGTTCAAGACTCCGGCCAGATGATTTGCTACCAAGCAAATCTGATGGTCCTTTGCCCAGGACCAAAGCCGTAGATCTTCTCTGCCGGGAAGATGCTACCCTACACCTCCCTGTTTGTTTATATACCACATCGCGGTAGTATTGAACCGACTGACGCGAAGGAATGGGAGGAAGGCCTTGAGTGTAAGACGTACAGCCCGCAACTCCAACAGATTTATATGAAACATCTGTTCTACTGGAGACCAAAGACCTTTGATCTCCAGGTCCCCCAGATGAGCTCCCCACCTTAGAGTGGAAGCATCCGTTATTACTGTGGCCACAGGTGGAGCTTGCGAGAACGGCCTTCCTCGGGAAAGATTGCCGTCCGCAATCCACCATTTTAAATCCGTGGCAGCATCTCTGGAGATCTTCACCAAACCCTCGAGATCTCCTTTGTGCTGAGACCACTGCTTTCGGAGGCACCACTGAAGAGCCCTCATGTGCCAGCGAGCGTGAGTGACCAGCAGAATGCAAAAAGCAAACAGACCGAGCAGGCGTAGGACCTTGAGGACCGGAATGACCGCTCCACTTTGAAACATTGGAACCAACCCCTGAATGTCCTGAATCCGCTGAGGCGGAGGAAAGGCGCGACTCAATGTTGTATCCAGTACTGCCCCTATGAACAGGAGGCGCTGAGAGGGCTCTAGGTGAGATTTGGGCACATTCACTGAAAAACCCAGGTCGAACAACAACTGGGTTGTCGACAGAAGGTGATGCAACACGAGCTCCGGAGACTTGGCTTTGATCAACCAGTCGTCCAGGTAAGGGAATACTGCTATCCCCTTCCTCCTGAGCTCTGCCGCAACCACCGACAACACCTTTGTGAAGACTCGGGTTGCTGAAGTAAGACCAAATGGAAGGACCGCAAACTGATAGTGCAGCGACCCCACTACAAACCGGAGATACTTCCTATGCGACTTGAGTATCGGGATATGAAAGTAAGCATCCTGTAAGTCGACAGACACCATCCAGTCTCCATCGTTCAGCGCCAAAAGCACCTGAGCTAGGGTCAACATCTTGAACTTCTCCTGTTTGAGGAACCAATTCAAGATCCTTAGGTCCAGGATTGGCCTCAAACAACCGTCCTTCTTGGGGATCAGGAAGTATCTTGAATAACAACCCTGACCCCTCTCCTGCTCTGGAACCAACTCCACTGCACCTTTTGAAAGGAGGACTTGAACCTCCTGTTCTAGTAACAGGAGATGCTCTTCTGAACAGTAGGATGGGCGGGGCGGGATGGGGGGAGGAAACTCCCGAAAGGGAAGGGCATAGCCTTTCCCCACAATGCTGGTGACCCAGGAGTCTGATGTTATAACCTCCCACTTGTGGAGAAAGTTCAATAACCTCCCCCCTACAGGAGTGGTGTGAGAAGGAATTGGTGGAAGGCTAAGGCTGCTTCCCATGCTGCACCCCTCCAGAGGAAGAGGCAGAGTGCTGCTGGGCGGCTCCTCTGGTCCGGACCCTACCCCTCCCTCTGTAAGATCTATAGGAGAGAGCAGAGGCGGGTTGTTGCTGGAATCTCCCTCGAAAGGAGGAAGAGGAACCACGACCAAATCCCCGAAACCTCCTAAAAAGTCTGGAGGAGGCCTTGGAGCAGAAAAGTTTATCGCCATCGAAAGGAAGGTCCAAGAGGGTTGACTGTACATCGGATAAGAAACCAGAGCTACGAACCCAGGCTTGCCTCCTTGTTGCAACAGCAGTACCCATAGCCCTGGCTACAGAGTCAGTCGTATGTAGCCCAGATTGAATAACTTGGGTTGCCGCTGCTTGAGCATCAGAAACTAGGCTCATAACCTCTTGGGGCACCTCAGTATGAGACGATTTTATTTCGTCCATCAGGGCGTAAATGTATCTTCCTAAAATACAGGTAGCATTAGTGGATTTTAAAGCCATGCTACATGACGAAAAAGCCTTTTTTGATGAAATGTCCATTTTCTTAGAGTCTCTATCCGAGGGCACAGCTGGAAATGATCCTGGGGCAGACCGGGCTGAACATGAAGCCTGAACCACTAGGCTTTCAGGAGTTGGGTGCCTGGAGAGGAAGCCTGGGTCAGCAGGAGCCAATCGATATCTTCGAGCCACAGATCTGTTCACCGCCGAAGATGACACCGGCTTCTTCCAAATTTCCATGATCGGTTTGAACAGAGCCTCATTAAAAGGCAGAAGTGGCTCTGCAGTAGTTGAGGCAGGATGCAACACCTCCGTTAAAATGTTCGGCTTGGGCTCAGACACCGGCAAAGGGAGGTGTAAAAAGTCAGCTGCTTTCCGGATGACTGAATGAAATGTTGCAGCCTCCTCCGTATACTCTCCAGGTGATGACAAGTCCCATTCTGGAGAGGTGTCCAGGCCACTAGCCGTGTATAACCCATGGAGATCTTCTTGAGATTCCTCAATCTCTCCTTCCTCTAATGCCTGTCTCCGATATTCTTGCTCCTCAAGGAGGCGAAGAGCAAGCCTCCTCAAATGTAATCTTTCCTCTATCCTCGGCGTCAACATGGCTTCAGCAGACGTCGAAGCCTGACGCCGCTCCTCGGATCCATCAGACACCGGATCCAACAGCACCATGGATTTCTTCTGCGCCGAATGAGGAGATGGGCGCCGAGCCCACATTTCCCATGGGAAGGAAGGGCATAAAAGGTGCCGGTCGTAACGGAGCCGGAGCACCCATATTGAAGGCCAAAGGGCCCGAAGGACCAGCCAGTCCACCACCTGGAGCCATCTGCTGAAAGATGGAGAACATCGCATTCAAGAATGCGGAACTGTCGGCTCCAGGGGCCGGGAAAGCCGGGTACTGAGGAGCCTGGGTTGGAGGCGACATCGACGCCGGTCCCGACGTCTGCAAAGCTGGAGAAAACTCTTGATGCCGAGGAACCTCGAACACAGAAGGAGGATTCACAGGCGACGTCGGCGAAGTCGGGGATGTCGGAGATGCCAACGGCGTCTGCGGTTGGGGAGAGATGGTGGGACTCACTTCCCATGTCTTCCGGCGTCGAGTCGAAGGTGACCTCGATCGCGATCTCTCCCTACTCGACCGGAGTCGAGATTCTTGACGGCGCCGGGAGTCCCGATGACGCCGATGCGACTTCGGTGAAGATGACTTGCGATGATGTCTTTTCTCTTTTTTTTTCCTTCGATTTTGCCAAAAAGACCTTTGCCTCACACTCCTTTAAGGCCTTTGGATTCATTTGTTGACAAGAGTCACATTTGTCAACGTCGTGGTCGGAACTAAGACACCACAAACAGTCAGAATGTGGGTCCGTAACCGACATTTTGCCACCGCACTCATTGCAGGGCTTGAATCCAGATTTTCTTTGTGACATTTTAACCTCTCTAAAAGAGAAAACAGCAAAAATAACTGTAACTACATCGAGTAGTAACAGTAGCTCCCTCGAAGAATAACCGTTG
This sequence comes from Pleurodeles waltl, assembly GCF_031143425.1. NCBI lineage: Eukaryota > Metazoa > Chordata > Amphibia > Caudata > Salamandridae > Pleurodeles > Pleurodeles waltl. The sequence goes on from NC_090443.1 coordinate 103,401,517, forward strand.
TTCGAATGGCACGGAAAAAAAGGGAACTGACGTCGGCACATTGGCGAGACCTCTTATTGCCTGTATGACGTCAGACGGCGTCGCGTGGGCAATTGCGACGTCCTCGTCGACGTGCAGAAGCTAGGAAGAAGATTTCCGTTGGATGCTGGCGCAAGGGGAGTATTCAATAGGTGAGGAATCCACAGGTAGTTGTACCCATCAGAAATTATGCAACTCTTCGCTTGGCATGAGCAGTGCGCCTGGTCTATGGAGGTGACATGCTATTCAATATATACTGACTGATGGCGCGACTGCTAAAGCACGGGATACTAAGCGGGTAGACTGTGCAGCTTTTGCTGGTATCGAAATTGTTTCAGATCACTGTTTAAGAGCGCAACTCGCCGCCGGCCCTCCCACTCTGTTATCAACTCTAGCCAGGGTGACTGGCTTAGTGCGCGCTCATTTTTTTGTGACGTGGCCTACCCCACTCTCCTACTATCGGAGAATTAATATGTGTGATTATTTTGTTGACTGTAAGAGTTGTTGTGTTTGGGCGGGAACCGGTTGTTCATCTGCTCTGATGGTATTGGTTTTGTTATATTGGAGGCTATACACAGGATGTCTGACTGGGTGCTGGGAATCCGCCATTGTATGCGCAGTCTTACACTTAAGGGCAGGACGAGCAATGCATAGGCATGCTGATCAGATGCCGCCATGAACCCATATATTGCGATTACTTGGAATGTGCGCGGCATACACACGCCTAATCGCAGGTACTCCATATATTCATATCTTAAAAGGCGCTCGGTCCACATTGCCTTTCTGCAGGAGACCCATTTGGCGCTCTCGGAGCTTCCTCGCTTGCAGCAGCGCTGTAGAGGGCAATTGTAGGAAGTTGGCTCTGTATGTACTATTTCAAAGTAAGAAATAGTGTGCACAGAGTCCAAGGGTTCCCCTTAGAGGTACGATTGTGGCAAAAAGAGATAATTCTAATGCTCTATTTTGTGGTAGTGTGGTCGTGTAGGCTTATCAGAGGGTAGTGTTAAGCATTTGTTGTACACACAGAGGCAATAAATGAGGAACACACACTCGAAGACTTACTCCAGGCCAATAGGTTTTTATATAAAAAAATACCCTTTCTTAGTTTATTTTAAGAACCACAGGTTCATTATTTACAAGTAATACTTCAAATGAAAGGTATTTCTCTCAGGTGTTCTAGGAACTTTGAATAATCACAATAGCATGTACAGTTTTGACAAAAATGGCAATAACTTATTTTAAAAGTGGACACTGCAAAAATTAACAATTCCTGGGGGAGGTAAGTAAATCTTAAGTTCACAGGTAAGGAAAACACTTACAGGGTTCAAAGTTGGGTCCAAGGTAGCCCACCGTTGGGGGTTCAAGGCAACCCCAAAGTTACCACACCAGCAGCTCAGGGCCGGTCAGGTGCAGAGGTCAAAGAGGTGCCCAAAACACATAGGCTTCAATGGAGAACAGGGGTGCCCCGGTTCTAGTCTGCCAGCAGGTAATACCCGCGTCCTTGGAGGGCAGACCAGGGGGGTTTTGTAGGACGTGGGGGCACAAGCAGGCAGAGAAAGTACACCCTCAGCGGCACAGGGGCGGCCGGGTGCAGAGTGCAAACAGGTGTCGGGTTTTGTGTAGAAAGCAATGGGGAGACCCGGGGGTGTCTTCAACGATGCAGGAAGGCACGGAGGGGGGGAGGCTCCTCGGGGTAGCCACCACCTGGGCTAGGCAGAGGGTCGCCTGTGGGTCACTCCTGCACTGGAGTTCAGTTCCTTCAGGTCCTGGGGGCTGCAGGAGCAGTGTTGGTTCCAGGCGTCGGGTCCCTTGTTACAGACAGTCGCGGTCAGGGGGAGCCTCTGGATTTCCTCTGCAGGCGTCGCTGTGGGAGCTCAGGGGGGTCAACTCTGGCTACTCACAGGCTCGCAGTCGCCGGGGAGTCCTCCCTGAGGCGTTTGTTTTCTGCAGGTCGAGCCGGGGGCGTTGGGTGCAGAGTGGAAAGTCTCACACTTCCGGCGGGAAACGTGGGGTCTTTAAAGTTGCTTCTTTGTTGCAGAAAGTTGCAGTTTGTTGAACAGGGCCGCTGTTCTTGGGAGCTTCTTGGTCCTTTAGATGCAGGGCAGTCCTCTGAGGCTTCAGAGGTCGCTGGTCCCTGTTGGATGCGTCGCTGTTGCAGTTTTCGTCAAAGTAGGGAGACAGGCCGGTGGGGATGGGGTCAAATCAGTTGTCGTCTCCGTCTTCACTGCAGGGCTTCAGGTCAGCAGTCCTTCTTCTTCTTTAGGTTGCAGGAATCCAGTTTCCTAGGTTCTGGGAGCCCCTAAATACTGAATTTGGGGGTGTGTTTAGGTCTGGGAGGGCAGTAGCCAATGGCTACTGTCCCTGAGGGTGGCTACACCCTCTTTGTGCCTCCTCCCTGTGGGGAGGGGGGCACATCACTAATCCTATTGGGGGAATCCTCCAAAACCAAGATGGAGGATTTCTAAAGGTAGGGGTCACCTCAGCTCAGGACACCTTAGGGGCTGTCCTGACTGGTGGGTGACTCCTCCTTGTTTTTCTCATTAGCTCCCATGGACTTGCCGCCAAAAGTGGGGGCTGTGTCCAGGGGGCGGGCATCTCCACTAGCTGGAGTGCCCTGGGGCATTGTAACACGAAGCCTGAGCCTTTGAGGATCACTGCTAGGTGTTAGAGTTCCTGCAGGGGGGAGGTGTGAAGCACCTCCACCCATAGCAGGCTTTTGTTTCTGTCCTCAGAAAGCACAAAGGACCTCACCACATGGGGTCAGAAACTCGTCTCTCAGCAGCAGACTGGTACAGACCAGTCAGTCCTGCACTGCACAATTGGGTAAAATACAAAGGGCATCTCTAAGATGCCCTCTGTGTGCATGTTTTAATAAATCCAACACTGGCATCAGTGTTGGTTTATTATTCTAAGAAGTTAGATACCAAACGTCCCAGTATTCAGTGCAGCCATTATGGAGCTGTGGAGTTCGTTCGTGACAAAATCCCAGACCATCAACTTAAAATGGCCACAACTGTACTTACAACGTCTAAGAATAGACTTAGACACTGTAGAGGCATATTGCTCATGCAGCTATGCCCTCACCTGTGGTATAGTGCACCCTGCCTTAGAGCTGTAAGGCCTGCTAGAGGGATGACTTACCTATGCCACAGGCAGTTTTTTATGTGCAAGGCATCCTGAGGGGGATGCCATGTCGACTTTGCCTTTTTCTCCCCACCAACACACACAATCTGCAATGGCAGTGTGCATGTGTTAGGTGAGGGGTCCCTTAGGGTGGCACAACATATGCTGCAGCCCTTAGGGAACTACCCTGGTCACAGGGCCCTTGGTACCACTGGTACCTTTTACAAGGGACTTATCTGTGTGCCAGGGGTGTGCCAATTGTGGAAACAATGGTACATTTTAGGTGAAAGAACACTGGTGCTGGGGCCTGACCAGCAGGGTCCCAGCACACTTCTCAGTCAAGTCAGCATCAGTATCAGGCAAAAAGTTGGGGGTAACTGCAACAGGGAGCCATTTCCTTCGAGCAATTATATGCAACAGGCCACTCTACCTATGCTGGGGGAGCCCTGGTCTGGATCAAGCCGGGTGTCCCCTTAGTAGCAGAAGACCAAATCATAGATACGCAGGGAAGATTCGGCCTGGTATGTGGGCGGCTTGCGGGCCGGGCCATAGTGCTAGGCTCTATATACGCCCCAAATGTGGATCAGACCTCCTTCCTGCACACGTTGTCTCATCAATTGTTGGGTTGCAGTGAATACCCTTGGTTGCTGGGAGGGGATTTCAACAGTGTGCTAGATATTGACTTAGATCATTCCTTCCCCCCATTGCCTACATCGCCTACTGTGGCAGCTGCGCGTGGGCTGGCCACCTGGACCCAAAACTGACACCTGATAGATATATGGCAGCAGCGGAATGTCATAGACAGAGTCTACTCGTACTACTCTGCCCCGCACTCCCTGCACACAAAACTTGACCTCTGCGATTGTGGACGCGGACTATTTAGGACGCACGCACTCCGACCACAACCCACAGACTGTGCGCTTGGGCTGGGATATTTCCTCTCCAGCTGTCCCTACTTGGAAACTCAGACCTGAACTCCTGGAGGAAGCAGCCTTTAAAGCATTGTTAGATTCGTCGATCCCCGAATTTATTTAACATAATGACGGCACTGCCTCCTCGGGCCTGTTAGAATGGGACGCCTTTAAGGTCTTCATCAGAGGCCACTGTATGGTGACCCACTGGAATCTGCGCTGCTCTATTGAGCATGACCTTGCCCATATAGAGCGAGGCTTGCTGCACCCTGAATGGGAGGCTGTTCGAAGCCCCACAGAAGTGGCTTTATAGTCCAAGGCTCGCGCCGAGCGCTTATCCCTACTCTAGCGGCTGTGTCGCTTGAATTATGCTGCTCACTCGGCACGAACGCACACCTCAGCAGATAAATCGGGCAGACCTTCGGCCTGGCTGATCAGAAGCGATCGCGATCAAGGCCCAATTATTGAGATTCGCTCAGAGTCTGGTCGCTTGCTTCATACACCTGTGGAAATACACTCTGCATTTACGCAGCATTATAGGAAGTTGTACGTCTCAGCTGCGACTTCCTCCGAACGGTCCTGCGCTGAGTTTCTCTCTGGGGTGGAGCTTACTTGTCTGACGACTGACCAGAGGAACGCGCTGGAGGAGTCTCTCGACCTCACCGAGATTCAGGCCAGTATCCGTGAGCTGTCGGCTGGCAAGACACCAGGCCCAGATGGTCTGCCGGCCGACTTCTACAAGGCATTTGCTTCAATCCTTGAACCCAGGCTACTCCGTGTCTATGAGGAGGCAGTGCAGAGGGGATTTTTGTTGACATCCCAGAACGAGGCGATGCTTGTGTCCCTTCCCAAGCCCAGCAAAGATCCAGCAGAGTTGGGCTCGTACCGACCGTTGGCAACACTCAACACAGATTATAAAATACTGGCTAAAACCCTAACAACGCTATTAGCGCCTATGACGGCGGGCCTGGTGTACCCGGATCAAAACGGGTTTGTACCTGCGAGAGATACATCACACAACATTAGGCGGTTGTTCCGTGTCATGCACTACGTGAGGCGGGACTGGCCACTGGCAGGATGTCTTGTCCTCGACCTGGAGAAGGATTTTGATTCCTTAGAGTGGCCTTACCTTTTTGGGGTCTTACAGCGGTTCGGCATTGGGCCCCTTTTTATTTGTATGGATAAGCTTCTATACGCTAATCCTCAGGTCCGGGTCAAGCTGGGGGGCATTATATCAGAGTCAGTAAATGTGTGCAGAGGTACAAGGCCGGGTTGTCCCCTTTCCCCGCTGCTGTTTTCCCTCGCCATGGAGCCGTTGGTGGCCGTTCTGCACGACAGGGGCTCCGGTTGGGGAACTGCCCTAGGAGATGGCCTGCATGTGGCATCGCTGTATGCCAATGACCTTTTGCTGTATTTTAGGGATGTCACGCGAATCCCCCCCAGAGGTTGGGCCCTTGCTGCAGCAGTTTGTCTTGCTGTCTGGCCTCAAGGTTAATTGGTCTAAATCATGCCTCTTCCCTTTTGACCCCGCACTTTCGAACCGAGAGCCTTGTCTCTCTTGCAATAGTGTTCCTTGGCAAACGCAAACATTCAGATACTTAGGCATCCGTAATACCACCATGAGGGAGACCTAATTGATGGGAACCTTAAGAGAGCGGTGTCTTCCATCAAATCCCAGATGGCTTTCTGGCAGACGCTGCCGCTGTCGGTGGCGGGCAGGATAGCACTCCTAAAAATGATAGTCTTACCACGCCTATTATATTACTTTTCCAACCTCCTGCACTATATCCTGGCCAGTTTCTTCAGGAGCCTGGAGCCCACGCTGAGGGAATTTATTTGGAATGGGGGACGCTGCAGAGTTGCGCTGAGAAAATTGTATATGCCGTTGGAGAAGGGTGGCCTGTCGCCCCCTAATCTGGAGCACTACTACTTGGCCTCTCAGCTCCAGTGGGTGTCCAAATGGCTAGCAGGCCTTCACCTTACAGACACAGCGACCACTGAGGGCCCCTGGTCCCTCACGCAGGTGTCACATTTATTTCACCTGCTCACACAAGCAGCTTCGCCGGGGCACATCTTCCTTAGGGTGGCCTACAGCTGTTACCGAAGGTCCCTGCGCCTAACCGGGGGGACTGTCCCGTTTGCCCCAGCTTTGGCACTGTTGGGTACTCCTCAAGGCCCCAAAGTTACGTCACGACCCGAACTACGTGAGTGGCATGCGGCAGAGCTGTATACGCTGGGCGACCTGTATAATGATGGTAAACTGATCTCGTTCCCCGAACTGGTTCAGGAGACAGGCCTACCTGCAAGACAGTTTCTACTGGGGGGACTGTCCCGTTTGCCCCATCTTTGGCACTGTTGGGTACTCCTCGAGGCCCCAAAGTTATGTCAGGTCCCGAACTACGTGCGTGGCATGCGGCAGAGCTGTATACGCTGCGCCTGTATACGCTGTACCTGTATAATGATGGTAAACTGATCTTGTTCCCCGAACTGGTTCAGGAGACACGCCTACCTGCAAGACAGTTTCTACTATATAATTCACTGTTCAGGTCTTTAGCATCTAAGTGGCGTGACCTGTCAATTGCTCCCCGAACACATCTGCTGGTACAGTACATACAAGTGATGGGGCAGGGACGGCACCTGATTAGTTGGTTCACTGATGCGTTGCGCACGCACACAACCCTAGAGTGGGAGGTCTGTGTGCTGGGTCTCTTCCCTAGGGGCACGCAACAGAGCTGCTGCGAGATTTCTGGATCTAGGCTTGATAACAGCTAAGCGGCTGATCACCCGTAGGTGGAAGTCGGCGGATCCGCCAACTGAGCGGGCCTGGAAGTACTCATTCGAGATTTGGGCAAGTGCGGAGGGAGTGGCATTAAGACGGGAGGATGCACTGGGGTTGCGCAGGTATCCGTTATCAGACAGCTGGGAGACGATGATGGCGTTCTTACAGGGCTCAGGATCAGACTCAGGTGTGGAGGAATTAGTCTAGCAGCTGAGGTGGGGGTGCACCCAATCCAGACGGGGAGCGCGAGGCGGAGTGTGCCTGAGCACGGGTTGCTGGCTCAGTCTCTGTTTTAGGGGTGCGGCTGGGTCCTATACAAGCAGCAGGTGTCTGCATTGGATGTGTTCCCATCCTATATTGGTACGAATGGGTGCGGCAGGGGGGTTTCCGCACACACGAAGAGACGCTCAATTCAAAGTCTATTACCTGAAGAAATAGTACTCCAACGTTTGAAACTGGTCTTATTGTTATCTGTTGTTTGACTTAGGATCAATATCTGCAAGCATAATTCTGTACGAATGCATTGATCTTTGTGTGCGGATTAGAGAGGTACTGGGGCATCTATCGTCCTCCAGGTTATCCATGAGTCTAAAACTTTCAATGCATGGACATTTTCTTTTCCATTCATGTTTCAATAAATCCTGCTCTATGTAAGTTCCGGCGGAGCTCATTATATGTACGACTGGTAATTGCACAGATTTGTTATACTAGTGTTGATGTGAAAGTCAAAATGTTACAGCATGGTTGAAAAATAATAATAAACAGATTTTCGAAAAAAATAAATGAGCAGGCGGCGTTGAGTGGGCTCCAGGTGAGATTTGGGCACATTTATTGTAAAGCCCAGGTTGAACAACAACTGGGTTGTCACTTGCAAGTGATGCAGCACAAGCTCTGGGGACCTGAGTTTGATCAGCAAATCATCCAGGTAAGGGAATACAGATACCCTCTTCCTTCTGAGGTCCGCTGCAACCACTGCCATCACCTTCATGAAGACTTGAGGTGCGGAAGTAAGACATAAAGGAAGGATCGCAAACTGGTAGTGTTGCGACCCTACCACAAATCTGAGATACTTCCTGTGCGACTTCAGAATGGGGATATGAAAATAAGCATCCTGAAAGTCGACAGACACCATCAAGTCTTCCTTGTTAAATGCAAGAAGCACCTGTGCTAGTGTCAGCATTTTGAACTTCTCTTGTTTGGGGAACCAATTCAAAATCCTCAAGATCCAGGACAGGCCTCAATTGACCATCCTTCTTCGGAATCAGGAAATACCTTGAATAACATCCCTGACCCTTCTCTTGCTCCGGAACCAACTCCACTGCACCTTTTAACAAAAGGACCTGCACCTCCTGTTGATGCAACAGGAGATGATCTTCTCTGCAAAACAAATGACGGGAGGGATGGGAGTGGGAAACTCCCAAAAAGGAAGGGCAAAACCTTTCCCCACAATATTCAGCACCCAAGAGTCTGATGTGATTAACTCCCACTTGTGGAGAATACGAGATAACCTTCCCCCTACGGGAGAAACATGATGCAAAATGGAGAGAAAACTAGGGCTGCTTTCCTTGATGGGCTCCCCCAGATGAAGCAGAAGGCTGCTGAGTGGCTCCTCACATCCTAACCCTCCCTGACCTCTGTAAGATCTGTACAGTTGGTTGGCAGGCTGCTGAACGCTGGATTGTGTAGTTCCACGGAAAGAGGACTCCTGGCCAAAACCCCTGAACATTCGAAAAGACCTGGGGGTGTAAACAATGAAGTTTTGAGTCCCAAAGACCTTGCAGTAGCTCTGTCTTTAAATCGTTCTAAAGCAGAGTCTGCTTTGGACTCAAACAACTTCTCTCCATCAAAAGGAAGGTCCATAAGAATGGTCTGAACATCCATGGAGGAACCAGAAGCCCTGAGCCAGGCATGCATCCTGGTTGCCACTGAAGTGCCCATTACACTGGCAACCAAATCTGCTGTGTCCAACCCAGATTCAATAACCTGCTTGGCTGCTGCTTGTCTGTCCAACAGGAGTCCATCAAACTGTTCCTGCACATACTGAGGCAATCTTGGCACAACAGCTCTCGCCGAGTCCATCAGGGCATGGATATACATCCCCAGCACACACGTAGCATTGAGAGACTTCAAGGCCATTCTGCACGAGAAGACCTTTTTAGCTGTTTACTCCATATGCTTAGACTCCCCATCTGAATGAGACACAGGGAAGGAACCAGGAGCAGACCTCGCAGAACAAGAGGCTTGCACCACCAAGCTCTCAGGCGTTGGATGCTGTGAAAGAAACTGCGGATCTCCTAGAGCAATTCTGTACCTCCTAGCCACAGTCCTGGATACCACTGGAGGTGTGACAGGCTTCCTCCAAATGTCTAGAATGGTCTCAGTAAGGGCATCATTAAAAGGGAGGAGAGGCTCAGAAGACGTAGCCGATGGATGTAACACCTCCGTTAAAATGTTTGTCTTAGTCTCTGATGCCGGCAAAGGAAGGTCCAGCAGCCTTTTTTCTTATTTCACTGTGGTAAGAAGCTGCCTCCGCTGTGAGCTCTCCAGGGGATGAGAAATCCCACTCAGGGGATCTATCCAAGCCACTTGTAGAGTCTTAGCCTTGAAATTCACCCACAGACTCCGGAATTTCTCCTTCTTCCAACAACTGTTGCTGATACTCCTGCTTCTGCAAGAGCCTATAAGCCCTTTTCCTCGACCTCAGTCTAGACTCCAAATGCGGTGTCGACAGAGAATTAACCGACGTCAATGACGGCAGTTTCAAAGGAGATGGACACTCTGGCGGGGAAGAGGATGGAGAGACACTGTGGGTCGAATGAGATCCATCCGGCGCAGGCATCAACTCCATCGGCGCCGTCTGCAGCATCATCCGGGGTGGCAAAGTCATCGGCACTGAACCAGCACCTTCACCCTGGATACAAGAGTACAAACAGAGCCTGCTGGTATGGCGCCGGAAAACCCGGCGTAAATGCTAATGGACCCATTTGACCAGCAGGCGCACCAGCAGGGGCCATTGCTCTGTTAAAAATGCTAAACATAGCATTGAGGAACGCTGATAGATCTGCTCCTGGAGTCAGGAAGGCAGGAAACCTCTGCTCCTCCTGAGGCGTCTGAACCGACTCCGATGCCTAGAGACCCGACCCTGAGTGGACACAGAAGAAATCTGAGCTGTAGGGTTCACCGCGGACTCGGAGATCTCTATCAACGTTGGCACTGGAGAATCCTGTGGACTCTGAGGAGTCAGCGTAGGACTGATCTCCTACACCGCATGGGGCCGTCTCTGAGGAGCCCGAGACCGATCCCTGGAAGAATGGCGTAGAGATTCATGCTGGTGTCGCTTCTTATGTGACCTTGAGGACTTATGCAAAGAAGTATCCCTCGCCTTTGATCTTCGATGACCCCTTGTCTTCTTCTTAGCTTTCGCCAAGAAGAGCTTAGCCTCTCTCTCTCCTTCAAGGCCTTTCGGTTTATCTGCTGGCAGGACATGCATCCCTCTGAGCTCAGGCACTGCAAGCAATTCTCTTGAGGATCTGTCACCGACATACGACCCCCCCACTCATATCAAGGGTTAAATCCCAATTTTTTCGGTGGAGACATTGTAACGCTCAACAACAACTCCTCGAAACAGTAACTGTTCGAGAGGCAGGAAAAAAACAGTATCGTCGAAGGCACAGAAAAAAGGGAACTGACGTCAGCTCGCCGGCAAGGACTTCTTATTGCCACGATGATGTCAGACGGAGTAGCGTGCGGAGCCGTGCAATTGTGATGTCCTCGTCGACGTGGGGAGCTAGGAAGACAATTTCCATTGAATGCTGGCTCATTGGGAGAATTCATAAGGTGAGGAATCCACAGGTAGTTGTATCCATCAGAAATATGTTGGCTTTCCATCACTGGCAATTTAAAATAATATGACTCAGCATTTTTAACATTGTGGCCAGAAAAATATGCACATTTTTCAGTATACATTTTGGAACTCCCGACAGGAGGAGCCAGACAGTGTTCCCACTGAGTGTAATTAAAAATAGTCTTTGGGATACTTGCTCTGTGAATTAAATGATGTCCATATTAATTAGAACACATCTTCATAATTTTCTTTGCATTTATACGCATCCTTATTTTCAAATATGGTATAATACTGCAAATCAGACATCATAATATCAACTGTTTTGACATCCCAATCATCAGAAACCACTCCTGCTGTAATTACATCATTCATAGAAAATTTAAATACATATGAAATTTGAATGACCTCCGTCACCCCATATATAATAAATAAGATTTTATCCTAAACAATCCCATCAGGAATTGGTATGGCAAAAATGTTCACTAGGAACAAGTCTCTGCGGACTTTGTGTGAAGAAAAATGTGGTTTTAAGACCTCATCCACCGGTTCAACTGTAGAGCGTTCAGGAAGGTCATAACCATGTATAAGTAAGAAGAAAATAATGACAAACCCAATCCAAAGGACAAAGACGAGTGCAGTTAGTAAGACCCATACATAGTTCCATGGAAGAATTAAATAGTTAATTTTGAGCTAAATTATCAGCTTACGTGCTCTTGACAATTCTGTTGCAGTAGAGGCAGATGAGTCAGTGAAAGTGTCATGGATGTCGGCAAAATATCCAGAAGCAGTTCATGCAAAAACTGGAGCCGTGTTTGGAAGAGGAGAACTTGCAGAAGATTCCCTCAGAGGTTCATAGTAGACCATGCCATCCATCTGTGTAGAATCTGAATAAAAATGATCAATATTATTGGTTTTATTTGTTGTAGAAGTTAGTGGAACCAACGAAAGGTAAATTTCCACCCTCCCCAATGTTTAGAGAGGTATCAGCGTTGCTGCTTAAAACCTGCAGAGGAACATCCTGGTCTGTAGTGAGAGGGATTCGCGTACTACCCAGGAGTCCCCTAGGTCTGCTGTGCAGGCTCGGCCCTATGGTGTAGTTTGACATTGTTGATGGAGACAAAGCAATTTTCTTTAGAACCAGGCAGCCATGGTGAAATGACAGTTCTGGTACCGTGCATTCCTAGGCCTGAAACCGGTGCAAGATAAGAAGGACCAAACTCCTTTTTCACAGCAATTTTTTCACCCACTAGTTCCCCAACTTTTTGAATCCAGCCAGTAGATGTTACTGGTACATCCCTTATTCCCAAGGAGGCAGCACTGGCAGATGCGTTGTAATCACAGAACTGTTGTGAGTCCTGCAAGACAGTGACACATTCATTTATGTCAAAGGGTGTTTCTGCCGTCTCCACGCCAGAACCATCAAGGTCTGGAACATACATTTGTGTCCCAAACAGACATTCATATGAAGTGCGTCCCCAGGGACCTTCTGGGTAGATTATTGAGTGCTCTCTGGACTCCATACAGGTGTGTAAGCCAACTATGGCCCAAGCCTGATACTATGGCTGTTAAGGATTTTTTTACATCTTGGTTTTATTGCACCACAACACTATTTCCCTCGGGATGAAATGGAGAAGAGGAATGCAGTTGCACCCCCAATGAAGCCCTGGAGTCCCTGAAAGACCCTGAGGCTAAAGCAGGACCCTTGTCTGAGTGGAAAGCCACAACAGCATATGTGCTGATTACGACTTGCAAATCTTTAATAACAGCTCGAGCGTGAGCTGAGCATTGTGGCCAAACCCATAGAAATCTAGAGCATGAGTCAACAGCGACTAAGATGTATCTGTATACACTCTCAGGTGTCAGGGGACCACAAGGGTCCAAGTACACACATTGTAATGGTTTGTTGGAAATAAGAAGGGGTGTCTGCGGTGGGCTTTTGACGTCAGATCCTTTTATTTGCTAGTAAATGTCACAACAAAGGACATACTGCTTGTTCTGTTTGTAGAGACCTGACCACCAATAACGTGCTTGTAACAGTGAAATCATAGCCGCCACACCGCCATGGGGAGAAGCAACTCCCTCATGCGCTGCTTTGATCCATTCTGGTCTTAGGTCTTTATTAGGAATCACACGATTTCCCACCCCTGGTATAACTGCTAGGGCTGTATTGGGGCAGGATATTCAGTAGGAATATTTAGCAGGATATGCTGTTGGTAAGGGTGTGCCATCAGCCAAAGCTTTCACAGCTACCAGTGTTTCATTATCCAATTTCGTTCTAGAATGAGTTACTGCAGTAACAGAAGCCGTAGCTACTGCTGATTTGACTGCTTCATCAGCCAAGGTATTGCCTGCAATGTGTATTCCAACATGCTGATGTCCTAGTGTATGTACAACATGGATGTTTCTTTCAGATCCGCTACGTTCCCCAACAGAAGTCTGTGTTTAATGGTGTTTCCTTTTGAATTTCTGAACCCATTCTGGCACCAATAATGCAGATTCTCATTGAAGGACTGGACACAATAGTACGAATCACAGACAGTTAGCGTCATCTTCCCAGGATCCGTATGTCCCAGTGCCATCACCAGAGCCTTGAGCTCTACAAGTTGTGAAGTGCAGTCCCCTAGGGTCTGTGTGTAAGTATGTAGTGGATGGAAGAACGAGTTACTTACCTTCGGTAACGACTTTTCTGGTGGATACATTAGCTACCTGTGGATTCCTCACCTGATAAATACTCCCATGGCGCCAGCATTCGACGGAAATCTTCTTACTAGTCTCTGCACGTCGACGAGGACGTCACTCTAGCCCACGCGACGCCGTCTGACGTCATACAGGCAATAAGAGGTCCTCGCCGACGTGCCGATGACAGTACCAACATTTTTTACGTGCATGAGAATAATAATAACCCAATGTAATGAAAGAGCAAAGCAACATCTCTTAATATTGTAAATCACACAACATTGCAATAAAATAGCTGTAGATTTAATATAACCTTCTTTTTTTTTTTTTTTTTTTACAAATAAATATATTTATACATACGAATCATGTATATACACAATATATATAGATTTATATATAAATATACACATATATACAAATATCATATATGCAAAATGTATTGCAACTTTGAAGACCAAAAGGAGCACACTCAAGGATTGCTTGGAGAGACCAAAAAGGCAACGGGGAGGCGGGTGGGACCGTGAGGAATCCACAGGTAGCTAATGTATCCACCAGAAAAGTCGTTACCGAAGGTAAGTAACTCGTTCTTCTGATGGATACAACTACCTGTGGATTCCTCACCTGATGAATAGAGTCCCAAAGCAGTACCACGCCCGGCGGTGGGTGCCTAAATGGTCAAACCAAGAAATCCTGCAGCACTGACCGTGCAAAATGACCGTCCCTTCTGACCTCAGAGTCCAAACAGTGTGAAGGGACGACCAAGTTGCGGCCTTGCAGATGTCGACCACAGGAACACCCCTGGCCAAGGCCGAAGTGGCCGACTTAGCTCTGGTGGAATGAGCTCTAATGCCCTCAGGAGGATCCTTCTTTGCCAAAGAGTAACAGATTTTAATGCAAAGAACAACCCACCTGGATAGTGTTCTCTTGTGGACTGCCTTTCCTCTCCTCTTGCCCACGTATCCAATAAACAGCTGATCCTCCAGCCTGAAATCCTTTGTTCTATCAATAAAGAAGCTCAACGCTCTCTTTGGGTCCAGACGGTGCAGTCTTTCTTCCTCTTTGGAAGGATGAGGCGGAGGATAGAACATGGACAAAGTAATTGCCTGAGCCAAATGGAAGGGTGAAACAACCTTCGGGAGGAAAGCAGCCTTGGTCCTCAACACCACCTTATCCCCATAAAAAGTTGTATAAGGGGGCTTTACTGATAAGGCCTGCAACTCACTTACTCTCCTTGCTGATGTTATAGCTATCAGGAAGACTGTTTTTAAAACCAAATACCTTAAGGGGCAAGAATGCATAGGTTCAAAAGGGGACCCCATAAGGAAAGTCAGGACCAAGGACAAATCCCATTGCGGCATAACGAATGGCTTTGGAGGATATTTATTTAGAAGACCTTTCAAGAATCTAATAACAATAGGGGATTTAAATAACGATGGTTGGTCTGGAAGACAAATGAAGGCTGACAAGGCCGACAAATAACCCTTAATGGTAGCCACTGCACAACCTTTCTGCGCTAGAGACAGTGCAAAAGACAAAACATGTGACAGATGAGCATGTAAGGGATCAATCTGTCTCTCTCCACACCACATAACAAATTTAGACCACCTATTAGCGTAGATAGATTTAGTGGAGTGTCGCCTGGCCGCTAAGATAACATCCACTACATCAGGCGGGAGAGAGAAGGAACTCAGGTTGCCCCGTTCAATCTCCAAGCATGTAGGTGCAGACTCTGGAGGTTGGGGTGTAAAACCTGCCCCTGCGACTGCGAGAGGAGGTCTGCCCTGAGAGGGAGACGGAGCGGAGGGCACAGTGAGAGTTGGAGAAGGTCGGAGTACCATACCCTCCTTGGCCAATCCGGAGCTATTAAGATGACTTGGGCCCGGTCTTGGCGAATTTTCCTCAACACTCGAGGAATCAAGGGTATGGGGGGAAACGCGTAAAGCAACTGGTCGCACCAGGTTATCTGAAACGCGTCCCCCAACGCTCCCTGCATCGGATACTGGAGTCTGCAGAATAACGGGCAATGCGCGTTCTCCCGAGTGGCAAACAGATCTATCCGAGGAAACCCCCACATCTGGAAGATTAAACAGACTTGATCTGGATGGAGACGCCACTCGTGGTCTGCCGAGAATTGGCGACTGAGACTGTCCGCACGTACATTCAAGACCCCGGCCAGATGATTTGCCACCAAGCAAATCTGATGGTCCTTTGCCCAGGACCATAGCCGAAGAGCTTCTCTGCAGAGAAGGTACGACCCTAATCCTCCCTGTTTGTTTATGTACCACATCGTGGTAGTATTGTCCGTCAGGACCTGTACCGACTGACCACGAAGGGATGGGAGGAAGGCCTTGAGAGCCAGACGTACAGCCCGTAACTCCAACAGATTGATATGAAACACCTGTTCCTCTGGAGACCAAAGCCCTTTGATCTCCAGATCCCCCAGATGAGCTCCCCATCCTAGGGTGGAAGCATCCGTTATGACCGTGGCCACTGGTGGCGACTGCGCGAACGGCTTCCCCTGTGAAAGATTGTTGCCCGCAATCCACCACTTCAATTCCACAGCAGCATCTCTGGAGATCTTGACAGTACCTTCTAAATCTCCCTTGTGTTGAGACCACTGCCTTCGGAGGCACCACTGAAGAGCCCTCATGTGCCAGCGAGCATGCGTGACCAACAGAATGCAGGAGGCGAACAGACCGAGCAGACGAAGGACCTTGAGGACTGGAACTACCGCTCCATTTCGAAACATTGGAACCAATTCCTGAATATCTTGAATCCGCTGAGGCGGAGGAAAGGCTCGACTCAATGTTGTATCCAGTACTGCCCCTATGAACAGGAGGCGCTGAGAGGGCTCCAGGTGAGATTTGGGCACGTTCACCGAAAAGCCCAGGTCGAACAACAACTGGGTTGTTGACTGCAGATGATGTGACACAAGCTCCGGGGACTTGGCTTTGATCAACCAGTCGTCCAAGTAAGGGAATACTGCTATCCCCTTCCTTCTGAGCTCCGCCGCAACCACTGACATCACCTTTGTGAAGACTCGAGGTGCTGAAGTAAGACCAAACGGGAGGACCGCAAACTGATAGTGCTGCGACCCTACCACAAACCGGAGATACTTCCTGTGCGACTTAAGTATCGGGATATGAAAGTAAGCATCCTGCAAGTCGACAGACACCATCCAATCTTCCTTGTTCAACGCCAAAAGCACCTGTGCTAGGCTCAGCATCTTGAACTTTTCCTGTTTGAGGAACCAATTCAAGATCCTCAGATCCAGGATTGGTCTCAACTGACCATCCTTTTTGGGAATCAGGAAGTATCTTGAGTAACAACCTTGACCCTTTTCCTGCTCTGGGACCAACTCTACCGCGCCCTTTGAAAGGAGGACTTGAACCTCCTGTTCTAGCAACAGGAGGTGTTCTTCTGAACAATAAGATGGGCGGGGCGGGATGAGGGGCGGGAACTCCCGAAAGGGAAGGGCGTAGCCTTTCCCCACAATGCCGAGAACCCAAGTGTCCGTTGTGATAGACTTCCACTTGTGGAGAAAATGCTGTAATCTTCCCCCTACAGGAGAGGAGTGAGTGGGAAACGGTGGAAGCCTAAGGCTGCTTCCCCTGCTGCACCCCTCCAGAGGACGAGGAAGAGGCAGAGTGCTGTTGAGAGGCTCCTCTGGTACGGGCCCCACCCCTCCCCCTCCCTCTAAATGACCTATAGGGGAGGGAAGAGGCGGGTTGCTGGAACCTCCCCCGAAAGGAAGAGGAAGAAGAGCCACGCCCAAATCCCCGAAACCTCCTGAAAAATCTAGAAGAGGCAGAGGAAGAAGGAGCTTGCAGTCCTAACGATTTGGCTGTGGCTCTGCTCTCCTTAAATCGTTCCAAGGCCGAATCTGCCTTGGCTCCAAACAGTCTGTCCCCATCAAACGGGAGGTCCAGCAGGGTCGACTGCACATCCGCAGAAAACCCCGAGTTTCGGAGCCAGGCCTGTCTTCTTGCCACCACAGCCGTGCCCATCGCCCTGGCCACCGAGTCGGTCGTGTCCAGCCCAGACTGGATAATCTGGGTCGCGGCAGCCTGGGCGTCCGAGACCACATCCAAGAGACCCTGGGGGAGCTCCGTAAATGAAGACGAAATATCATCCATCAGAGCATGGATGTACCTCCCCAGAATGCACGTTGCGTTGGTGGCCTTCAACGCCAAACTGCATGACGAAAATATTTTCTTGGACTGCGCATCCAGTTTCTTGGAGTCTCTGTCTCCAGGCACCGTCGGGAAGGAACCAGGCGCTGACTTTGAGGAACAGGAGGCTTGCACCACCAAGCTCTCCGGCGTAGGGTGTCTAGAGAGAAAGCCAGGGTCAGATGGTGCAGCTCGATACCTCCTGGCCACAGCCCTATGAACGGCCGAGGAAGACACCGGCTTCTTCCACACCTCCAACACCGGATCCAGCAAAGCCTCATTAAATGGCAAGAGAGGCTCAGCTGCAGCAGAGGCCGGATGCAATACCTCTGTCAGCAAATTCTGCTTCGCCTCTGCCACCGGCAAAGGCAGGTCCAAAAAGCTCGCTGCCTTCCTCACCACAGCATGAAAGGAAGCAGCCTCCTCCGTATATTCCCCTGGAGATGAAAGGTCCCACTCAGGGGAAGTGTCCAGCCCACTGGCTGTATCCAGACCATGTAGTCCGTCTCCAGAGTCCTCAATCTCTCCCTCCTCTAAGACTCGCTGGTACTCCTGCTCTTCTAAAAGACGGAGAGCACGCCTCCTCGAATGAAGTCTCTCCTCGATACGCGGAGTCGACATGGCCTCCGCCGACGTCGAAGAACGGCGCCGATCTCCAGAAGCATCTGACGCCGCGTCCGGCGCCACAGGCAGCTTCGGCGCCGAGGCAGGAGCCGTAGGACGAGGTCTTGGAGCCGATGGACCAACCGGAGTCACAGGGCAAAATCCTGACTTCGACGGAAGGGCAACCTCCGGGGCCGAAACATCCGAAGCCACCGGAGCGGCCACCGACGCCGGCACCGGCGCCGAGCCCACATTCCCAAAAGGGAGAAGGGGCATGAAGGGTGCCGGCCGAAGAGGCGCAGGATCACCCAACGAAAAGGCCAATGGCCCCGAAGGACCAGCCGGAGCAGCTCCTGGAGCCATCTGCTGAAAGATGGTATACATCGCATTAAGAAACGCGGTACTATCGGCTCCAGGAGTGGGAAAAGCCGGATACTGGGGTGCCTGGATCGAGGGCGACCCTGACGCCGGCCTCGACGTCTGCGACGCCGGAGAAAACACAAGAGGCTGCACCACCTCAATCACCGACGCCTGACCAGGCGAAGTCGGTGACGCCGGAGAGGGCAACGGCGTCGATGGATGCGGCGTGACCGTGGGGCTGACCTCCCAAGTCCTCCGACGCCGAGCCGAAGGTGACCTCGAACGAGACTCCTTGCTGGAATGACGTCGTGAGTCTCTACGGCGCCGGGAGTCTCGATGACGCCGGTGAGACCTTGGCGAAGAAGACTTCTTATGATGTTTCTCCTTCTTCTTTGACTTTGCCATGAATAACTTGGCCTCACGCTCTTTGAGGGCCTTCGGATTCATGTGTTGACATGGATCGCAAGTCGAGACGTCGTGGTCGGAGCTCAAACACCATAGACAGTCGGAGTGAGGATCTGTAACTGACATCTTGCCCCCACACTCTCGACAGGGCTTGAAACCCGACTTCCTCTGAGACATTATTACCGCAGAGAAGACTACGCAGCAGACAATACACTGTAACCACGAAGGTAACAGTAGCTCCTTCGAAGATAACCGTTTCAAATGCACGGAAAAAAGGGAACTGTCATCGGCACGTCGGCGAGGACCTCTTATTGCCTGTATGACGTCAGACGGCGTCGCGTGGGCTAGAGTGACGTCCTCGTCGACGTGCAGAGACTAGTAAGAAGATTTCCGTCGAATGCTGGCGCCATGGGAGTATTCATCAGGTGAGGAATCCACAGGTAGTTGTATCCATCAGAAATTGCCATCTTTCATGTATCCGCTCACGACTACGCAAGCGGTGGAATATTGATGTTTAGTGCCTATAGCGGGTTGGTCTGAACCAAAGGTGTAAAAAAATTGTCTTATATGGTTCAATAGGCAATGTTTCTGCTGGAACTGGACATTCCAGTTCATATTGCAAAAACTCTTGGGTTTGTAATTTTGAGTCAAAGGCATAGGCCCTCATTACGAATTTGGCGGTCAGCTGACCACCACACCGGCAGTGGCAGTAGTACCGCCGGCAGGCTGGTGGTAAAGACCGCCATACGATGACCACGCCGGTGATCCCTCCCACATACAGCTAATGCCAGTGAGGTCCGGCCTCCAACTACGGCAGTGGCCATCTTAAGGCCGGCAGAAGACCATTCACCGCCCACCATATTACGACGTAGCAGACCACCAGGATTTCCAGGGTGGAACCGCCGCAAAAAGCCTGGTGTAAATGAGCACTAGAAAAGGAGACATTCACCTCCAGGGACACAGGGGAGTCCGCTTCCGCCATGGATCCCGACCTGGAAGTTTTACTGATGCTGAACCAAGTGATGGAAGTCCAGGAGCAGCAACGTCAACGAAGACGACAACTGTGAGTACATCTGCCTAGCACACAAGGGAGGGAGGGGAGAGTGACACATCCACACGCACATACACCTTACACACATTATCACACACATGGAGAACATTCCGCTGTAATATACAACAATTACATAAGCCATAAGAAAAGAAGGGCAGGACAAATACCTGTGATTCAACCACTGTATTTTGGTGGGAACAGCGCCGGAAAATAAAACAAAAAACAATAAACAAAGGCCCATTGGGCAGTCCTATTGTCCATTTCAACTCACAGGGCAACAAAATAGGACCAGCTTGACTCCTGACAGCCTAATTGACTCCCCTACGCAGGGACCCTCCTGGGTGAGCGGGCACGGGTAACTGGGTGGGGACCTACTGGGAGAGCAGTGCTGGAATGGGGGTGGGAGATGATGATGTTGCTGGTGTGCTCCCAGAGGGGTCTGCCACCACCAGAGAGCTCCCATCGGAGGAGGAATCTGAGTCAGTTGTAGCAGCTCCTGTCTCCCCTGTGGTGCTCCCCTATTTCTCCAACCCACTGGTCCCCTCAACGTCAGTCGACACTGCCTCCTGGGTCCTGTGGACTGCAGCTCCCCCACTCGCTGGTGCCCCGCTCTTTCGCCAGATGATGCTAATGCACACGTCGGGCAGAAGAAGAAAAGGAGGGAGGGTGTGGTAGAAAGAAAGGGAGCACAGGGTCAATGACATCAAGAACAGCACATATGGTATACACATCACAATGTATCACTGGTAATATACACTATGCAGCGACAACCACAATACCGCACCATTGCTTGGGAACAACAGCTGAAAATGAAATCTAAAGACACTACCATCTGCACGCCTATTAAGACTCACTAATCCATGTCTGCCTGTTGACAAAGGTACAACTTCACTTACTCTGTTACAGTGTGTGCACAACTTGCAATTGCCAGGACATACCACTTAGACAGTGGACATCAGAGTATCACTCCTACACTGGTGAGTCAGGATGTAGGCCCTGACTTATGCAGAAATCCCAGCAAATACCTAATACCTATTGTCCATACCACTCACCATAGCAATGCAGAACTATACAACATTACCAACAATGGCATGCTGAGGCATACACTGATTACCTTGGTATCCAAAGGCCATGCCAGTCATAAGGAAACAAAAGTACACTGTGAGTACTCACCCCCTTGTGGCTGCTGTACTGTCCTCAAACGCCCATCTAACTCTGGGTTGGCCACTGCCAGTATGCGGGTCATTAGGGGGGACAGGGTCCGATGGGCAGCCCTCCCTCATTGGGAGGACATCCCCAGCCGGGCCTCTGCGGTGTTCCGGGCCCAGCATCACAGGTCCTCCCACCTCTTTCTGTAGTGGGTGCTCTGCCGGCTATGGACCCCAAGGGTCCACCCGTCCTTGGCAATGGCACGCCATAACCCTTTCTTCTGATGAGTGCTGACCTGCATAGGAGACACAGAGAGAAGAACACCATTAACTACACACTTCAGTCAGTTACAGTAATGGACTACATACTGCATAGAGCTCACAATCATCATACATCACTCATACCTCTGTTCACATTTTGAATGCAGCAGACAATACTACCTAAAGGACACACTGCATGCCCACACTGTCATCAACATACAGCTATGTTGCATCTAAAATACCAAAATGTTGCTCACCTGTTGATCTGGAGCCCCATATCCTGTCCATACAAGGGTACGATCCCAGCCACACGCTTCTCAAGTTCTTCGGATATGAAGGTTGGGGCCCTATCCCCTGTATCACAGGCCATTGTGGCTTCCAGACACAGGATACAGCAGCTCACGCAGTGGAGGTCTTGATAGGGTGAGAGTCAGGAGTCAAGTGAAGTGTGCTTCTGAAAATGGTACTCACATCTGCGCCGGTAATTACTGTCTCCGCCGTCGGTGATCATCATTGACCCCTGTTCTCCATAGAAATCAATGTTGACCAATGAGCAGTTGCACTGCGGTTCTGACCGCCCTCAGCCATGATGATTAACGCCAGCAGAATGAGGTCACTTCCATCTGTCCTCTGCATGCAGGACAGGCAGATGCCATTTTCTGACGATTGTTATCATTGTATTCAATGATATGTGCGTCATAGGTACTTATGGTACACACCAAGGCAATTCCTACACGTCTACTCTGTACGTTTGGTGGCAGATATCTGCCTTACAAATTAGTGCTCATACCAGTTTACTGCTTGAATAAGAGTAGTTATCAAACATTGAAAATGTAATGATACAAATAACGTCTTGCCACTTAGACTACAACTGTGAAGCAGTATGAGCATATAATGATATTGTATAGTATCAGAATCTGTTCGCATGTTGAGGCAACCGGAGCAGATTTCAAACATTGGTTGTCTGAAATGTATTAGAAAGCTCGATTCACTGTAATTTTGTGTGTATCAATCCTTCATGCTTTCTCACATTTGTGATGTTTGGTCTGTTTAGATACTAACCACTGCAGAGGAGGAGGAATGCACCCGTGTAAAGAACCCTAGTTGACTTGGCTACATGGAGGACACCATACAATTCTCACTTATTGTCTGAACCGTACGACAATCACTGAACTGTGTGCACAACTGGAGCAACATCTTATTCCTGCTCTTCATAGGCTTACTGCAATACCTCCTACAGTACAGGTGCTGTCAGTGCTCCACTTCCTGGCCAGTGGATCATTTCAGGTGACAGTGGGCCTGGCTGCAGGTATGTCTCGGGCAATGTTTACTAAAGTGCTAAAGAGTTCTGAATGCCTAGCTGAGACACATGTGCAGCTACGTCACACACCCCTAAAGTGATGATGTGCCCACTGTTAAGGCTGCTTACTATACAATGGGACATATTCCACATGTGATTGGGGTCATTGATGTGACCCTTATAGCCTGGGTTCCTCCCAGGATAAATGAGCAGGTGTTCAGAAATAGGAAGAATTACCATTCCATAAATTTGGAGATGGAGTGCCTTGCTGATCAGGATATTTCTCACGTTACTGCCAAGTTTCCAGGATCTGTACATGATGCCTACATAATGAGGAACAGCAGTGTCCCACAGATGATGGCACAGCTACAGGGAGAGAGAGTCAGGCTCATTGGTGAGTGTGGTGTTTTCATTTAATGTATGTCACAGTATTTTATCTGAAGTTGTCCTCTGTAGTATTTTACACATGTAATGTGAGATTTTCACTATTTCCATGTGACTCTGGCTACCCAAACCTATCCTGGCTGTTGATACCAGTGAGGAATCTGAGAAACACAGGCATAGAATCGCTACAATGAGGCACATGGACAGACCAGAAGAGTGATAGAAAGAACATTTGGCATACTGAAAGCCAGGTTCAGGTGCCTACATATTTCTGGTGGATCCCTACTCTACTCCCCTGTAAAGGTCTGCCAGATAGTCGTGGCCTGCTGCATGCTTCAAAATTTGGCCCTCAGAAGGCATGTGCCATTAGTGCAGGAGGAGGGGGGAAACAATGCACCTGTGCCAGCAGAGGAAACTGAGGAGAGTGATGAAGATGGGGAGGAGGATGATGTGGACAACAGGGCAACTCTGATACACCAGTACTTCCAATGACAGTCAGGTAAGACTGTAGTTCTGTTAATACCGCCATTTAAATGAAGAGCTGTGTGGCATCTATGCTTTACCAAGCTCTAATGTGTACATACTGAAACCTAACACTGTTCCATCAGTGGTTAGTGTTGCCAGTGTTATGATTATTGAAAAAAAAGCTTATCCTGCCTATGCTATGTAACAGCTGTTTTGCATTTTCAGATACATGCCCACGTCAAACTGTATCCTCATTTCATTCAGTACTTAGCATTTGTTGCTGGGAATGTAATGTGAGTTTCAATGTGCTTACCCAACCACTCTGTGGTTTCATTGTCCCTGACAGTTTGGCCTGGACTAGGTGTTGTAGAGGTGGGATTGGCTTACTGAGAAAATGACATCGCTAAAACCGTGGTATCTAGTCTAAGTCATTTACAAAAGTTGTGTCTTGTCATTATTAGTGTTTGGGGTTAGTTGCAGTGCAAAATATTAAGTTTATGTGACCAGATGAATGTAGGCTGTTATGTTACAGTGGCTCATGTTGCTCTACCTCCCTTTACTTCTAATGTGACTGTCACTAAAGCTTTCCCTTTTTTCAGATGTTGGTGTGGTCACTACTGTGTACTCATGGAATGCCTACAGGCTGCTTTCACACAGTTTGGTGGATGGTGACTTGTGGCAAGCACTTACACTGATAATGTGTACCCCAAGCTGACTGTATCCATTGGATGGATTCGCACTTTACATAACATTTCCACAGGGAAAAAAGGCCAAGACATTGCATATACATGTAACAAATGCACAAATCCTTCTGTTGTGTTTAAGTTGGCTTATTTAAATTACAAAAAGGAAGGGATAGTGCTATAGAGTGGGGTGATGGTGGACGAAATCTTCAGTGTAGTGGGCCAGTTAGTTTGTAGTACAGGTCCGGTATACATGGGGCCATAGGAAAAAGGAGCAATGACAGTCCAAAGTGAAAAAGGTGTCTCAGGGGCACACAAGGGAGACATGTAGGAGAGGCTCACTTCCTGGCAGTGGTTTTGGTCTTGGCTACAGTCTCTGTAGGATGTCTGGCTTGCAGGGAATGTTTGCAGGGTGGTTCCTCTGCTACAGAGGGAAGGGTGCTGGTGGTCTGTGAGTCCTGAGGCAGGGGCTCCAGTCCACTAGCTGCAGCAGATATAGATGGCTGGTCAGTACTCCGGCTAATGGAAGGGGCCCGCTGGAGTGTTGAGAACTCCTGCATCTGCTGCATAACCTCCTGGTGGTGTTCCCTCTACAGCCTCTGGTTCTCCTGCAAGGTGATGAGTACCTGGACCATCCTGTCCTGGGATTTCTGGTATCCTCCCAGGACTTGTGACAGTGCGCCCTGGGCAGTCGGATCCCTGTCCACCCCTTGGTGCACAGATACTGTGCCTGTGTATCCTGAGCTGTGTGCCCACTCCCACTTACACCAGGACCTTCTTCGTCTTGCCTGGGAGGTGTTGACTCTGGTCCATGTACAGGTGGGCACACTGTAGATTGATGTGTCCTGGGGACAGAGGTTTGGAGACGTTGGGTGGCTGATGTTGTAGTGGAGTGCAATGTGGGGTGCTCTGGGGTGGGCTGGGTGTGCTTGTGGTGTCTGACTGACCAGTGGTACTAGATGGGCCAGGGAGATCTTCCAGATCCAGACATCCAGAAGAACGAGTTACTTACCTTCGGTAACGACTTTTCTGGTGGATACATTAGCTACCTGTGGATTCCTCACCTAATGAATACTCCCATGGCGCCAGCATTCGACGGAAATCTTCTTCCTAGCCTCTGCACGTCGACGAGGACGTCACATTAGCCCACGCGACGCCGTCTGACGTCATACAGGCAATAAGAGGTCCTCGCCGACGTGCCGACGTCAGTACCAAAATTTTTTACGTGCATGAGAACAATAACCCAATGCAATGAAAGAGCAAGGCAACATCCCATAACATTGTAAATCACACAATATTGCAATAAAATGGCTATAGATTTAATATAACCCCATTTATTTTTTATTTTTATTTTTACAAATATATACTAATTATGTATATACACAAAGATATATAGATATATATATATATATATATACACAAATATCCATATATACAAAATCTATTGCAGTCTTGAAGACCAATAGGAGCACACTCAAGGATTACTTGGTAAGACCACAAAGGCAACGGGGAGGCGGGTGGGACCGTGAAGAATCCACAGGTAGCTAATGTATCCACCAGAAAAGTCGTTACCGAAGGTAAGTAACTCGTTCTTCTGATGGATACAACTACCTGTGGATTCCTCACCTAATGAATAGAGTCCCAAAGCAGTACCACGCCCGGTGGTGGGTGCCTAAATGGTCAAACCAAGAAATCCTGCAGCACTGACCGTGCAAAATGGCCGTCCCTTCTGACCTCAGAGTCCAAAAAGTAATGCTTCGCAAAAGTGTGAAGGGACGACCAAGTTGCGGCCTTGCAGATGTCGACCACAGGAACACCTCTGGCCAAGGCCGAAGTGGCCGACTTAGCTCTGGTGGAATGAGCTCTAATACCATCAGGAGGATCCTTCTTTGCTAAAGAGTAACAGATTTTAATGCAAAGAACAACCCACCTGGAGAGTGTTCTCTTGTGGACTGCCTTTCCTCTCCTCTTGCCCACGTATCCGATGAACAGCTGATCCTCCAGCCTGAAATACTTTGTTCTATCAATGAAGAAGCTTAACGCCCTCTTTGGATCCAAGCGATGTAGTCTCTCTTCCTCCTTTGAAGGATGAGGCGGAGGATAGAACGTGGACAAAGTAATCGTCTGGGCCAAATGGAAGGGTGAAACAACCTTCGGGAGGAAAGCAGCCTTGGTCCTCAACACCACCTTATCCCCGTAAAAAGTTGTATAAGGGGGTTTTACTGATAAAGCCTGCAACTCACTCACTCTTCTTGCAGACGTTATGGCCACCAGGAAAACTGTTTTAATAACTAAATATCTTAAGGGGCAGGAATGCATAGGCTCAAAAGGGGACCCCATAAGGAAAGTCAGTACCAAGGACAAATCCCATTGTGGCATAACTAATGGTTTTGGAGGATATTTATTTCGAAGACCCTTTAAGAATCTAAGAACAATAGGAGACTTAAACAGCGAAGGTTGGTCTGGTAGACAAATGAAGGCTGACAAGGCAGACAAGTAGCCTTTAATGGTAGACACTGCACAACCTTTCTGCGCTAGAGACAGAGCAAAAGACAAAACATCTGACAGATGAGCATGTAAGGGATCAATCTGTCTCTCTCCACACCACATAACAAATTTAGACCACCTATTAGCGTAGATAGATTTAGTGGAGTGTCGCCTGGCCGCTAATATAACATCCACTACATCAGGCGGGAGAGAGAAGGAACTCAGGTTGCCCCGTTCAATCTCCAGGCATGTAGGTGCAGACTCAGGAGGTTGGGGTGTAAAACCTGCCCCTGCGACTGCGAGAGGAGGTTTGCCCTGAGAGGGAGACGGAGCGGAGGGCACAGCGAGAGTTGGAGAAGGTCGGAGTACCACACCCTCCTTGGCCAATCCGGAGCTATTAAGATGACTTGGGCCCGGTCTTGGCGAATCTTCCTCAATACTCGAGGAATCAAGGGTATGGGGGGAAACGCGTAAAGCAACTGGTCGCACCAGGTTATCTGAAACGCGTCCCCCAACGCTCCCTGCATCGGATACTGGAGGCTGCAGTATAACGGACAGTGCGGGTTCTCCTGAGTGGCAAACAGTTCTGGAAGATTAAACGGACTTGATCTGGATGGAGACGCCACTCGTGGTCGGCCGAGAAATGGCGACTGAGACTGTCCGCACGTACATTCAAGACCCCGGCCAGATGATTTGCTACCAAGCAAATCTGATGGTCCTTTGCCCAGGACCATAGTCGAAGAGCTTCTCTGCAGAGAAGATACGACCCTACTCCTCCCTGTTTGTTTATGTACCACATCGCAGTAGTATTGTCTGTCAGGACCTGTACCGACTGACCACGAAGGGAAGGGAGGAAGGCCTTGCGAGCCAGACGTACAGCCCGCAACTCCAACAGATTGATATGAAAAATCTGTTCCTCTGGAGACCAAAGCCCTTTGATCTCCAGATCCCCCAGATGAGCTCCCCACCCTAGAGTGGAAGCATCCGTTATGACCGTGGTCACTGGTGGTGACTGTGCGAACGGCTTTCCTTGTGAAAGATTGTTGCCCGCAATCCACCACTTCAAGTCCACAGCAGCATCTCTGGAGATCCTGACAGCACCTTCTAGATCTCCTTTGTGTTGAGACCACTGCCTTCGGAGGCACCACTGAAGAGCCCTCATATGCCAGCGAGCATGCGTGACCAACAGTATGCAGGAGGCAAACAGACCGAGCAGACGAAGGACCTTGAGGACTGGAACTACCGCTCCATTTCGAAACATTGGAACCAACTCCTGAATATCTTGAATCCGCTGAGGCGGAGGAAAGGCTCGATTCAATGTTGTATCCAGTACTGCCCCTATGAACAGGAGGCGCTGAGAGGGCTCCAGGTGAGATTTGGGCACGTTCACCGAAAAGCCCAGGTCGAACAACAACTGGATTGTTGACTGCAGATGATGCGACACAAGCTCCGGAGACTTGGCTTTGATCAACCAGTCGTCCAAGTAAGGGAATACTGCTATCCCCTTCCTTCTGAGCTCTGCCGCAACCACTGACATCACTTTCGTGAAGACTTGAGGTGCTGAAGTAAGACCAAACGGGAGGACCGCAAACTGATAGTGCCGCGACCCTACCACAAACCGGAGATACTTCCTGTGCGACTTGAGTATCGGGATATGAAAATAAGCATCCTGCAAGTCGACAGACACCATCCAATCTTCTTTGTTCAACGCCAAAAGCACCTGAGCTAGGGTCAGCATCTTCAACTTTTCATGTTTGAGGAACCAATTCAAGATCCTCAGATCCAGGATTGGTCTCATCCGACCATCCTTCTTGGGAATCAGGAAGTACCTTGAGTAACAACCTCGACCCCTTTCCTGCTCTGGGACCAACTCCACCGCGCCCTTTGAAAGGAGGACTTGAACCTCCTGTTCTAACAACAGGAGGTGTTCTTCTGAACAATAAGATGGGCGGGGCGGGATGGGGGGCGGAAACTCCCGAAAGGGAAGGGTGTAGCCTTTTCCCACAATACTGATAACCCAAGTGTCCGATGTAATAGTCTCCCACTTGTGGAGAAAATGCCGTAACCTCCCCCCTACAGGAGAGGAGTGAGTGGGAAATGGTGGAAGCCTAAGGCTGCTTTCCCTGCTGCACCCCTCCAGAGGACGAGGAAGAGTGCTGCTGAGAGGCTCCTCTGGTGCGGGCCCTACCCCTCCCTCTAAATGATCTATAGGGGAGGGAAGAGGTGGGTTGCTGGAATATCCCCCGAAAGGAAGAGGAGGAAGAGCCACGCCCAAATCCACGAAACCTCCTGAAAAATCTGGAGGAGGCAGAAGAAGAAGGGGCTTTCAGTCCTAATGATTTGGCTGTGGCCCTGCTTTCTTTAAATCTCTCCAAGGCCGAATCTGCTTTGGCTCCAAATAGTTTGTCCCCATCAAACGGGAGGTCCAACAGGGTCAACTGCACGTCCGCAGAAAACCCTGAGTTACGGAGCCAGGCCTGCCTCCTTGCCACCACAGCCGTGCCCATTGCCCTAGCCACCGAGTCGGTCGTGTCCAGCCCAGACTGGATAATCTGGGTTGCGGCAGCCTGGGCATCCGAGACAACATTCAAGAGTCCCTGGGGAAGCTCCGTAAATGAAGATGAAATATCGTCCATGAGAGCATGGATGTATCTCCCCAGAATGCAAGTCGCGTTGGTGGCCTTCAATGCCAAACTACAAGAGGAAAATATCTTCTTGGATTGTGCATCCAGCTTTTTAGAGTCTCTATCTCCTGGTACCTTCGGGAAAGATCCAGGCGCTGACTTAGAGGAACAGGAGGCTTGCACCACCAAGCTCTCCGGCGTAGGGTGTCTAGACAGAAAGCCAGGGTCAGATGGTGCAGCTCGATATCTCCTGGCCACAGCCCTATGAACAGCCGAGGAAGATGCTGGCTTCTTCCACACCTCTAACACCGGATCAAGCAAAGCCTCATTAAATGGCAAGAGAGGCTCCGCTGCAGCAGAGGCCGGATGCAGTACCTCAGTCAGTAAATTCTGCTTCGCCTCTGCCACCGGCAAAGGCAGGTCCAGAAAGTTAGCCGCCTTCCTCACCACAGCGTGAAAGGTAGCAGCCTCCTCCGTATATTCCCCTGGAGATGAAAGGTCCCACTCAGGGGAAGTGTCCAGCCCACTGGCTGTATCCAGACCATGCAGTCCATCACCAGAGTCCTCAACCTCTCCTTCCTCCAAGACTCGCTGGTATTCCTGCTCTTCCAAAAGACGGAGAGCACGCCTCCTCAAATGCAGTCTTTCCTCGATACGCGGAGTCGACATGGCCTCCGCCGAAGTCGAAGATCGGCGCCGATCTCCAGAACCATCCAACGCCGCGTCCGGCGCCACAGGCAGCTTCTGCGCCGAGGAAGGAGCCGGACGAAGAAATCTTGGAGTCTCCGATGGACCCGCCGGAGTCACAGGATGAAATCCTGACGTCGACGGGATGGAAACCTCCGGGGCCAAAACCTCTGGATCCACCGGAGCGGCCACCGGCGCCGACACCGGCGCTGAGCCCACATTCCCTAAAGGGAGAAAGGGCATAAAGGGTGCCGGCCGTAGAGGCGCAGGATCACCCAATGAAAAGGCCAAGGGCCCCGAAGGACCAGCCGGAGCACCTCCTGGAGCCATCTGTTGAAAGATGGTATACATCGCATACAGAAATGCGGTATTATCGGCTCCAGGGGCGGGAAAAGCTGGATACTGGGGTGCCTGGATCGAAGGCGACCCCGACGCCAGCCTCAACGTCCGCGACGCCGGAGACATCACAATAGGCTGCATCACCTCAACCACAGACGCCTGTCCAGGTGAAGTCGGTGACGTCGGAGAGGGCAACGGCGTCGATGGATGTGGCGTGACCGTGGGACTGACCTCCCAAGTCTTCCGACGCCGAGCCGAAGGCGACCTCGAACGAGACTCCTTGCTGGAATGACGCCGTGAATCCCTACGGCGCCGGGAGTCTTGATGACGCCGATGAGACCTTGGCGAAGAAGACTTCTTATGATGTTTCTTCTCCTTTCTCTTCGACTTCGCCATGAATAGTTTAGCCTCAAGTTCTTTCAGGGCCTTCGGATTTATGTGCTGACATGAATCACATGTTGCGACGTCGTGGTCGGAGCTTAAACACCATAGACAGTCGGAGTGAGGATCAGTAACGGACATCTTGCCGCCACACTCTCGACAGGGCTTGAAACCCGACTTCCTCTGAGACATTATTACCGCAGAGAAAATCCACGCAGCAGAAAATACACTGTAACTATGCAAGTAACAGTAGCTCCCTCGAAGATAACCGTTTCGAATGCACGGAAAAAAGGGAACTGACGTCGGCACGTCGGCGAGGACCTCTTATTGCCTGTATGACGTCAGACGGCGTTGCGTGGGCTAATGTGACGTCCTCGTTGACGTGCAGAGGCTAGGAAGAAGATTTCCGTCGAATGCTGGTGCCATGGGAGTATTCATTAGGTGAGGAATCCACAGGTAGTTGTATCCATCAGAATAGCTGTTATCACTGGGGCCTTCTTCTGGTGGAGGACTGGGTAGACGTGGCACCTGCTGCTGGCTGACATTAGCTGGGGTATCTGTGGACATGAATGATAGTTGTTCATGTTATCCTCAGATTTTAATATGGCTAAGGTAGGGAATTAGTGAAGGGTGCTTGCTCCCCAGGTATGGCATTGGCAGTTGCCGAAGATTTTTTACTGTATTGCTGAATGCATTTTCATATGAATGTTTTTCTTACAAAGGTGATGTTGTAAATATGTATTTTGCAGTAAATGTCAATGCCATATCCTGATTTGCTATTGCCACCTCAGGTGTTCTTCTAGGTCTATACATGTTCATCATTGATGGGTTTCTCTATGGGATGGGTGTTGTGTTTCAACATTTGGTTTGTGTATAGTGATGCATTGTGGGATTGGTAGTACTTCATGCTAACCATACATTACTTATGTGTGTGAATGATGACGTTGGAGAGGCGTAATTTTAGTGGGATGGGCATGCAAGGGAAAATTGATAAGGGTGGTTATGGGGGTGGGTATGAGTTTGTGATGGAGTGGGCTGAAGGGAGATAGGGTGATGGGGAGACATGCCATGCAGGTGTACATGGTGGTAGAGAGGTATGTGTGACTTATCAGTGTCCAGGCCTCCAGTTATTCCAGTGAGGCCCTCAGGATGCAGGATAGCCAAGACCATCTCCTCCCATGTTGTCAACAGTGGGGGAGGTCGTGGGGGTCCACTGCTGGTCTTCATGATGGCAATGTGACCCCATAGGTCATCCCACCTCTTCCTTATGTCGTCCCTTGTGCATGGATAGGTTCCCACAGAGTTCACCTTGTCTACGATTCTCTGCCATATCTCCATCTACCTAGCAATGGATATCTGCTGGATCTGTGCACCGAAC
Organism: Pleurodeles waltl; assembly: GCF_031143425.1. Taxonomy (NCBI): domain Eukaryota; kingdom Metazoa; phylum Chordata; class Amphibia; order Caudata; family Salamandridae; genus Pleurodeles; species Pleurodeles waltl. The sequence continues at coordinate 103,433,596 of NC_090443.1, forward strand.
AGCTGTGGCTCTACCCTGGCGATGCCATCTATCATCATATCTATGTCATGACCTGTAGCTCCTCATTAGTGAAAAGGGGGTGCTTTTGACGGGACATGCCGATTGTGTAGTGGGTGTAGTCGGTATGTTCTGCAGAGGGTGGGCTGTTTGGTGGGAGTGCAGGGTGTGTGACTATGTGGGATGCTGTGAAGTAGTAACTGAGTGCAGTGGTGTTGTGTGTGTTTGGTGTACAAGTATGATGTGTGGCGTGTGATGCATGAAGAGTGTATAAGTGGTTTGTATAAGCAGTTCTAGGGATATGTTGGCTGGCAAAGTGTAGCAGAATTTGTGATTTTTCAAGGAATTGTGGGTTGTGTGGGGGGTGTTTTATAGTGCTGTTGGTGGGTGTGTACGGTGTGTGTATGTGTATCAGATGTGGGTTTTTCAATCTGGCCTATGCTGGTTTCTGTTGTTGTGGAGTGGCAAAATCGTCCGCAGAGGTACGCACCCCCAATGGATTACTGCGGTTGATGGACCGCTGCTGTGATTCGTGGGTCGTTATTTGGAGGGCGGTTTGTTGTTGCCGTGGTGGTAAGGGTGGTGGGACCACCTCTCTCCCGCCATCGTTGGATCTGGCGGTGTTAAATATGTGGCTGCTTTCTGGGAGTTTTGTTTTAGTAACTCATAATACAGTAGCCGGATTACCGCCACCCCGACGGTCTTTTAGCGGCCATCACCACATCAGTCTTTGGAATAGACCGCCAAAGTAGTAATGAAGGTCTTAGTTTACATCAGTGGCCATCAGAGAGGTTGCCTATTGGATCCAACATGAATATAAAGCTTTAGCTTTAGGAACGCTAGCTTTGGTAATAGCCTCAAGGGTTGGGATGGGGGATACGACAATGATACGTTTCCCCTGGGCCTGAGGTCTCTCTTTAATGACAGACATCTGAACAGTAGTGAGAATTTTCTCAGTGGGAACAAAGCGTTGTTCAGCTGTAAAGATGTGATTTGTATGTAACTGGGGCGGTCTCACCCTCACTGAATGTTACATAGGTGAAACCAATGGCACCAGCAATTATTCTGATGACCAGATGTTTGTTGTTGTCCCTTGTATGTAGGTGTTTTGCTTTAAGCATATCTTTTTGTGATGCTCTAAGAATGTTTGTGTGTTCCACCGTCCAGTATTTACTGGTAAAGTTTGGACGTTTTAAGTCATATAATGGTTTAATGCGTTGTGCATAGTCTGGAATGTATGTTCTGCCAAAATTTTAAAAGCCCAATAAAGACTGAGTTTTTGTGTTGTGTTTGGAGGTTGTAATTGTGTACATTTTTCAAAAAATTGGGGCACAAAGTTCTTGCCTTCATCTGACAGTTCATATCCAAAGAACAGGACGCTAAGGAAGGCTATTTTTTTATTTTTTTTATTAAATTTGTTACCAAATTCGGCAAATCCTACAACAATGCGGGCTACCCGTCTTATATGTTGCATCAGGTCAACATCTGTAAGGTAGATATCATCCATGTATTGCAACGCCTCAGGGTCAATGTCGTGTAAAATAGATGTAACATGAGCTGAGAACAGTCCTGGACTGTTCTTGTATCCTTGTGGGAGTCAGCAGGATTTTATCTGAGAGCCTAAAGCACTGAAACTTGTTAAGTCCCTACTTTCAGGCACTATGTTTTGGCAGAAGAACGCGTTGGAGATATCCGAGGTCGTTTTATATTTTTTGCGCACTATATTGTTCATAAGTGCTGTGTGCATTTTGTATAGCAAATGTGAGTGTATGACGGTCTAAGACTATTCTATATGAATGGTCGGGTTTAGCAACAGGAAACAATGGACTGTTCATTGGTGGAACACAGGATTCAGTTACGCCTTGGTATTCTAATTGAGGATTTCCCTCACGGGTACTTTAGCTTCATGTTTTATTGGGTATGGCGGTTGTGGATGAGGTTGGGATTTAATTGGTATTACATAATAGGGGGATCTTTATCCCACCCTACGTGGTTGCAATATAACCCACTGCTCAATCAATGGCGTGTATTTTTACGTGCTTTCTGGGAACAAGGGGCAAGAAGGTTTTGTTTTTTTAATAACCTCTTCCCCATATGGGAGATCACAGACAAATTCTGGTGGCCAGTCTTTTTCGGCCAGTAAAATGTCATAAATGGTGACGACACAGTCCCAAAAGATAGCATCTACTGTGCATTCAATGTCTCCCTCCAACTGTATAGTTACTTTATACACCCTGTTGGGTGTGGAGACACACATGTCCGCAGTCTCAACTTGTAAGAAGTCCTCAGTTGCTGTCACCTCCAGATGCTCTTGAAGATCCTGGCAAACTATTGTAACCTCTGCAGCACTGTCTAGCAGCCAATGCCTACTTCCTGTTCTTCAGTACAGCCAGCCAGTTTTTTCGGTGAGTCCTGAAAGGAACGAGATTGAAGTGTATCAGTATATTGATATCTGTCAGGTGTTTTCATATTATCTCTGTTTCTAAGATTACACCTATTTTGAGGGGTCTCCAAATGCAGAGATTCTACACTTTCCTTTTTAGGTGTTTGTTGTTTTTTATCCCAGCACTTCTAAGAACATTCAGGTGCTTGCTTAGTAGAATCTTTATTAGATCTACCTTTTTAATTGTGGTTTAATTGGTCTGGCCCCCAGGCTATCTCGACCAATGCTGGAGTAGGTCTCAGCAATAATTTTTGGCAGCTCAAGTTCTTGAACCTGTGCATGAACGTCCTGGAGCCGCATCCACACTGCTAGTGCAACTGCTTCCCCTTTAAGGTTACTATAACTGAAGACACAGTGGCAGCATTGCCCATTAATTGCATCTCCAAGTCCAGGGCTGGGGCAGCCCTGTATTCATCTTGAATTTCTTATAACACCTCCAGAAAATTGGCAAGTGGTGGTGTACCTTGTGCGGTAGTATACAGCATGGCAAATACTGTGCCCCATGTGTTCCAGTTATCTACTGTGGGAACCATCCCAAATGGCAAGCACATAGTGAGGATTCTATCTTTATCCTGAGGTTCAGTATGGGGAAAGACTGCTTCCAGCATGTTTATTTTTGAACTAACCAAAACGGAATTACCTTCTATTTGGCGGGTATTTACTCATGATCGAATGGACAGTGCAGGGTTAATGCCTGGCTAAACTGCGTGTGGCTGTGCTGAGGCAGCACATGATGGGTTAGTATTTAATGTTTGCATTACAAACTGTACTAATAGCCTGTATATTTTGCTGAGTTCTGTATATAAGCAGCGTACCTCGGCTACTGCTAAGGTTGCAGGGCCTAGCCTAACGTGTCATATTGTATGTGGTAGGGCGCCATCAAGAAAATTATTATGGTCTTGATAAGGTAAGGGTATTTCTAAATATGCATAAGCTCTGTTTTGTGCAGGCATGTTTGCAGAGGTATAGCGATGAAATGTGTTTGTGTTCCCATCAACTGCTGGAAAAGTTACCCAAGAATAAAATATTTCTGTTCTGTAGGCTGGATGAGCCTCAACAACAAATGTGACTTGACTCCCCTGAGCCGTTAGGCCATTTGCCAATAAGTGTGCAGTAAGGGGGGGTCTCTATTTAATGCAATTGCTACCAGTTGCGGGTTCGCCATGTTAATGGTAAAGGTGTTTGTTCAGAGATAAGGACGCCAAGTGGCGATTAATCCTTTTAAGGTTCACGCTTGAACAACCTACAGCTTTAGGTAGGTACTACCTACTTAGCTGAGGAGGAAATCCTCAATACCACAGACGTCTCCGTTATTGTATCTATGGGGGCTGTAAGCCTTTAGTGAAACTGAGATTCTTAGGATCCGAAAATTAGAGCCTGACAAAACGTTAGCGCGCCATGTTGCGTAGTTTCTCATTATCCTAATGAGTCTTATGGATTTGGGCAGCAGCAATGCAAAGATTGTGGGGTACTAAGTACAATTTCACATCATGTGAGACCTGTCAGCCTAATCTGGGTTTTTGGGCTAAGTAACAGCACCTCACCTCTGTCCAAGAACAGGGATGATTGTGGCAACTGGGGCACATGACAAGAAAGACTCCTTAGGGAACTCGTGGTCTATCAGATCTCATCCCTTTCTCTCGGTTACATTAGTCTCACACAGGCAAAGACAGACAGAGGCAGAATATAATTCATTAGGGATTTATTCAAGTAACTGCATCTTTGATCAAAAATGGCATTTATTGCAATAACTAGGATGATAAAACACAATAAAAGCAAAATTATGACGAGGAGAGGGAAACAGCAAAACAGTCCCACCATACTATCTCTAGTGATATATAGCTTACCTTCCTAAAATATATTAGAGCACAGCATAATAAGCCTTAATCTACCCTTCAGGTTTCCCCCCTCAGAAGACATCACCCCTCATACCTGAGTAAGGAAGCTTGTAGCCTAGAAAGACACCATCCCCATTTAGGCCAGGGGTTCGGCAGTCTAAGCAAGCAGCTGTAACAAGGCAATCAGCATGCAGTCATGGTCATCTGGCTGGAATCTCCCTAGAACGTGTATGGGACAAAGGAGTGTTTTTATAATAAAACAGTTGACATTCTAAGAAAGGGCCCCCACATAGGAATATGTGTGCTTCTATGAATGTTTAGACACAGCGCACCACTTTTGCCGGCAACCCTATCTGACTACAGCCTTGAGAAAGCACAAAGTGAGAAGAATGTCCTACTGAGAACGTGATGCTTTTCTAGGCGAAAGAACAATTAGACAGAGAAAAATAAAACAACACTGCACATATGGCTATTGCTAGAAAAATAAAGCAATGCTGAATAAAGTGTAACTGGCTAAAGTGCACATCGACAGGCCTACTTTGCTAAAATAATATGTCTAAATTATGGCTAAAATAGCTATATAACAATGGGAGGTTCATTAATCATTGCTCAGGTTCTGGCTTCTCAGACATAAATTCTGTCTCAAGTATGTTCAATTACAGTAGCTATGGGCTGCCAGGTCTAATGAAACAGCTGCCTTATGCTAATCGGGTTACAGACTAGCATCCCCTGCAGTAGGACTTCCTGAAAATCTGCCTTCTTTCTATAGATGTTTTGTAGACCTCTGTAAGACGTTCCAGAGGGATCTCTCAAATTGGCCCAACAGTACTGTGGGACTTGACATTGAAATGCACACATCTTAATGCCAACTGAGCCCATATGTTTGCTCTCCTTGTCAGGAGAAACAAAGGTGGAAAGGGCTACCACACAGGATTTTCTGGCCACATATATGACAACAGAATCTGTGAATCGATTTGTCCTAATGAACAGAGGAACTTGGTCCGGGGTCTTGTATTTCTTTTGAAGCCGAGAAGGCGCATGGTTAACTGATGATGGAGTCAGAAACAACTGAACTGTAGGGACCAGGAGGCCAGGGACCAGTGGTAAGAAAGGTCTGGACATGTTTTTTTGATGCAAAGTCTTGAATATCAGAGAGGTTGAAGTTGCTGGTGTAGGTATGGTTAAATTTAACTTGGCCTTACCTCTGACCATGACCTCGATTAATGCAGTGGTGTCGTCCATAAAAAAAACACATGTGCTGAAGCCGACTTTGGAAGAACTCCTGATGTAAGAACATTCAAAATAGATGACCATCAGGGAAAGCGCCTATGATTGGGATACTGCCTATGAGGGCTTGACCTTCTGCTGAATCATTCGGAGTGGCTTTGGCAAGAGCAGGTTCTTGAGTGTGACCTTAAGTTTCTGTGCAGGCTCTTTTGTTTCAAAGGTCTGAAACATGTAGATGGAGACTGTAGAATTATTGAAGAATTTGGGACATGTGAAAAAGCCAAAGAAACCAGTGAAATGGGAGGGGCAAGTGAACATCTCAAACCTGATCTCGGAGGTGAATGAGTTGATGACAGACTCACCACGGGATTTACTTCTCTTGAAGTGAAGTAGGTGTAGGAGGCTGGCCTGGCTTGTAGTGGGTACCAAGGGGTACTTACACTTTGTACCAGGCCCATTTATCCCTTATTAGTGTAGAAGAGGTGTTTCTAGCAGCTTAGGCTGATAGAAGGTAGCTATAGCAGAGCAGCTTAGGCTGAACTAGGAGACATGCAAAGCTCCTACTATACCACTGGTGTCATATGCACAATAGCGTAAGAAAACACAATACACAGATATACTAAAAATAAAGGTACTTTATTTTTATGACAATATGCCAAAGGTATCTCAGTGAGTACCCTCAGTATGAGGATGCCACATATACACAAGATATATGTACACAATACCAAAGATATGCAGTAATAGCAAAAGGAAGTAATCCAAGCAGTGTAAAGTTACAATAGATTGCAATAGGAGCACATAGGTATAGGGGCAACACAAACCCTATACTCCAAAAGTAGAATGCGAACCACGAATGGACCCCAAACCTATGTGAGCTTGTAGAGGGTCGCTGGGACTGTAAGAAAACTGTGAGGGTTAGAAAAATAGCCCACCCCAAGACCCTGTACGGTAGGTGTAAAGTACACCTACAACCACCAGAGAGCACAGAAGTTGTAATAGGGGGATTCTGCAAGGAAAACCAACACCAGCAAAGCAACAACAGTGGATTTCCGGACCTGAGTACCTGTAAGGGAAGGGGACCAAGTCCAAGAGTCGAGTGGGCAGATGCCCAGGAAATGCCAGCTGAGGGTGCAAGGAAGCTGCCACCGGATGGGAGAAGCTTGGTGTTTTGCAAGAACAAGAAGGACTAGGAGCTTCCCCTTTGGAGGATGAATGTCCCACGTCGTGAAGAAGCTTGCAGAGGTGTTCCCATGCAGAAAGACCGCAAACAAGCCTTGCTAGTTGCAAGGGTCGCAGTTAGGGTTTTTGGATGCTGCTGTGGCCCAGGAGGGACCAGGATGTCGCCACTTGGATGAGGAGACAGAGGTGGCGCCCAGCAAGTCAAGGAGCCCTCACAGAAGCAGGAGGCACCCGCAGAAGTACCGGAACAGGCACTTAGAAGAAAAGTGAACCGGACTCTACCCTAAGTCACAAAAGGGAGTCCCACGCTGCCGGAGGACAACTCAGAAGGTTGCGCACTGCAGGTTAGAGTGTCGGGGACCCAGGCTTGGCTGTGCACAAAGGAAATCCTGGAAGAGTGCACAGGAGCTGGAGCAGCTGCAAATCATGCGGTACCCAGCAATGCAGTCTAGCCTGGGGAGGCAAGGACCTACCTCCACCAAACTTGGACTGAAGAGTCACTGCACTGTGGGAGTCACTTGGACAGAGTTGCTGAGTTCCAGGGACCACGCTCGTCGTGCTGAGAGGGGACCCAGAGGACCGGTGATGCAGTCTTTTGTTGCCTGTGGTTGCAGGGGGAAGATTTAGTCGACCCACGGGAGATTTCTTTAGAGCTCCTGGTGCAGAAAGGAGGCAGGCTACCCCCAGAGCATGAACCACCAGGAAACAGTCGAGAAAGCCGGCAGGATGAAGCAATACAAGGCTGCAGTAGTCGTCTTTGCTACTTTGCTGCGGTTCTGCAGGCGTCCTGAGCAGTCAGCGTTCGATCCTTTGGCAGAAGGTGAAGAGGGAGATGCAGAGGAACTCTGGTGAGCTCTTGCATTCGGTATCTGAAGAATTCCCCAAACAGAGACCCTAAATAGCCAGAAAAGGAGGTTTGGCTACCTAGGAAGGAGGATAGGCTAGTAAGAAAGGTAAGAGCCTATCAGAAGGAGTCTCTGACGTCACCTGATGGCACTGGCCACTCAGAGCAGTCCAGTGTGCCAGCAACACCTCTGTTTCCAAGATGGCAGAGGTCTGGGGCACACAGGAGGAGCTCTGGGCACCTCCCAGGGGAGGTGCAGGTCAGGGGAGTGGTCACTCCCCTTTCCTTTATCCAGTTTCGCGCCAGAGCAGGGCTGGGGGATCCCTAAACCGGTGTAGGCTGGCTTATGCAGAGATGGGCAGCATCTGTGCCCATCAAAGCATTTCCAGAGGCTGGGGGAGGCTACTTCTCCCCAGCCCTGACACCTATTTCCAAAGGGAGAGGGTGAAACACCCTCTCTCTGAGGAAGTCCTTTGTTCTGCCTTCCTGGGTCAGGCCTGGCTGGACCCCAGGAGGGCAGAAACCTGTCTGAGGGGTTGGCAGCAGCAGCTGCTGCAGTGAAACCCCCGGAAAGGCAGTTTGGCAGTACCCGGGTTCTGTGCTAGAGACCCGGGTGATCATGGAATTGTCTCCCCAATGCCAGAATGGCATTGGGGTGATAATTCCATGATCTTAGACATGTTACATGGCCATGTTCGGAGTTACCATAGTGACGCTATACTTAGGTAGTGACCTATGTATAGTGCACGTGTGTAATAGTGTCCCCGCACTCACAAAGTCCGGGGAATTTGCCCTGAACGATGTGGGGGCACCTTGTCTAGTGCTAGGGTGCCCACACACTTTGCACCCAACCTTCACCAGGTGAAGGTTAGACATATAGGTGACTTATAAGTTACTTATGTGCAGTGGTAAATGGCTGTGAAATAAAGTGGAAGTTATTTCACTCAGGCTGCACTGGCAGGCCTGTGTAAGAATTGTCAGATCTCCCTATGGGTGGCAAAAGAAATGCTGCAGCCCATAGGGATCTCCTGGAACCCCAATACCCTGGGTACCTCAGTACCATATACTAGGGAATTATAAGGGTGTTCCAGTATGCCAATGTGAATTGGTGAAATTGGTCACCAGCCTGTTAGTGACAATTTGGAAAGCAGAGAGAGCATAACCACTGAGGTTCTGGTTAGCAGAGCCTCAGTGAGGCAGTTAGTCATCACACAGGGAACACATACAGGGCACAATTATGAGCACTGGGGCCCTGCCTGGTAGGGTCCCAGTGACACAAACACTAAAACAACATATATACAGTGAAATATGGGGGTAACATGCAAGGCAAGATGGTACTTTCCTACACAACCCCCCCCCCCCCCAAACGAAGGACAATAAGACCAGCCATGACCTGATGAGTCTTCATTGTCTAAGTGGAAATATCTGGAGAGTCCACCTGCATTGGAGTGGGTACTCCCAGGTCTATGTTCCACTGTATAGTCCATTCCCTGTAGAGATATGGACCACCTCAACAATTTAGGGTTTCCACCTTTCATTTATTTTAGCCAAAGTAGAGGTTTGTGGTCTGTCTGAACAATGAAGTGAATGCCAAACAGGTATGGCCTCAATTTCTTCAGCGCCCACTCCCTCTCTATGGCAGACCAACGCTTTTCTCTAGGGATCAACCTCCTGCTGATAAAAGCAACAGGTTGATCTTGGCCCTCAGAATTCAGTTGTGACAAGACTGCCCCTACCCCTAATTCAGATGCATCAGTTTGAACAATTAATTTCTTGGAGTAACATGGGCTTTTTAGGACAGGTGCAGTGCACATGGCCTGTTTGAGCTCCTCAAAAGCTTTCTGACAGCTAGCTGTCCACAATACCTTTTTAGGCATCTTCTTGCTAGTGAGATCATTAAGTGGGGCTGCAATGGAGCCATAGTTTTTAATTAATCTCCTGTAATACCCAGTGAGGCCTAGGAAGGCTCTCACCTGAGTTTGAGTTGTAGGGAGAACCCAATCCATGATTGTCTGGATTTTCCCCTTGAGTGGTGCAATCTGTTCTCCACCTACCAGGTGTCCCAGATATACAACTTTCCCCTGCCCTATCTGGCACTTTGAAGCCTTTATAGTGAGGCCTGCCTTTTGCAGGGCCTCCAAAACATTCCACAGGTGGACCAGGTGATCATCCCAGGTGGAGCTAAAGACAGCTATATCGTCCAGATATGCTGCACTAAAAGCCTCCAACCCTTGCAGGACTGTATTCACCAACCTCTGAAAAGTGGCAGGTGCATTTTTCAAACCAAAGGGCATTACTGTGAATTGGTAGTGCCCTCCAATAGTCGAAAATGCAGTTTTTGCTTTAGCACCCTCTGACAATTTGATCTGCCAATACCCTGCAGTCAAATCAAAGGTGCTTAGATACTTGGCAGATGCCAGTGTATCTATGAGCTCATCTGACCTGGGTATAGGGTGAGCCTCAGTTTTTGTTACCTGGTTGATACCTCTGTAATCTAAACAAAACCTCATCTCCCTTTTTCCATCTTTTGAGTGAGGCTTTGGTACAAGCACCACAGGAGAGGCCCATGGGCTTTCAGAATGTTCAACCACTCCCAGTTCAAGCATTTTCAGAACTTCTTGCTTTATGCAGTCTCTGACATGGTCAGGCTGCCTACAGATTTTACTTTTGACAGGCATGCTGTCTCCAGTATCAATTGTGTGTTCACACTAAGATGTGGTGCCTGGCACAGTTGAAAAGAGTTCAGAAAACTGACCTAGGAGATTTATTCAGGTGCCTTTCTGCTCAGCAGTAAGACAGTCTGCCAAAACTACACCTTCCACTAGAGCATCCTCTTCTGTGGAAGAGAAGAGATCAGGGAGAGGGTCACTCTCTTCTTCCTGTCCCTCATCTGTTGCCATGAGCAGGGTGTGATCAGCCCTGTCATAGTAGGGTTTTAGGTTGACATGGAGCACCCTAATGGGACTCCTGGCAGTGCCTAGGTCAACCAAGTAGGTGACCTCGCCCTTCTTTTCAACAAAGAGATGGGGTCCACTCCATTTGTCTTGGAGTGTTCTTGGGGCCACTGGCTCCAATACCCACACCTTCTTTCCTGGTTGGTACTGAATCAGAACAGCCTTCTGGTAATGCCATTGCTTTTGGAGCTCTTGGCTGGCCTGAAGGTTTTTACTGGCCTTTTTCACGTACTCCGCCATTCTGGATCTTAGGCCAAGTACATAGTCCACTATATCTTGCTTAGGAGCTTTTAAAGGTTGTTCTCAACCCTCCTTTACAAGTGTTAGAGGACCTCTTACAAGGTGCCCAAATAGGAGTTCAAAGGGGCTGAAGCCCACTCCTTTCTGGGGTACATCCCTGTAAGCAAAAAGGAGGCAAGGTAACAGGACATCCCATATCCTCCTGAGTTTTTCAGGGAGTCCCATTATCATTCCTTTGAGAGTTTTATTAAACCTCTCTACCAGTCCATTTGTTTGTGGATGATAAGGTGTGGTGAATTTGTATGTTACACCACATTCCTTCCACATGGCCTTTAAGTATGCAGACATAAAGTTGCTGCCCCTGTCTGATACAACCTCTTTTGGAAAACCCACCCTGGAAAAGATTCCTAGGAGGGATTTTGCCACTGCAGGTGCTGTAGTGGTCCTTAGAGGAATAACTTCAGGATATCTTGTGGCATGGTCCACTACCACCAAGATAAACCTATTGCCTGAAGCAGTAGGAGGGTCAAGGGGGGCCAACTATGTCAACCCCTACCCTTTCAAAGGGAACCCCAACCACAGGTAGTGGGATAAGGGGAGCCTTTGGAGTGCCACCAGTCTTGCCACTGGCTTGGCAGGTCACTCAAGACTTACAAAAATCTTGTGTCCTCTGACATCCTAGGCCAGTGAAACAGGGGGACAAGCCTTTCCCATGTTTTAATCTGGCCCAAATGCCCAGCCAAGGGAATGTCATGTGCCAGAGTTAAGAGGAACTCTCTGCACTGCAGGGGAATGACCAATCTCCTGGCTGCTCCAGGTTTTGGGTCCCTTGCCTCGGTGTACAAGAGGTTGTCCTCCCAGTAAACTCTATGTGAGTCACTGATATCCCCATTCTGCTGTTGACAGCTTGCTGTCTGAGACCCTCTAATGTGGGACGGGATTGCTGTGCCACACTCAGCTCTTCCCTAGCAGGCCACCCTCCACCCAAAAGCTCAGCAGTGTCTGCTGCCAGCTCCTCTGGTGAAGGTTCTGCACAGGGAGGAAATTCTTCTTCCTCAGAAGTTGAATCATCTGTAGAGGGAGGGATATTGGGTAGGGATTTATCCTTACTAACCCTAGCTTTAGGGAGCACTTGGTCCATTGTTCCAGGATCCAAGTCACCCTGTCCTTTTTGCTTTTTGGCCTGAACCCTGGTTAAAGCAAACATATGCCCAGGAATGCCCAGCATTGCTGCATGAGCCTCCAACTCCACTTCTGTCCAAGCTGATGTCTCCAAATAATTTCCTAGTAGACAGTCTACAGGTAAATCTGAAGCAACCACAACTTTCTTTGGAACTCTCCCCCCCCCAGTTGAGATTCACAACAGCCATGGGGTGGCTAAGAGTGTTGTTATGAGCGTCTGTCACTTGGTACTGGTGACCAAGTAGGTATTGTTCAGGGTGTACCAGTTTCTCTATTACCATAGTAACACTGGCACATGTATCCCTGTAGGCCAGAACCTCAACACCATTGATTAGGGGAAGTTGCTTGTACTTATCCATATTAAGGGGACAAGCAACCAAGGTGGCCAAATCAATGGCACCTTCAGAGACTAACACAGCCTCTGTGGTCTCCCTAACAAGACCAACCCCAACTAAATTACCGAAAGTGAGCCCAGCTACTCCCTTGGATTGGCTATTAGTAGGTTTTCTCCCCACACCACTGCTATTACTAGGGGCACTAGAGGTTGCAGTAGGGGTTGTGGTAGTGGGAGGTTTGGTGTTTTTCTTTGGACAACTGGCATCAGTTGTCCAATGGCCTTTTACTTTACATAAACACCACCAAGGCTTTTTTTACTTGATTAGAAGAGGATTTGGACCCACCACCCCCACCAGTGTTTTTGTGGGCCTGATGAAGACTCATTTTTAGATTTGTCCCCACCCTTGTCAGAAGACTTACCATCCTTCTTCTTGCCATCCTTGTCACCCCCTGTATTAACTTTTCTGTTCACTCTTGTTCTGACCCATTTGTCTGCCTTCTTTCCCAATTCTTGGGGAGAGGTCAGATCTGAGTCCACTAGATATTGGTGTAACAAGTCAGACACACAGTTATTCAGAATATGCTCTCTCAGAATTAGATTGTACCGGCTTTCATAGTCAGAAACCTTACTGCCATGTAACCACACCTCCAAGGCCTTCACTGAACAGTCAACAAAGTCTATCCAGTCTTGTGAGGACTCTTTTCTGGTGTCTCTTAAATTAATCCTGTATTGTTTAGTGGTTAAGCCAAATCCATCCAAGAGTGCATCCTTCAAAACTGCAAAATTATTGGCATCACTTTCTCTAACAGTAAGGAGCCTGTCCCTACCCTTTCCATTGAAAGATAGCCATAGGATAGCAGCCCACTGCCTTTGAGGGACCCCCTGTACCATACAGGCCCTCTCGAGTGCAACAAACACTTGTTAATGTCATCCCCCTCCTTGTAAGGGGGAACTATCTTGTGCAGATTCCTGGAATCATGCTCTCTCACAGGATTGCTATCAGGAATACTGCTGCTGCCACCATGGGGTCCAACCCCCAACCTCTGTCTCTCCTTCTCCAGATCTAGGGATTCCCTGTCTAGAGCCAGCTGTTGCTGTTTAAGCTTCAGTCTGGTCTCTTCCACTCTCAACTTTTTGAGTTCCCTTTCTAACATGTTGTCTTCAGGGTGGGTGGGTTGGGAATGCTTGGATACTGACGATATGTTGGAATTAACAGAGGGAGACCTGTCCCTAACAGCTTGCACTCTAACAACCTGGCCTTCATGAACAAAACATCCCTACTATGATGGGAGCTTCTATTACTACCAGCATTGCTATGTGGTCTGCTAAGGGGCAGATTTGGAAGAGAACCCTGTACACCTCCCCCAAGGGGCTCCCCTGAGTCAGAGTGTGAGCTATCTACTAACTTCTCAGTTGAAGTGCCAGCTAGGGACTTATCATTCTCAATGAGCATGCTAAACAGAAATTCTCTAGAAGGGTTCTTTCCTACCACTAAACCTCTAACAATGCAGAGACTCCTTAGGCTCTTAAAGTTAAGATTGTCATATGTTGTATTGACCATTTTAAGAGAAGTTCCTACATCAGACATGATAGAAGAAGGTTTAGAGACAGTGAGAAGAGAGAAAAAGTTTCAGGACTTTTTAAAGAACAGGCAAAAAACTTTTTCAAACTTTTAGAAAGTTTAGGAGTACTTTTCAGCACTTAGCAGAAAGTGTAAGAGAAGAAAAGCAAAACTTTTTGGTTAGGTGTACATACACTGAACTTGTTTTGTATATTTTTCTCTTATGAAAAGTACAAAATGACAAAGTGGTAAGTAGTTACAAGTACTTATCCCACCGCTGCACAACCAATGTAGGAGTCTGGCCTGGCTTGTAGTGGGTACCAAGGGGTACTTACACTTTGTACCAGGTCCCGTTATCCCTTATTAGTGTAGAAGAGGTGTTTCTAGCAGCTTAGGCTGATAGAAGGTAGCTATAGCAGAGCAGCTTAGGCTGAACTAGGAGACATGCAAAGCTCCTACTATACCACTGGTGTCATAAGCACAATATCATAAGAAAACACAATACACAGATATACTAAAAATAAAGGTACTTTATTTTTATGACAATATGCCAAAAGTATCTCAGTGAGTACCCTCATTATGAGGATGCCAAACATACACAAGATATATGTACACAATACCAAAAATATGCAGTAATAGCAAAAGGAAGTAATGCAAGCAGTGTAAAATTACAATAGATTGTAATAGGAGCACATAGGTATAGGGGCAACACAAACCATATAGTCCAAAAGTGGAATGCGAACCACGAATGGACCCCAAACCTATGTGAGCTTGCAGAGGGTCGCTGGGACTGTAAGAAAACAGTGATGGTTAGAAAAATAGCCCACCCCAAGTCCCTGTAAGGTAGGTGTAAAGTGCACCTACAACCCCCAGAGAGCACAGAAGTCATGATAGGGGAATTCTGCAAGGAAAACCAACACCAGCAAAGCAACAACAGTGGATTTCCGGACCTGAGTACCTGTAAGAGAAGGGGACCAAGTCCAAGGGTCGCAACAGTGTCGAGAGTGGGCAGATGCCCAGGAAATGCCAGCTGAGGGTGCAAGAAAGCTGCCACCGAATGGGAGAAGCTTGGTGTTTTGCAAGAACGAGGAGGACTAGGAGCTTCCCCTTTGGAGGATGTATGTCCCACGTCGTGAAGAAGCTTGCAGAGGTGTTCCCACGCAGAAAGACCGCAAACAAGCCTTGCTAGCTGCAAGGGTCGCGGTTAGGGTTTTTGGATGCTGCTGTGGCCCAGGAGGGACCAGGATGTCGCCACTTGGATGAGGAGACAGAGGGGGCACCCAGCAAGTCAGGGAGCCCTCACAGAAGCAGGCAGCACCCGCAGAAGTACCGGAACAGGCACTTGGAAGAAAAGTGAACCGGAGTCCACCCGAAGTCGCAAAAGGGAGTCCCACGATGCCGGAGGACAACTCAGAAGGTTGCGCACTGCAGGTTACAGTGTCGGGGACCCAGGCCTGGCTGTGCACGAAGGAAATCCTGGAAGAGTGCACAGGAGCCAGAGCAGCTGCAAATCACACGGTACCCAGCAATGCAGTCTAGCGTGGGGAGGCAAGGACTTACCTCCACCAAACTTGGACTGAAGAGTCACTGGACTGTGGGAGTCACTTGGACAGAGTTGCTGAGTTCCAGGGACCACGCTCGTCGTGCTGAGAGGGGACCCAGAGGACCGGTGATGCAGTCTTTTGTTGCCTGCGGTTGCAGGGGGAAGATTCTGTCGACCCACGGGAGATTTCTTCAGAGCTCCTGGTGCAGAAAGGAGGCAGGCTACCCCCAGAGCATGCACCACCAGGAAACAGTCGAGAAAGCCGGCAGGATGAAGCGATACAAGGTTGCAGTAGTCGTCTTTGCTACTTTGTTGCGGTTTTGCAGGCGTCCTGAGAAGTCAGCGGTCGATCCTTTGGTAGAAGGTGAAGAGGGAGATGCAGAGGAACTCTGGTGAGCTCTTGCATTCGGTATCTGAAGAATTCCCCAAAGCAGAGACCCTAAATAGCCAGAAAAGGAGGTTTGGCTACCTAGGAAGGAGGATAGGCTAGTAAGAAAGGTAAGAGCCTATCAGGAGTCTCTGACATCACCTGATGGCACCTGCCACTCAGAGCAGTCCAGTGTGCCAGCAACACCTCTGTTTCCAAGATGGCAGAGGTCTGGGGCACACTGGAGGAGCTCTGGGCACCTCCCCTGGGAGGTGCAGGTCAGGGGAGTGGTCACTCCCCTTTCCTTTGTCCAGTTTCGCACCAGAGCAGGGCTGGGGGATCCCTAAACCGGTGTAGACTGGCTTATGCAGAGATGGGCAGCATCTGTGCCCATCAAAGCATTTCCAGAGGCTGGGGGAGGCTACTCCTCCCCAGCCCTGACACCTATTTCCAAAGGGAGAGGGTGTAACACCCTCTCTCTGAGGAAGTCCTTTGTTCTGCCTTCCTGGGTCAGGCCTGGCTGGACCCCAGGAGGGCAGAAACCTGTCTGAGGGGTTGGCAGCAGCAGCAGCTGCAGTGAAGCCCCCGGAAAGGCAGTTTGGCAGTACCCAGGTTCTGTGCTAGAGACCCGGGGGATCATGGAATTGTCTCCCCAATGCCAAAATGGCATTGGGGTGACAATTCCATGATCTTAGACATGTTACATGGCCATGTTCGGAGTTACCATTGTGACGCTATACATAGGTAGTGACCTATGTATAGTGCACCCGTGTAATGGTGTCCCCGCACTCACAAAGTCCGGGGAATTTGCCCTGAACAATGTGGGGGCACCTTGGCTAGTGCCAGGGTGCCCACACACTAAGTAACTTTTCACCCAACCTTCACCAGGTGAAGGCTAGACATATAGGTGACTTATAAGTTACTTATGTGCAGTGGTAAATGGCTGTGAAATAACGTGGACGTTATTTCACTCAGGCTGCACTGGCAGGCCTGTGTAAGAATTGTCAGATCTCCCTACGGGTGGCAAAAGAAATGCTGCAGCCCATAGGGATCTCCTTGAACCCCAATACCCTGGGTACCTCAGTACCATATACTAGGGAATTATAAGGGTGTTCCAGTATGCCAATGTGAATTGGTGATATTGGTCACTAGCCTGTTAGTGACAATTTGGAAAGCAGAAAGATCATAACCACTGAGGTTCTGGTTAGCAGAGCCTCAGTGAGACAGTTAGTCATCACACAGGGAACACATAAGGGGCACACTTATGAGCACTGGGGCCCTGCCTGGCAGGGTCCCAGTGACACATACACTAAAACAAGATATATACAGTGAAATATGGGGGTAACATGCCAGGCAAGATGGTACTTTCCTACAGTAGGTTTGAGATTACTTTGAGTCAGATGTACAAACCACCCTCCTTTTCTTCATACGGCTGAGCCATTCTGATAAAGGCTGCTGCCTTAAAGGTGACAAGCTGGAAATTGCTGCAGGAGAATGGTTTCTGGGGTTTATTGTCGACATACATGGAGGTGATGACTGATCTCTAAGTCTCAATGTTAAAGGTGAATAAGGCATTGATGGAGGTCTCAATGTCCATGTTTATAAACATAGGTTGGCTGTTCGACATATATCTAGCTCTCAAATGTAACTATACCAGTTTGCAATATCTTGGCCCTCAACATCAACAAGAAACAACTCTTCCTCTGTTGGCGGTGTCTTTTGATTTACCTCTCAGGGTGCCCTTGGAGAGTGAAAAGGCAGATGAAGTACTAAGAGTCCCTTTTACTCGACCGTTGCTATAGCAGTCTCCAGCATCTTGTCCTGAAGGTTGGGCCATTTTTATGCCTGTCCTTCAGGGTGCTGCAGGGCATCTTTTGGCAGTGGTTGAAATTTTTTAGTAAGATTATCTTCCCTGCGGCACACTATGCAAGGGTCGTATGTTTGGTAATGGACACTTTTCCAGAAAAATTTATCAAATTCCTAGTTTTAAAGGGCACTGACTGAAGTAATTTACAAACGATTTGGAAAGATTTAGTATGGGGGGAAAATGCCAAAACGCTGGGCTCAGTGTTCCTGGATCCCGTTACCAAGATCTGGAGAAAAAAAGAAACTGACTGAACTGCCACCTGAGACATGATCAGACAAAGGAGGAAGGTGATTCCATTAAAGTCATTGTGTCAGTTTTAATTTTCATACCTATGGCAGCCTATCTGCCAACACTGCCCTTCATTTCCTTTGTGAAATGTACTTCTAGACATACTTCACTAATGCAATGACTTTCTGGTTTAAGTGGGTCCTTTTTAAAAATGAAAAAAATGTCAATTTTTAGCCTGCTAATCGGCAGTTTTAAAAATTATTTTTAAGTACACTTTTCTGCTGTAAAGATTCACAGGAACGTGTATTTATTATATGTATGTTAGTAAAGTGCATCAGGATTCCACATGGTCACGACAATTCAATGCTTATGGCTATTGATTAAAGAAAACTTACCTTTGAATGTTCTTAATCAAACCCTCTCAAACATAAGTCGGGTCCATTCAGGTCACCCACAATTTTAGTTTGCCAATCACCAACAATTAAGCTAATCTTATAGCCTTGTTGTTTCAGAAATTAATGGCACATTTTTGCTGCCTGAAAAACAAAATCCTTACTGACTCCATCCTCAAAACAAGTGCAAATCCAGATATGAACACCACACCCATCATTTTGGCCTCCTCTGGCAAATGTAATATGTGAGATAAGGTACATAATGCATCCAAAAAGCAGTACTGACATTGCTTAACAGACCTTTCAAGTCCCTTCCAAGGATCCCGCCATAGGGGAACCAGATCAACTCAGGGTCTACATTTGGAGTACATTTGATTAGATATCACCACACTTACGTTTATGGTTCAGGTTTGATACATTCTTACCAAAATTAGGCACTGTTGTATCTTTGTCCTCTAATGTAAGACTTAGTTGTTTTTGCATCAATTAGGTTTCCCAATTATACTGAACATCTTGAGTTTGCTCACTGTGTGTAACTTAGGATATAAACTTTAAACGTTAAACGTGTGGTGTGACTTTATTTTTGGTCTCAGAAACAGTATTTTCACATGAATGCAAAATGCTTTGCGCAATGATTCAGATGAGTGGATTTTGAATAATCTCCATTTAAAAGAAAACTTCATTTTTAAGCATAAAGGTGATATTCCTTACCATCAAGCAAGTGCTGAACACATTTCAGAAACAAACTGCAGCCAGCTGCTAGCACATGTGCAAGGTAGAATCTAGGTGTTGCTGCTGTGTGTAACTACAGCCTCATAGTACGGATGTGTTTTGTATCCATACATACATAGTATCCATACTGCAGCCTTGTTACAGTAGTTAAGGTAATATTAGGTGTATGACATTTTGAACTTTCTTCTCCTTCGCTCATGAGTGGCCACATGCTGTGCATTCATTGACTACTTGTCTCAGCAAGGCTAAGCTTGTAACTGCAAAGCTTACCATACCTGACTCTGGTCTTCATATGTTAATTCCATTTTCTCCATATCATCATGTCACCGCTTATGGCCGCAACCTAACCTACTTGACCACACTCTCTTTATTAGGGGCTCCTCCCAGCTAACATATGGTGAACATCCCCTTACATCTCATCTTCCACAGACTGGCACAGCAGGACCAGACTGAAGTGCTATACATTTGCTTGTTGTCCATCTCATAGAAGGGTAATTTTAGTTACTTGCTCAATCCTAGTGACACATTAACTCTAAATGATCACTGGGGCCATTATCCTGTATATTAATAGTTTTGTGTGTACACAAGTCCTTATTCCCGAATACACCTTCCCATCAAACAGTGGTTTGCATTCATAGTGTGTGGGTATCTTACTTTTTAAAATCAACAGTGTACAGTGTCTTAGTTTACTGTGCTTTGCTTGTCCCAGTCAACTGCCTGAGTCCACCCTCTATAATATTTGTTGTTCCTTCTGGTTACAAGTTTCATGGTTGCTTAGCCTAGCATAACTGTAGTTGGACAAGCTATTGTATTCCTGTGTTTCATAGTGTTTACTTTTAACCAATAAAATGTCTTGGGAAGTAGGCATTACTAGAGAGGTCTTGTATCAACTAACAAATTGACTGGTTGTCATAAATTACATTTTTTAATCCAGTCCTTCTAAGTGATGTCATGTTACGAAATGTGTGTGCCTTGTGTCCTAAAAACATTATAAAAAAATGTTATTTTGGAGGCGAGCAAAATCTTTGGGTTTGTCTTTACAGACTCACTCTAGATCAGTCTATTTAAAGATATACGTAGATTCGTAAGATTATGCTAATTATTTAGTTTAACTAGCTACTTTTTTGCTTTCTGTAATTATACTATTTTTTAATAAACCCATTAGGTTGTTAACTTCAAAATTGTTTATTTTTTTATTTGTATTTATAGCTGTGGACAAAGTCTTTGAGAGCCCTAGTACTACCTAACGACCTTCCTAATTTCTTAAAAACTTTTCAACGGCCCATTGGAGGAATGGGCTGATTAGTTACGGTAATTAATATTAATTAGGTTAATTAGTGAGAAATGTTGGTTGTCAAGGAATTGGAGAATCCTGGAAATTTTAGGAGTGTTGCCAGATTACCTGGAGATGTTATTCAAAAGTTTGATTTGGGGTGCATTAATAGAATCTAGCACTGTGTATTTTTGTGATGTGTGTTGTGTTTTAGTGATTATGTCCTTTGGTGATTGTGTCATGCACAGTATGTGGTCTATTTATTATGGTGTATTGTGAAATAAAGTTCATGTTTTATTGTCTTGACATGATGTATTTCATATGAAGATATCAAACTTTGGCGAACTAGATAAAGGTGTCTATGGAAGGTTTAAAGGTAGCGTGTCAGGCTTAAATACAAATTGAAGTTTACGATCTTTAATAGTATAGCTATTAGTAAGCACTAATTAAGAGTGAAATGGTGACGATTTATTCTGTGTATCAGATTAAATTATACTTATTCTATGTTAGGTCATTGCTAAACAAAGCCTACCTGATTGTTTATAACGGTGCAGGGCTTTGAAACAATATTTATTTTCTGTGTGAGTCTGACTTCCATCAAATGTCTGGATACAAAGACACAGGTTTATTGTTTTTGGATTTATTGAATTATTGTGTTTGAGATATTGTTAAGTATTGTGTGGTAAATATTTGTGTGTGTATATTGTGATGTTTATTTGAACCTATGAATGGATGCAATTTTGGGAAAATTTAAGAATTCACTTTAAAATAGGTCAAGCTCTGCCCCAAGCTGGAAGTGCTAGACACAAACGCTTTTGAATCACACCATGCATGCTTGTACGTGGTTAAAGGAATGACACAAAGCTACTGCAAATGTTAAAAAAGCTGCAATTTCCCGAAAATGGTCAGTTTGAAGTGAAGATATCAGATTAAGGCGCGTCTCGAATGAGATGAAATCACAGCTGAGATCTGAAGCACTGAATGAATGGGATTATATAATTATATAGCTAGTGAAAAACCACATAAGAAATGTAGAAAGGTCAGCTTGGTAAGCCTGTTCCCAACTTGATGGATGCGAGACTGCATCTGCAGAGAAATGTGAAGAGAGGAAGTGTTAGAAAGAATGGCTGCATTTCCCATAATTGATATTAATCTAAACAAAAAATCAAATCAATAGAGAATAAAAATAAAGATGAGGAAAGAGCTCAGAGGAAGAAGATTAATTTATAGATTTAGTTATTGTGACAAGACCACCTCCTGACAATGAAGTTTACATACAGATCCAAGAACCTGAGGTAAGTGAATCAAGTATAAGGGAAGAGGATGCACAGACTGGTGCATAGTCGAAAAAATTAGACAAGCATGAAAAATGCTTCAAAACATAGTGAATTTAGGAAAACCTATAGATTCAAATATTTATCACTGTTAAATTGAAAAACTGACGTCATTATGTTTTTATAAATTAGGAAACAAGGGCACAAGCTTCTCTTGCATGTGAACAACTTGAAATATTGGCTAAAGAAATGGATTTGAGTTTGGCCGAAAAGCAAATTTGAGAATCTTATAAAATAAGTGGGACAGAATCGAAATTACAAAAAGGAAAGTACTATACAATTAAAAGCAAATTTCAGAGAAATTGTAGATTTAGTTAGAGAATGGGAGAATGTGAAAAAACACGAAAATGACTACTGCAATGCCACAGAAATGCAAAAAAAAAAGTCATGAGTGGTTCTGAATGTGAAGACGTTAAGAATCCTGATTGAGAGAGGTACCTGGAGAAGTTTGCATGCACGCACCTTTAGGCAGACAGGATCTTTGGACTTTTACAAAAAGTTTTCCAATATTATTATTTTTAATTATTGTGTCTAAGGATTTGTGTCCTAGCTAGAAGCCTTGGGAGTAATGCAAAAATATATTCAAATAATTAAGCATTTGAAAGGAAAAGTTCCAGCAAAACAAATCAATTGGTCAAAGAAATATGAGATCGACACAAAATACAGATGAGTCAGTCAATGCATATTATGAGAGAGTGGCAACACAGTGGGACAGTTGACCCATCAAAGGAAGTAATGTCTGTATTGGTTTCACTTTGTGTTGAGTTTAAAGATTCAGATTCAGCAGAGTGTGATGTGTTAGCAAGCAAAATCACTTGCCAAGCTATTGACCTATGCAAAACATTGTAGTGATTGTTGTGAGTTGAAAAATAAGTCAACTGTGGAGTAGTTGATGATGGCAATGACTCAATTCTTTCACAAAGATGGGCAAGGAATTTGCCAAGCTCCTCATGTGCAATTTTAGGGTCCTTCAGGAGTAAGCGGAGATGGCTTTCAAGGTAGGCGGTAACACTTTTAATAATAATGCTAATAATGGTCAGGTGAGAAGTGGAGCTGGTCACATTTATGGCAAAGAAAATCGGGGGAAAAGAAATTGTATGTCTAACCTAAAACAATTTGCAAATAGAACGCAAATGATGTCTCACATGAATGCCATATAGGGTATGTGACTCCAGTAGCACAGAATGGGATGACCTATTCAATGATCCTAGCTCTACCAGCAGCACCTGTGCAAAGCATGCAGAATACAAGGCAGTTCAAAACAATTATGTCTTCAGCTCCAGTTTTACAACCTCAAATGCAGAATAATTTAATGGGATGTCCACTAAATGTTACACTCCAGCAAAATCGAGCTCATCCTCATATTAAACAATCAGTAATTGGTGACACTGTTCCATAATTTGCAGCTACAATCCAAGTTCCTTATGGACTGAGTCGGACACAATGAGGGTGCACCTGAGGGAAAAGAAGGATTGTATGCTTGGTACAGTCCTAGAAGTAGATCAGAATGACCCATTTGTAAAAAGAAAATGTAATGGATGTTCTGTATCATGTTTGATTGATGCAGATGCCACTCACATAATAGACAAGTGGAAGTTCCAAACGCAACCCTCTCTGGAAAAGAAGTCCAAGTAGTAGGTATGTCAAATAAATAGGTGAACAATAAATAGTCAACAAATGTCAGCTACAACTAAGTATTAATATATAATTAGTGACACAAGTTTGGTAAATCTAATCAGTTGTGATCTTTTAGGCAAGTTAAACTGCGTAATTTATTGCACACAACATAGGGGGTTATTACAACTTTGGAGGAGGTGTTAATCCGTCCCAAAAGTGACGGTAAAGTGACGGATATACCACCAGTCGTATTATGAGTCCATTATATCCCATGGAACTCGTAATACGTCTGGTTGTATATCCGTGACATTTGGGACGGATTAACACCTCCTCCAAAGTTGTAATAACCCCCATGGTGTTTTCAGTCAAAGAAATTATCATGACATTCAAAATGAAATCACAGTAATAATAACTGGAACGTTTCCAGTTCTCACAAATGAGGACTTACCTCTGGATGTAAAATACACACTGGAAAGAGATGTTCTGGATTTTACAGGAAGAGAGATTAGGCTTATTAAAAGTGCAAACCCGATGCAAATTACTGTTAATCCAGTTGCAGTGTATCCACATATTCCCAGATAGAAACTTAACTGAGAAAGTGAATAAGGGATTTCACCTGTGATTGAAAAGACGGTGCAGCAAGGCATTTTAAAAGATGTTTTGGGAGTTCCATGTAACTCACTCACAATGGGCTTGCATTAATTTAATGGAAAATGGAGGATAGTTTAGCATTTGAGAAAGATTAATTAGATGGTAGTTTAATGTTGTCCCGTGGTACCAAAATCAGCTGTAATTTTGTACAAATTCCAGAAGACGCAGAATAGTGTACAGTGTGTGATGTTTGCTCAGCATTGTTCTCCATTCCTCTTCATGAGGATAGTCAATATGTTTTTGGGTTTCATTTTCAAGCTCAAGTCCTGGTTTGGGATAGAATCTCACAAGGCTATCCAGAAAGATCTTCAATTTTCTCACAAATAGTTAAAAAAGATCTAGAATCTTTAAAATTGCCTTTTGACTCTGTGTTAGTGCAATACATTGATGTTTGCAAAAAGTACAAGAGAGGGTTGTAAGTTGAACACCACTGCACTATTGAATCAATTGTCTGAAAATGGACATTGGTTTCCCCCGTTAAGATGAAATATTGTCAGAAAAAAGTTATTTATTAGGGACATCAAATTCGGAAGGAAATGAGGAAGAGTGCATCTATGCAAGCTTGAGAATGAACCCACCAATACCAGAGGGAAATGAGGATGTTTCCGGGAATGGTTGGGTATTGTTGCCAGTTGGTTTCAGGACTTCTGCTGGAATTCCAATTCGCAAGGGACCACATATTATGGATTTGAAAGAAGCACTGAAATTACTAGAGAATAGCATTTGTCAAATGTGCTGCACACAGAACTGGAAATTAGATGATCACATTGGGTAATAACATTTCTGATCAGATTGCCACATAATGTGCACTTATGTCAGCAACGTTTCCAGAATAAACAAAGTAGAATTCAGAAGCAATTGTTGAAAATGTAAATCTTTTTCCCTCTTTGTCAGCTCAGACAACAGATGAACTGAGAGATGCAAAATGAAATGTCAGGTGGGGAAAAGCATGATGCAAGCATGATGAAAATGAACTACAGAGATGTATTGATGGGAGTTTTGTCTCCTAGGATTTATTACTACTGCAGATGTTGAACCTAGTCCATACACCTACACATATAGGACATAATGGGATGGTGGATGTTTTCAAAACATACTTTTTTAACAACTTTATTTTCATTTTTTTAAACACAGCAAGAGTAGAAAAAACAGTAAACTGCCATCACACATTTGATAGGACTGTCACATTTAACATATCAGATCCAACATATCTATCATATGCTTGTTTACTCCACTTACAGAGCTGAGGAGGAGTGGTATGAGTAAGAAGTCAGCCTATGTAAGCCTGCCTTGCGTATTAGTTCCAGAATCCTCCGGGGTAGGGGTTATGGTTCCTTTTGTGCTTCCTGACTGCCTTTAAGGATAGCCATACAACTGCAAATTTCTACATTCTGTCTTGGACGATCGCAGGTAAGCGTGTGAGGGAATAGATGGACTACACCTTTCCCGCCACATATGAAGTGGGGGCGCTAGGGACTGTTTCCAGAATGGGACTAAAACCAGCCCTGCTGCAATCAAGAGATTAGTGATATGATTGCCCTTGAACGTGGTTAATGGGTACTCGCTATTCTCCCCTACATCACTGAGTAATATCAGGTGGTGTTGCATTGGTAGGGTGACTCCCAGAATCAATGTTATCTTTGAGAGGATTTCTGTCCAGAACCTTTGTGTAATGGGGCAGCACTACCACATACAGAGAAAGGTGCCACTGTCCCCGTAATTCTTCCAACATATCTGGATTTTGGAACATTGCATGGCATTATACTTAGGGTCAGGTACCAGTGTGTGAGAAGTTTGCATGCAGTTTATTTGTGGGCCGTGCATTTCGAGGACTGTAAAGGTCATTGTCATATCTTCTGCCAAGTATCATCCCCTATCTCTTGGCCCAAATCTTTTCCCATAAGGAAACATAACTATGGGTAGCTTTAGGGCCTGGGTCTGAGTTCACTCTCTGTAACAATGTGATTCCCTTTCTGCTGAGTTTTTCATGGAGATGCTTTCTAAGGGAGTTTCTGACCTAACCCAGTGTAGGAGTTGTGTTAGTCTAGAACCTTCCCCTTGGCCCAGGTGAAATTCCTCCTGGAGAACCTATCGAGATTTCAGGTCGTTATCATGGAACAGTTCACACCAGGAAGGTGATCATCATTCCGGAGTTGAAAGTGTGGGTCATGGATGCCTGGTGAGAAATCAGGCTATTTAGTTATCAGAGATAAAGGTGGAGGGAAATGTAGTAGCACCAGATTTGCATGTGATTTGAAGCCATGTGTCCAAGAGAATAAGTGTAGCAGTAAGTTTGTTATCTGGGTTATGATTCCAGTCTGGGGTGGGCAGATAAGGGCCATTTGGAGATATGAGTGCATGTTCAGGAAACCTATATCCCCTTTGGCTGTGTGTTGATAAAGGGTGGCTCCAGCGATCTTAGGTCATTGGTTTTGCCAATCAAACAAGAGCAGTCGTGTTTGGAGCTGTGCAATAATGGAGTGTGAGAAGGGTCTGTGCAATATACAATAGATGCAGCAAAGAATTTATCCTTGCTGTTGTCATGTGGCCAAAGCAGGAGTTTTCGAGTCTGCCCCTTTCCGTACAAGTCTTTGTATAGAACTTGTAGCATTGGGAGATTATTATTCTGATAGATGTGCGCTATACAGTTGGGAAGATAGATGTCCAGGT
The DNA here is from genome assembly GCF_031143425.1 of Pleurodeles waltl. Classification (NCBI taxonomy): domain Eukaryota; kingdom Metazoa; phylum Chordata; class Amphibia; order Caudata; family Salamandridae; genus Pleurodeles; species Pleurodeles waltl. The sequence continues at coordinate 103,460,072 of NC_090443.1, forward strand.
ATTTAATAGGGCCTACGGTTGAAGTGAAGAAATTGTGCTCTAGAGCTGCCTGTGAGAACTTGATCAGCTGAGACCCCGATGCCACAGGATTAAGATTAATTTACAGTGAAGCCTAACATAACCCACTACCCTCAACTACAATATGAGCTGAACATGGGTAGGGTGATGGACGGACTTCGGGCCTCTGTCTAATTTTGGACCACACTCCCACTATCAGTTATGGGCAGGCTCGCACTAAGTAAAATGGTCTTACTCCAGCGCTGACTGTATATCATGCCAAATTCGTACTGTGAGCTTCCCCCAGTACTTTTTCACCAGATAGATAATTTGCTGCTGTCCCTAGTCTGGGCAGGTAAGAGGTGCAGAGTCTGCCTCGAGGTGCTGAAGTTGGACCTGGCTGATGGGGGATTAGGGGTACCTGACCTCGACCTATACTACATGTCGGGCTTAGTGCAGTACGTGGCTATGTGGTGCGATGATGCCCCCAACTGGGAAAAAAAACCTACTAGAAGGCTCTATATGCATATCCCAACTTTCAGGCCTACTCATGGGTTGTTCTAAGCTACCGAAGGGCACTCCCTTTATAACCTTGCAGGTATTGTGGGTATGGGAGCGAGCCGTCACGCGGGTACTGCTGAGAGCGCCCTATGCACACTTGCTCCCGATCTGGTGGATCTGCCCCTTTGCGAAAGTTGCTAACACATTGGATTTCTCAAAATGTCGAGCAGGCGGATGTAATAACGCAGGTGATTTATACCAAAACAGTTTATTTGTCACCTGGGAGGAAGCCGGGACCCTATTTGGAACCGACCAGGGACAATTCCCGCAATATGCAAGCCTATCATGAACGGTCTGGGAGATCTGGAACTCCTTTCCTGAGGAGCATACCAAATCCCATCTAGTGAAGGCTCTTATAGACCCGGGCAGCGACCGTGGTCTCCTCTCCGAATATACGCTGCCCTAAAAAAGGAGAGGCAGATAAATATACATGGGATGCAAACAATGTGGGATAGGACCGGGGAACTCCGCTTACAGATGAGGAATAGAATAGGACCTGTTCGCTAGTGCAGGAAGAGACCAGCAATGCTAGATTTGAGATGACACAATTTTACTATTTGCACAGAGCATATATGACACTACAACGCCTTCACAGAATATTCCCAACACGACCTGACATGTGTGCACACTGCGGCATATCCCCAGTCACCTTTGGGCACGTCACATGGGCATGTAGCTCCCTACAACCCTTCTGGTGCCAGGCAGTACAGACCCTAACACCTGCGACAACTGTGAGAGCGAAGCTAACAATGTGTCACTGCTTGCTGGGATTGCTCCCCATCCCCAAAAAAGGGCATAAAATGGCAGAGAGATTCACACAGCTGGGGCTTGTACTGGCCAAGAGTCTCACTGCGATCCAATGGGCTAACCCAAACCCCCCCAACATATGATAACTGGCTGACTGATCTTCTTGAATGGGAGACTGCTGAGGAATATCGACTCCGTAAGATACGTATGGATGAGCAAGCAGAGTGGGATTTGGAGGCATGGAGTGGTATGATTGAGGGGTTCCACGGGGGGACAGAGGTGGTAGATGGGGAAACCTCGGCAGACAAATCCCACTGAGTGTGAGAACGACGAGCCCCACAGGGCCGTGAATTAATGGACACGAGGCTGAATGTGGAGGGTTGGCCCCTAATCCCCCTTTCAGGGGTTTCCCTCTCCATCTCGCTCAACTTAGTTGTATGACTACTTGCTGGGTATCTGCTATTCCCTCCGTGGGCCTGTGCCACCCTATTATTGTTGACTAGGCCACTGGAGGGCACTATCAGCTCTCTCTCCATGCTTGAACCGTGCAAATATACACTGCAGTATCATCATCTAGTTGTTGCTGTTCAATGTACCATATATTGGGATTGTATGGATCTGCCTACTAACCTCTGCTACACTCAAAACCTTTTACGCTTAGAGATGGGCTGTCATGAAGGTACTTATGCCCAGTTAAAACCTATGTACTGAACTCTAGCACACTGTTGGAGAGCACAGATCAGCACCACAGACACGGAGGAGGTGCTCTGCTGTAAGAATCCATATTGTATTGCTTCTTTTCCTTAAAGACATTTAGTTTGAGTTCTCTCTCTAAACACACTACCTATTGCATATGTTATCTTATATATTTGTTTAGTAAAAAAACCCTGGTTCCACCACGGGCTCTCAGCTGGTTTCTTTCCCTAGCTGGGGCACATTACTCATTATAATCATGTGGTAAAAATAAACTAACCAACCTATTTTGGGGAGGGAAAGGTTGATATCTATATCTTTGAACCACGAAATCCTTTGAAGGGTTCTCAGAATGTGAGAAGTCAGACAGCTGCAGAAGAGAGTCGAGGACAAAGCAGGGACGGGAACCAGTGTGTGGAAACTGATTCCCTCCTTAAAATTCCTGTATGACGTATATCATTATTTACTTATTTTATGTATCCTTTGATGTAGGAGTATAAATATCACTGTTGAACGCACCATGTTAGCACACTTTACTTCGGGCTGGGGATGCCAGTTGTAAATCTGTTCTCTTTGCTGCAGTAAAATAAATAAGACTTTGGTCTCCACTCAGACTCTCCGTGTCTAAACTCCTTTGTAAATGCATTTGTAAGTATTTTTGGATCCTGCTTTACACGGCTTGGAAGAGCGGGTGGAGATGCCTTATTATCCGTATGCTTATTGTAAGGAAATGGCTCCCTGTTGCAATTACCCCCCACTTTTTGCCTGATATTGATGCTGACTTGACTGAGAAGTGTGCTGGGACCCTGCTAACCAGGCCCCAGCACCAGTGTTATTTCACCTACAATAATGTACCATTGTCTCCACAATTGGCACAACCCTGGGACCCAGGTAAGTCCCTTGTAACTGTTACCCCTGATACCAAGGGCCCTGATGCCAGGGAAGGTCTCGAAGGGCTGTAGCATGTCTTATGCCACCCTTGGGACCCCTCACTCAGCACAGACACACTGCTTGCCAGCTTGTGTGTGCTGGTGGGGAAAAAAAGACTAAGTCGACATGGCACTCCCCTTAGGGTGCCATGCCAACCTCACACTGCCTGTGGCATAGGTAAGTCACCCCTCTAGCAGGCCTTACAGCCCTAAGGCAGGGTGCACTATACCACAGGTGAGGGCATAGGTGCATGAGCACTATGCCCCTACAGTGTCTAAGCAAAACCTTAGACATTGTAAGTGCAGGGTAGCCGTAAGAGTATATGGTCTGGGAGTCTGTCAAAAACGAACTCCACAGCTCCATAATGGCTACACTGAATACTGGGAAGTTTGGTATCAAACTTTTCAGAATAATAAACCCGCACTGATGCCAGTGTTGGATTCATTAAAAAATGCACACAGAGGGCATCTTAGAGATGCCCCCTGTATTTTACCCAATTGTTCAGTGCAGGACTGACTGGTCTGTGCCAGCCTGCTGCTGAGAGACGAGTTTCTGACCCCATGTGGTGAGGGCCTTTGTGCTCTCTGAGGACAGAAACAAAAGCCTGCTCTGGGTGGAGGTGCTTCACACCTCCCCCCTGCAGGAACTGTAACACCTAGCAGTGAGCCTCAAAGGCTCAGGCTTCGTGTTACAATGCCCCAGGGCACTCCAGCTAGTGGAGATGCCCGCCCCCTGGACACAGCCCCCACTTTTTGGCGGCAAGTCCAGGGGAGATAATGAGAAAAACAAGGAGGAGTCACCCACCAGTCAGGACAGCCCCTAAGGTGTCCTGAGCCGAGGTGACCCCTGCCTTTAGAAATCCTCCATCTTGATTTTGGAGGATTCCACCAATAGGATTAGGGATGTGCCACCCTCCCCTCAGGGAGGAGGCACAAAGAGGGTGTAGCCACCCTCAAGGACAGCATTGGATAGCCATTGGCTACTGCCCTTCCAGACCTAAACACACCCCTAAATCGAGTATTTAGGGGCCCCCAGAACCTAGCAAGATAGATTCCTGCAACCTAAGACGAAGAAGGACTGCTGACCTGAAAACCTGCAGAGAAGACGGAGACACCAACTGCTTTGGCCCCAGCTCTACCGGCCTGTCTCCCCACTTCAAGAAAAACTGCAACAACTACGCGTTCCTCAGGGTCCAGCGACCTCTGAAGCCTCATAGGACTACCCTGCATCTAAAAGGACCAAGAACTCCTGAGGACAGCGGCTCTGCTCCAAAGAAGAAACAACTTTGCAACAAAGAAACAACTTTAAAAGGACTCCACGTTTCCCGCCGGAAGCGTGAGACTTTGCACTCTGCACCCGATGCCCCCGGCTCGACCTGCGGAGAAACAACACTACAGGGAGGACTCCCCGGCGACTGCGATCCTGTGAGTAGCCAGAGTTGACTCCCCTGAGCCCCCCCAGCGACGCCTGCAGAGGGAATCCAGAGGCTCCCCCTGACCACGACTGCCTGCTTCAAAGAACCCGACGCCTGGTAAAGCACCCAGGACCTGAAGGATCCGACCTCCAGTGCAGAAGCGACCCCCAGGTGGCCCTCTCCCTTGCCCAGGTGGTGGCTACCCCGAGGAGCCCCCCCCCCTTGCCTGCTTCGCTGAAGAGACCCCTGGGTCTCCCATTGAAACCTATTGCAAACCCGACGCCTGTTTGCACTCTGCACCTGGCCGCCCCCGTGCCGCTGAGGGTGTACTTTTTGTGCTGACTTGTGTCCCCCCCGGTGCCCTACAAAACCCCCCTGGTCTGCCCTCCGAAGACTCGGGTACCTACCTGCTGGCAGACTGGAACCGGGGCACCCCCTTCTCCATTGAAGCCTATGCGTTTTGGGCACCACTTTGTCCTCTGCACCTGACCGGCCCTGAGCTGCTGGTGTGGTAACTTTGGGGTTGCCCTGAACCCACAACGGTGGGCTACCTTGGACCCAACTTTGAACCCTGTAGGTGGCTTACTTACCTGCAAAACTAACAAACACTTACCTCCCCCAGGAACTGTTGAAAATTGCACTGTCTAGTTTTAAAATAGCTTATTGCCATTTTTGTGAAAACTGTACATGCTATTTTGCTAATTCAAAGTCCCTAAATTATCTAAGTGAAATACCTTTCATTTGAAGTATTACTTGTAAATCTTGAACCTGTGGTTCTTAAAATAAACAAAGAAAATATATTTTTCTATACAAAAACCTATTGGCCTGGAATTGTTTTTGAGTGTATGTTCCTCATTTATTGCCTGTGTGTGTACAACAAATGCTTAACACTACCCTCTGATAAGCCTACTGCTCGACCACACTACCACAAAATAGAGCATTAGAATTATCTCTTTTTGCCACTATCTTATCTCTAAGGGGAACCCTTGTACTCTGTGCATGCTATTTCTTACTTTGAAATAGTACATACAGAGCCAACTTCCTACACTTATCGTATATGATACTGTTTTTAATGTTATGCATATGTTTCCTGAATAAATAAAATTAGAAGAAAAAAAACTATTCCAGTGAAGCCCACTGCTTGCGCAAAGCTTTTTAATTGTTGTTTCAGGGCTGGAAGGGAGGACTCTAGGTCTATAAAGAAGCAATGAACGCTCTCAGTATATACAGCCAAATTATGATCTCTTGTCTCCACGGTAAGGCATTTTATGTATGGGTTATGTTGTACTCATTGAACAAATGCTCGGTCCATGGTAAGTGAGAAAATCAGTGGGGAAATTGGGCATTCTTGTTGGGTGCCCTTTGTGATAGATAGTTGCTCGAAATAGTCTCTGTAGACTTTCCTTTTTTCACTGAACTTTGATAATCTGCAATAATCTTTTGCTTCACTGGAGGGGTATGGGGGCGGGGTGAAGAACGGGATTGTAGCCAATGGGGGTCATTACAACATTGGCGGTAAAAGCCGCTTACCGCCGTGCAGAAGACCGCCAAAACTCCGCCGTGGCAGCGGAAATCCGCCACAGCTATTATGACACACATCCCGAAATCCGACAAAATTCAGACACCCACACAAGTCCGCCACACCAAAGGTCAGTGATAAACTGGCGAAAACAAAACCTCCACCGTCACGCCAACAGAAATACGCCCACACAATCACGACCCACGAATCCAAGCGGCGGTCTTTCAACCACGGTATTCCATTGGCGGTACACTCCGCCATGCTCAAAATACACACACATCTCCAAAACACCACCACATTGGACAATCGAAATACACACACCTGATACACATACACACACCAATCCCACACACTCAATACTATATAAAGCCCACACCCACATGACCCACAAAACTTTCAGAAAGAAGCACAGAGAGAGACACCACCATCCACAAACTAGCAGCCACAGGCACTCAACACCATCACCCACACTACTTCCACGCACAACACACCACACACCACTACATATCACCACCCTTATCACCACATACACCACCCCACACATCACCTACACCACCCCATGGCACGGCAAAGACACCCCAGGTTCTCGGAGGAGGAGCTCAGGGTCATGGTGGAGGAAATCGTACGTGTAGAGCCACAGCTATTTGGATCACAGGTGCAGCACACCTCCATAGCTAGGAAGATGGAGCTATGGCGAAGAATAGTCGACAGGGTCAACGCAGTGGGACAGCACCCAGGAAATTGGGAGGACATCAGGAAGAGGTGGAACGACCTACGGGGGAAGGTGCGTTACATGGTCTCCAGACACAACATCGCGGTATAGCGGACTGGCGGCGAACCCCCACCTCCTCCCCCACATCTAACAACATGGGAGGAGCAGGTCTTGACTATTATGCATCCTGAGGGCCTCGCAGGAGTCGGTGGAGGAATGGACTCTGGTAAGTCAAATCTTAACTATCATATCCCCCACCCTACCTGCATGCTATCACAGACCCCCACCTTCACCCTCACCCCCTCCCCTATCACTCCAACTCCTCACATATGTACTACTAACACAAACCACCCATCCCAACACCAAGCCCTGCATGACACAACAAAGCATGGACAGCCATCACTAAAGCATGCCCACTGCACATACCCCTAACACCCCCCTCAACCATCATCACACAAGCCCCCACACAGGAGTGCAAGCACTGGGGTACTCGGTCACCCACCCATTGCACACCATGACACACACAGATGCAATAATCATGCTTTTACACCCCTGCAGAACCACTACCCAACGTCACCAGACAGGAGGGTCCAGACATCTCCACCCCACCCACAGAAGAGGCCCACAGTGATGACAGCAGCTCTGTCCAACTGGATCTAGATGACCAGCCCGGACCATCGTGGGCCTCGGGACAGTCTGTTCCCCACACCTAGTCACAGGCCACCACAGACCTTCCACCCTATGGTAGCACCAGAACAGCACCCTCCCAGCGTGCCCATACCTCCGTCCCCAGGACACGTCAATCAGCTGTGTGTCCACCACTACAGAGAACAAAGGATAACCCACCACCCCAACAACAACAGGGACCTGGGGGCAGTGGTAGTGGGAACACGGTCCAGGGGACGGAGGCCCAGGAACACAGGGGAACTGGGAGGGCTGCTGTGCGACAGGGGGTGGACAGGCCTAGGGAACCCACTCTCCACGAAGCCCTCTCCTCCATCATGGGAGCATACCACCACTCCCAGGAGACGATGGCAACAGTCCTGGCCAAGTTTCAGGGGACCCAGCGGCTGCAGGAGGAACAGTATTTGGGCTTCAGGGAGGAACTCAGAACCATCAGCACCGCTCTGGGCACCATCGTGGGGGTGCTGAAGGAGATACTTAAAACCAGGAGGGACACTGTGGCACTCCAAGGGGCCCCTGAGACTAGCATGGACGAAGAACTGCCCACCACCTCCGCCGGCGCTAGTGGACAGGAGGCACCGCCACAGGACCACCACACCAGCACCCCACCCCCTGCAGACGGAGCACCACCCCGCAAACGGTCCCTGAGATCCAGGAACAAGACAGAGCACGATGCCAAGACCCCCGCCAAGAAATGAGACCACCCTGATTGTCATCCTACTGTCCCACTTTGTAACCCTGTCCATATTGGAACTGCCGCAGCTCCACTTCCTATGCCCATATGGGCAATGCACCTGCGAGACTAATAGACTGGACTCTGCCATGGACATTCCTCCACCATCACCCCTCACCATTTTACAACCCCCCTCCAATATTTAGCACTGCAATAAACACCCTTGAAGCACAACACAATCTGGAGTCAGTCTGTGATTTCGAAAATGTGTATTAGCAATGACAGTGACAAAATCCGTTCTCAAATGTAATGTCAACATACCTATGTCACACATCTCAAGTCCATGAGGAATCTAAGCAGATGACACACGTTGGTAACCACACCTGTGAAACCGTAATGGAAATGTACAACTCAGTTACCATATACTGGTTGAAATCAACAGACAGGATAGAGGTAGAAGTGTGAAAGTACTTGTAGTAGGCAGGAATGTGTTCTCACCTGTGTGTCACTGGAAATATTGCTGGATAACTGAGTCCCTGTTGTCAATGTCTTCTTCCTCTGCTTCCTCCTCATCACTGTCCACAGGCTCCACAGCTGCCACAACACCGTCATCTGGACCATCCTCCTGCAGAAAAGGCACCTGTTGTCGCAAAGCCAGATTGTGAAGCATACAGCAGGCCACGATGATCTGGCACACCTTCCTTGGTGAGTAGAATAGGGAACCACCTGTCATATGGAGGCACCTGAACCTGGCCTTCAGGAGGCCGAAGGTGCATTCGATCAGCCTCCTAGTCCGCCCATGGGCCTCATTGTAGCGTTCCTCTGCCCTGGTCCTGGGATTCCTCACTGGGGTCAGTAGCCATGACAGGATGGAGTAGCCAGGGTCCCCTAATAGCCACACCCGGTGCCTCTGCAGTTGACCCATCACATAAGGGATGCTGCTATTCCGCAGGATGTAGGCGTCATGCACAGAGCCAGGGAACATAGCATTTACCTGGGAGATGTACTGGTCTGGCAAACATACCATCTGTACATTAATCGAATGGTAACTCTTCCGGTTCTTGTACACCTGTTCACTCCTGCGGGGGGGGCAGAGCTACATGGGTCCCATCAATGGCACCTACGATGTTGGGGATATGTCCAGCATAGAAGTCACCTTTAACTGTAGGCAAATCCTCCACCTGAGGAAACCGATGTAGCTCCGCATGTGTTTCAGAAGGGCAGACAACACTCTGGACAACACGTTGGAAAACATAGGCTGGGACATCCCTGATGCCATGGCCACTGTTGTTTGAAATGACCCACTTGCAAGGAAATGGAGCACTGATAGCACCTGCACTTGAGGGGGGATCCCTGTGGGGTGGCGGATTGCTGACATCAGGTCTGGCTCCAACTGGGTACACAGTTCCTGGATTGTGGCACGGTCAAACCTGTAGGTGATGATCAAATGTCGCTCCTCCATTGTCAACAGGTCCACCAGCGGTCGGTACACCGGAGGATTCCGCCATCTCCTCACATGTCCCAGCGGACGGTGCCTAGGAAGGACAACAATGACCACAGAGTCAAACAACTCAGAGGTATGTACCCACAGTCTACATAGAACACCATTCATACACAGAATCAGGCCTGTATTTGTGTTGTGCGACAAGGCCTAGGCCTGTGTGACGCAGTTGTGAATCAGGCCATGTGGGCCCCTGAAATAGCGGCTTCCTGACCCCTAAAGTGGGGAAAAAGGGATGTGAGGTAACTGCGCTGGCGTTGTACACCGTTGCGGTAGGCGGTCGGAGACCGCGGCGCAATGCTGCATTGGTTAACATTGGACCATATGGGTCCCAGGAGCCAATGACGATGTACGCCGGCCGTGATGGTACGCACCGCCGTGGACGTGACCGCCATTTTCTATCTGTTCAATCACTCGATACCTGATCTTCGACAGGAGAAGACCTACACTGCAAGTGCTGCTGTGACCTCGGTCTGGAAGAGACAATGGCTCGTGCGTCTGGGGAAAGGGCCCCTGCCTTCACTGCAGAGGAGTTGGAGAAGCTTGTGGACGCGCTACTCTACGGTCCTCCAGACCAACAGGTAAGTACACAGGGAGCACGTTGTATGGGGTATGCCTGTGTGGAGAGGGCTGGTTGTAAGAAGGAAAGGGGCACAGTTCTGCATGCGTGAAGGCCTGTGAATGCATGTGCCACATGGCAAGGCTAGGGATGTGGGCCACTCACTTCGACGGTGCAGTTGGTAATGACTTCTCCTCTTCCCCTGTACATTTCATGCAGGTCAGCACCCACCAGAAGAAGGATATTTGGCGTGCCATCGCCAAGGACGTCCGGACCCTGGGGGTCCACCACAGACGGAGCACCCACTGCCGGAAAAGATGGGAGGACATTCGCCGCTGGAGCAAGAAGACGGCGGAGGCTCAGCTGGGGATGGCCTCCCAACGTGGGAGGGGTGCCCGTCGAACCATGACCCCCCCTGATGGTCCGGATCCTGGCGGTGGCCTACCCTGAGTTGGATGGGCGCTTGAGGGCATCATAGCAGACACAAGGGGGTGAGTACAACATCATTCAGCGGACTTTGCGCACAGTGAAGGTGTCTGGGTGGGGGAGGAGGGCTGTGGGTTTCCCTAGGCCAGGGCGAGTTCAGTGGGCTAGGCCCCTCCGTAATGCAGGCCATGTGGCACCCCACCCCACCTCTGTAGAGTGCCAAGTACAGGTATACATGCCCCTCTGTCATCTATGTGTGCAGATGTCGACCATAGCCATGTAGGATATATCCCAGGAATTGCATCTGTAGAGCCCAACAGCACGGCGTAGTGCAGGGGGCTTCTGTATCTGTATTGTCCGCCAACGGTAGCGGTAAGCCATGCACTCAACCTGTCTTTCTTCTGTCTCCCCCCCCCGTTTTTGTGGTCTCCCTGTTCTTGTGTGCATTAGCATCATCAGGCGGAGGTACAGTGGCACCGGAGCACGAGGGAGCTGCATCCCACATGGCCATGAAGGCCACACCACGGACTCGGAATACACCAGTGGGACGGAGGGCGAGGGGAGCTTCACGGCAGTCACAGGATCAGCAACCAGCGACACGGACTCGTCCTCCGATGGGAGCTCCCTTGTGGTGGCGGCAAAATCTGTGCCCCCCACTTCTACAGGTACAGCCGCCACCCCCCCTACCAGCACCGCACTCCCAGCAGCCCCTCAGCGTGTGCCCCGTGCCCGCTCACCCAGGAGGGTGGGCATCACCTTCGCCCCAGGCACCTCAGCCCCTGCCCCTGTCACCTCTGCTGCCCTCAGTGAGGAGGCCATTGACCTCCTCAGGTCACCCACTGTTGGGCAGTCTACCATTTTGAATGCCATCCAGGGTGTATAAAGGGAATTGCAACACACAAATGCATTCCTGGAGGGCATTCATTCTGGTCAGGCTGCCCTTCATTGAAACCCTGCAAACTCTGGCCTCAGCACTGATGGCAGCCATTGTCCCTGTCTCTAGCTTCCCCGTCCAACTTCCTCCACCCAGACCCAATCCCCTGTACCCCAGCCTATCCCAAGCAAACCATCAGACCAGCATGCACACACGTCAACACACAAGGGAAGCTCAGGCAAACATAAGCACCACACATCCCACAGGCACTCACGCAAGCATCACACACATACAGACACAGCAACATCCACTGCCTCCATTGTGTCCCCCTCCTCATCGTCTTCTTCCTCCCTCCCAGTGTTGGCTACACTCTCACCTGCATGCACTACCACTACAGCCACTACGTCCCGCACCTGCACACCCACCACCACACCACGCTCATGTGCACTCACCACCCCCACTACCATTTACACGTCCCCTGTGTCCTCTCTCAGTGTGTCTGTGACGCCCCCTCCCAAGATACACAAACGCAGGCACACACCCACCCAACAGCCATCCACCTCACGACAGCCTCCAGCGCATGCACCTTCATCCAAAGTCACCAAACGTACACCTCCTACAACCACTACCTCTTCCTCCACTCCCAAACCCCCTCCAGGTACCCGTCCCAGTGTTCCTAAGAAACGTTTCCTGACCAAGCTTGACCTGTTTCCCACTCCCCCCTCCAAATCATAGGTCCCGTACTAGCACCTCAGCCAAAAAATCTCTGGGACCAGTGGTGCCTGTTGTTACAGGTATGTGGAGTGCACCGGCCACCAGGACAGCCACTGTGACACGGAGCCACAGCACAGCCAGTCCCCCCCCCCCCTGTGAAGCACCAGAAGTTGGACAGTGCCCGGCGGGAGAGGGGGAAGACTCCAGCCAGCGAAGCCACACACAAGGGTCGCGGGGGAAGTGTCAACTCAGCTGTGACTCCTCCCAAGGTGGGGAAGGGCAGAAGAAATCTCCAAAGTCTGGGAGGAGCAGCACGGCGGAGAAGACCGCCATCATCCCCGCTGCCCAGGAGGCCACCGCCAGCCCGATCGTCACTGGCCAGGAGGCCACCGCCAGAGTAAGTGCCCAGGAGGGCAGCCCGATCGTCAGTGGCCAGGAGGCCACCGCCAGAGTAAGCACCAGCGTAAGTGCCCAGGAGGGCAGCTCGATCGTCAGTGGCCAGGAGGTCACCGCCAGAGTAAGTGCCCAGGAGGGTAGCCCGATCGTCACTGGCCAGGAGGCCACCGCCAGAGTCAGTGCCCAGGAGGGCAGCCCGATCGTCACTGGCCAGGAGGCCACCGCCAGAGTCAGTGCCCAGGAGGCCACTGCCAGCCACAGCCCAGCTGCCCAGGAGGGCCCCGGCAGCCACAGCCCAGCTGCCCAATGAAGGACTGCCAGCCCCAGGCCAGCTGGGCAATGAAGGACCGCCATGGCAAGCTCAGCTGAACAGGGCAAGCACCGCTGAACAGGTCAGAAACTGCAAACTCAAGCACCGCTGAACAGGGCAAAGACCCCCATGGCAAGCACCGCTGAACAGGGCAAGCACCGCTGAACAGGTCAAAAAATGCAAACTCAAGCACCACTGAACAGGGCAAAGACCGCCATGGCAGGCACCGCTGAACAGGGCAAAGACCGCCATGGCAAGCACCACTGAACAGGGCAAGCACCGCTGAACAGGGCAAAGACCGCCAACGCAAGCACCGCTAGCCCATGGGTGGCAGGGGTAGTGACGCAACTAGGACCGTCACGGGGTGAGTGATGCACTCTGGGCACCAGTCCCCCTCCAGAACCAGTGGAGACATGCATCCACTCCATCTGTCCTTCACAGGATGAAGCACTCTGGGCACCAGTCCCCCTCCAGAACCAGTGGAGACATGCATCCACTCCATCTGTCCTTCACAGGATGAAGCCCTCTGGGTACCAGTCCCCCTCCAGAACCTGTGGAGACTGTTATCCACTTGAGAGACTGTGGCTTTGCACTCCCCAGGATGGTACAGTGAGCAAACCACCCACTGTAGAGACTTGAGAGACTGTGACTTTGCACTCCCTAGGATGGTACAGTGGGCAAACCACCCACTGGAGAGACTGTGGCTTTGCACTCCCCAGGATGGTACAGTGGGCAAACCACACACTGTAGACACTTGAGACTGTGGCTTTGCACTCCCCAGGATGGTACAGTGGGCAAACCACCCACTGTAGAGATTTGAGAGACTGTGGCTTTGCACTCCCCAGGATATGGCAGTGGGCAAACCACCCACTGTAGAGACTTGAGAGACTGTGGCTTTGCACTCCCCAGGATATGGCAGTGGGCAACCCACCCACTTTTGAGACTTGAGAGACTGTGGCTTTGCACTCCCCAGGATATGGCAGTGGGCAACCCACCCACTTGTGAGACTTGAGAGACTGTGGCTTTGCACTCCCCAGGATACATCAATGGGCATGGAGCCACCTCGTGGATCTGGCGTGGTGCACTCATCCGGCTGAGGTGCCCCCCCTTCCCTTCCCCCTGAGGTGCCTGTTGTATTTCTATCTGATGCCCCGGCAGTGTTCTCTCCGTTTTGATCAGGTATCTGGTGTGGGCCTCGCCCATGCATTTTGGGCCCAGTGGTCCACGGACAATGAATGGTGTATTACCTGCACTACTAAACGTGATGTATATTTTGTTTAAATATATTACAATGGTTCCACTCAGTTCCTTTTGTCTTCGCATTCTTCCGGGGGAGTTGGGGGTTGTTACTGTAATGTTTGGATATGCATTGGTGTGTGTGTTGTAGTGGGTGAGGGTCGGGGTGGGGGTTGGGATGTTGGTTGTGTGTGTCCCTGTCTTTTGCCATCCCCTCCCCTATGTCGTAGGTGCAGTACTCACCATTGTCTTCGCCGCCGGCGTTGATGATCGTCGTATAGGAGCAGGAAGACTAGTGCAGGAAGAATATGGAGTTCTGGCTCCATGGTGTCATCGTTCCTCGTGGAGTGTGTAGAGGTGAGTGTTTTCCCTTTGAAATGGCTGTTTCCGACGTGTTTTTATCCGTGGTGAGTCCGCCCCGGAAAAGGTGGCGGATTGGTAGGTTGTGATACTGTGGGCGGTACATTGTCTTCCGCCTGTCTGTTGGCGGTGACCGCCGCGCTGTTTGTCTGTACCGCCGTGGCGGTATGAGTGTTAAAGTGGCTGTCTTTGTTGGCGGTTTCCGCCACGGTCATAATTCAATTTTTTTTACCGCCGGCCTGTTGGCAGTCTTACCGCCGCTTTTACACCGTCCGCCAGGGTTGTAATGACCCCCAATATTTTAATAACGAAAGACTAGTTAACACTATCAAAAGCCTTACTGCCATGCGTAATTGGAGAGTCACCAGGGTGTGAGTGCGTACTGCTAACTCTGCTAACACTGCCAATCTGATACTGTCACTTGTATGGCTGTTGCAAACAAATCCAGTCTGTTGGAGAGGGGGGAGGGGAGCTGAAGAGGGGGAGCGGAGAAGACTGCAGCGCACAGTGTATGAAGATGAGATACCAGAATTAAGGTGAAGATTTTCCCATTGTGTTTAGGAGCGCTATTGGTCAGTATGACTGACATTTGATAGAATCTTTGTCTGATTTGCGATTTGAGAATCATGTCTGGGACCATGCCATGAGCCAGAATCTCACTGAATGTTTTCTCGGGGTTTGCAAGAATATTCACAAAGACTTTATAGAAGGATAATGTAAGGCCATCAGGTCCTGGGGCTTTATGCCCTTGCATACAAGTGACGGCTGGCCAAACCTCCTTGGCTGTGATCTCCAGCTCTGAGGGGTGTAGGTCTTCCCTAGTTATGTTAGGTTGGGTTAGGATGAACCCCTCCTCGGAACCTGACATCGCCATAGCCATCCCTGAAGGCTATAAAATTACCTGCAGAGACCGCACCAACAAACCAGGAGGAGGAATTGCCATAGTCCACAGGAGCACCATAAGGATCTCAACCAACAACAATGACACCATCGATGCTGCCGAACACTTACACTTCCAGGTTCACATCAGCGCCAACACCACTCTCAGATGAACCCTTGCCTACAGACCCCCAGGCCCCCGATCACAGTTCTGCTTTGCCATCGCCGTCACAATCAGCGCCCATGCCCTCCCCTCTATGGACTACATGCTCCTGGACTACCTGAATTTTCACCTAGAGAACGCCAACAACAGCAACTCCTCCGCCTTGATCGCCAACCTTGGTCTTAAACAACTCATCACGATGCCCACCCACTCAGCCGGCCACACGCTCGACCCCATCTTGTCCGCCAGCAACCACATCACCTTCACCCACACCAGTGAACTCCACTGGACCGACCACCGCCGTGCACACTTCACTCTCCAGAAACCCACCACTCACCACCACCCGCAACAGATCCCTCGCCACAGCTGGAACAATATCTTGGAAGACCAGCTGATCTCCACCCTCGCCCGTGCACTGCCACCTAGCACCATCGATCCCAACACTGCCTCCCTCAACCTCAAACAGTGGTTAGACGACTGCGCCAACACCCTCGCCCCACTCAGGAAACCATCCAACAACTGCACCAGCACAAAATCACTAAGGTTCACCGCCGACCTTCAGGCCTCCAAGCAGGAGTACCGCAAAATTGAGAAGATACGAACAAACAGAGAGCAACCAAGCCGCCTTCAAGACAGCCATCCGCAAGCATCACCAGCTCATCTGGACTACCAAAAGATACTTCTTCAAAGACTGAATCAACAACAACGCGCACAACAGCAAAGAGCTCTTCAGCATCATCAAAGAACTCGCCAACCCCAAGTCCTGCTCCATCGACCACCCCCTCACAAGATCTCTGTGACTCCCTCGCCACCTTTTTTCACTGCAAAATCACTGACATCCACCGCAGCTTCGCCTCCCCGGTCCCCACGACCACCGCAGCCACCGCTAACTCCAACGCACCCAGCCACACCAACCTCTTGAGCACCTGGACCTAAACCAACGACAAGGACACCACCAAGACCATGAGCACCATCCACTCCGGATCACCCTCCGACCCATGCCCTCACTATGTCTTCAACAAAGCCAGGCAAATATGGCCCCCAATTCCATGCTATCATCAACAGCTCCTTCGAGACTGCCACCTTCCCAAAAAGCTGGAAACACGCCAAAGTCAATGCCCTGCTCAAAAAACCCAAGGCAGACCCCAAAGACCTCAAAAACTACCGGCCTATCTCTCTCCTTCCCTTCCCAGCGAAGGTCATCGAGAAGATAGTCAACAGCCAACTGACCCACTTCCTGGAGGACAACAGCACGCTAGACATCTCCCAATCCGGCTTCCGTACGAACCACAGCACCGAGAACGTTCTCATCGCCACAACCGATGACATCAGGATCACGCTTGACAAAGGTGAAACTGCTGCCCTCATCCTCCTTGACCTCTCGGCAGCTTTCAACACCATCTGTCACCACACCCTCTGCGCACGCCTCCATGATGCGGGGATCCGCCACAAGGCGCTGGACTGGATCACATCCTTCCTCTCTGGTAGAACTCAGAGAGTCCGCCTCTCTCCGTTCCTGTCGAAAACCACCAAGACCATCTGAGAAATTCCGCTAGAGAACGCCCAACCCTTTTTAACATCTACATGGCGCCGCTCACCAACATCGTCTGATCTCACGGCCTCAACATCTTCTCCTACGTGGATGACACTCAACTGATCCTCTCACTCACCAAGGACCCCGCCACCGCTAAGATCAATCTCCACAATGGTCTGCATGCCATCGCCAACTGGATGGAGATGAGCCGCCTCAAACTGATCTCAGACAAGACTGAGATCCTCATCCTCAGCTCCAACCGCTCCGCATGGGATGACTCCTGGTAGCCGGCCACCCTAGGAACCGCACCAACTCCCACCACCCACGCATGCAACCTTGGCTTCATCCTAGACTCATCACTCACCATGACCCAGCAAGTCAACGCTGTCTCAGCCTCATGTTTCAACACCCTCCGCATGCTCCGCAAGACCTTCAGATGGATCCCCATCGAAACCAGAAAAACGGTCACCAACGCCCTCGTCAGCAGCAGACTGGACTATGGCAATGCACTCTACACTGGAACAACGGCCAAGCTCCAGAGGAAACTTCAACGTATTCAGAACGTCTCTGCACGCCTCATCCTCAACATTCCACGCTACGAACACATCTCAGCCCACCTCAGAGACCTACAATGGCTCCCGTCAACAAGAGGATCACCTTCAAACTCCTCATCCACGCTCACAAGGCTCTCCACTACGCAGGCCCTGCCTACCTCAACGAGCGTCTCAGCTTCCATGCACCCACCCGCCAGCTCCGTTCTGCCAACCTGGCCACCGTCCTCCGCATCCATCGTACCACAACCAGCGGCAGATCCTTCTCTCACTTCACGCCAAAACCTGGAACTCCCTCCCTGTCGAGCTACATCTGACCCAGGACTTCCTGACCTTCGGGAAACAACTCAAGACCCGGCTATTCGAGCAGTAGCAACCCCCCCCCAAGCACCTTGAGACCCTAATGGGTGAGTAACGCACTTAACAAGTGATTGATTGATTGATTGATTATTGCCAAAAGTAGCATCTTGCGATTTGGAAGACAGGTCGTCACCTTTCAGCAGCAGCTCATAGTAGTTTGTAGAACATTTGAAAATGCTGATCATGGTTGTGGGGGAAATTCTGTAAATATAACTAATTTTATGGATGTGGTTCTGCATATGGGACTGACAAAGTTTATAAACTAATAAACAATCTACTTTATCTCCTTTATCATAGTACCACTGTCAGGTGTACAGCAATTTCTTGGCTATACCTTTCATCATCAATTGTTCTAGCTCACCTTATGCAGGTAATGTTGTATGTGAAAGGAGGGGTTGTGTTTATGCTGAGATCTAACCTTCTGCCTTTCTAACCGTTCAAAGATGGTCATATGAGTTACAAGTCCCTCCCTAGTGACTGCTTTTTAGGATCCCCCAATACTGCGTGAGTAACTTCTCCATTTTCATTTTTGGAAATATAGTGATCAAGGGCCTTTCGTATGGGCTCCCTAGCCATCATGTCCTGTAACACAATTTCATTCACAAGTCAGGGTCGGGATTGCTGGCAATAAGTTTCTGTTATGTCCAACTGTAGCCATGCTGAGGTGCGGTCTCACCGTTTTCGCTTCCTTTTCCCCGCCGCTGCGTCCCCTGCGTCCCCACCTACCTCCCCCCTAGTTCTCTCACCGTTTTCGCTTCCTTTTTCCCACCTCTGCGTCCCCTGTGGCCCCACCCCCAGCCCTCTCATTGGACGATGCCTCCCAGATGCCACTCCCACCCTCCCCTCCTCTTATGGCAGCTGCGGCGCAATAGCAGGGAGCAACCTTTGACCCTGCTTGCAGGTAGGTCGCTCCCCGCTTTTCCCCACCGCGCCACCACCACCTTTTGCCGTTCTCTTGCTTCCCTCTTTTCTTCCCGCCACTGCGTCCCCTGCGGCCCCACCCGCCTCCCCCCTCGTTCTCTCACCGTTTTCGCTTCCTTTTCCCCGCCGCTGTGTCCCCTGCGGCCCCTCCCGCCTCCCTCTTCGTTCTCTCACCGTTTTCGCTTCCTTTTCCCCGTCGCTGCATCCCCCTGCGGCCCCTCCCACCTGCCCCTTGTTCTCTCACTGTTTTTGCTTCCTTTTCCCCGCCGCTGCGGTCCCTCCCACCTCCCCTCCTCGTTCTCTCACCGTTTTCGCTTCCTTTTCCCTGCCGCTGCGTCCCCTGCGGACCCACCCGCCTCCCCCTCGTTCTCTCACCGTTTTCGCTTCCTTTTCCCCACCGCTCCGGCCCCTGCGGCCCCTCCTGCCTCCCCCTCGTTCTCTCACTGTTTTCACTTCCTTTTTCCCGCCGCTGCGTCCACTGCGGCCCCACCCCTCTCATTGGACGATCCCTCCCGCCACCCAGCTGCCACTCCCACCCTCCCCTCCCTCTTATGGCAGCCGCGGCGCAGCGGGCGTGGCGCTAGCGCGCCGAAGGCAAGCCCGTCTGCGCCCGTCCGCGCCTGGACTGCGCCCAGCACCACCCCCCCAGTCCACGAGACCCCTGCGCCTCCAGACGCCGCTACACGGCCGACCAACTCAACGCCCTCAACCCCAGCCGCACCACAGCATGCACCAAGTCCTCAACAAGGACCACCAAGGACCCTTCGCCTGCAGCGCCTGCAAATTCACCTGCGACAAAACAAGGAATCCTACAAAGACCGGAACAAACCACCTCCACTGCATACTCCTCAACACCCGCTCCGCACCCAAGCACGCCATCGAGCTCTGGGACCTGCTCGACTCCACCGCCCCAGACGTAGCCTTCCTGACCGAAACCTGGTGGAACGACTCCTCGGCGCCAACATCGCAACAGCCATCCTGGACAGCTACAAGATCATCCGTAGGGACCGCAACAATGGAATCGGAGGACGCATAGCCATCGCCCACAATTCCTCCCTCAAAGTCGACACCCACACCAACGACTCCCTCAAGACCGCCGAACACCTACACTTCTGCATCCACACCGACCCCAACACCACTCTCGGAGGAACGCTCATCTACAGACCCCCCCGGGCCACGAGCACCATTCAGCGAATCCCTCGCCGAACTCACCAGCACCCACGCAGTCACCTCAACGTATTACATTCTCCTCAGAGACCTAAATTTCCACCTGGAGAAGAACAACTACACCAACCCCACAACTCTGATCGACAACCTCGCCAACCACGGCCTCGGACAACTCGTCAACACACCAACCCACATCGCCAGCCACACGCTTGATCCCATCTTCTCCTCAAGCGCCCACATCACCTTCAACCATACCACCGTACTCCACTGGACCGACCACCACTGCATCCACTTCACCTACAAAAAACATAAAAAGCACCACTGCACCCAACAACCACCCCGCCGATGCTGGACCAAAGTTACGGAAGACCAGCTTACCAACGCCCTCGTCCAGAACCCATCCCCCTACTCCACCGACCCAGACACCGCCGCCAACAACCTCACCCAGTGGATCAAAGACTGTGCCAACACCCTCGCGCCACTCAAAAAACCCACCGACAACCAAGCCAGAAGAAAAGCCACCTGGTTCACTGACGAGCTGCTAAATTCCAAACGCGACTGCCGGAAGCTAAAAAAGGAATGGCTCCTCAAACGCACACCTGACAGCCTCACAGCCCACAAGGACGCCTCCCGCAAGCACCACCAACTTATCAGACAAGCCAAACGACCCCACTTCAAAGACCGCCTGGACAACAACGCACACGACAGCAAAGAGCTCTTCAGCATCGTGAAAGAAATCTCCAACCCCAGCGCCAACGTCAACGACATCCCTCCATCCCAAGAACTCTGCAACGCACTGTCCGCCTTCTTCCACCAGAAGATCATCGACATCCACAACAGTTTTGACGCCACTCCGACGCCAGAACCCACCCCTGAACACTCCACCTGTGCAAACCACCTGACCTCCTGGACCAACGTGAGCGACACAGAGACTCGCAAGACCATGAACTCCATCCACTCAGGATCTCCGTCAGACCCCTGCCCACATCACGTATACAACAAAGCCGACGCCACCATCGCCCCCCAACTACAGAAGGTCATCAACATCTCCTTTGAAACAGTGACATTCCCTGAAAAATGGAAACACCTCGAAATCCGCGCCCTCCTCAAGAAACCCAAAGCAGACCCCAACGACCTCAAAAACTTCCGACCCATCTCCCTGCTCCCCTTTCCAGCAAAGGTGATTGAAAAAATTGTCAACCAACAACTAACCAGCCACCTCGAAGACAACGGCATCCTAGACCCCTCCCAGTCCGGCTTCAGATGAAACCACAGCACCGAAACCGCCCTTCTCGCCGCCACAGACGACATCAGACGCCAAATGGACAAAGGCGAAACATCAGCCCTCATCCTCCTGGATCTATCTGCCGCCTTCGACACAGTCTACCACCGCACCCTGGAATCACGCCTCCATGAAACCGGAATTCAAGGAAAAGCCCTCGACTGGATCGTCTCATTCCTCTCCGGCAGAACCCAAAGAGTCCGCCTCCCCCCCTTCTGCTCCGAAGCCACCGACATCATCTGCGACGTCCCCCAAGGCTCATCCCTCAGCCCGACGCTGTTCAACATCTACATGGCCACCCTCGCACAAGTGGCCCAACAACACAACCTCAACATTCTCACCTACGCCGACGACACCCAGCTCATCCTCTCACTCACCAAAGACCCGCGCACTGCTAAAACCAACCTCCACGAGGGGATGAAATCCATCGCCAAATGGATGAGAATCAGCCTTCTGAAACTAAACTCGGACAA
Organism: Pleurodeles waltl; assembly: GCF_031143425.1. Lineage (NCBI taxonomy): Eukaryota > Metazoa > Chordata > Amphibia > Caudata > Salamandridae > Pleurodeles > Pleurodeles waltl. The sequence continues at coordinate 103,481,708 of NC_090443.1, forward strand.
GATGGAGGTCCTCATCCTCAGATCCACCCCCTCCGCCTGGGACGACTCCTGGTGGCCCACCGCACTAGGAACCCCACCGACACCGACCGACCACGCTCGCAACCTGGGCTTTATCCTCGACTCTTCCCTCACCTTGTCTAAACAGGCCAACGCAGTTTCCTCCTCCTGCTACAACACACTCCGCATGCTCCGCAGAATCTACAAGTGGATCCCGACAGAAACAAGAAGAACAGTAACACAGGCCCTCGTCAGCAGCAGGCTGGACTACGGCAACGCACTCTACACAGGCATCCCAGCGAAAGACCTATTACGCCTCCAACGCATCCAAAACGCCTCCGCCCGATTGATCCTCAGCGTACCCCGCCACAGCCACATCTCCCACCACCTGAGAAACCTTCACTGGCTCCCCGTGGACAAAAGGATCACTTTCAAGCTTCTTACCCACGTTCTCTTATAACACAGCTATGCCCACTTCTTTGCATTAAAGCTATTGTAGGAGTGCCTCCCACTTGATGGGGAAATTAAGGCACTGTGTGTTAATTATTATGATTGAAATATTCATCTTCGCCCAGTGTGGTAAGTGCCAAACATGTTGGCAGGCAACATTAGGTTGGTGGTTGTCAAAACCTATGTTGTTGGTGCTGTGGGATGATGAGGTGATGTGGTGGCTGATTAAAAAATGTGACCTTAAGAGCAACAGGTGCATGTGGTTGCTGCAGTGTACTAGGTAAACAAATAGGAACAATAATAATTCTTAACTGGGCAAGTGCCCAGAACATCATTAAATAATCAAGAAAGAAATACATCTTCTCATGATACAGCTGATCAGGGCGAAGTACAGTTCTTCTGGTAGAGTGTTGGGGCTAGCTCTGGGTAGCTAAGGGTAAGCCTCTGCCGTTATGCTTGCGATGCCAAACTTTTTTCAAGGTGGTGGCGTCAGGGATGATCATCCATTAGGTCAATCTTGGAGGAAAAGTGCGTGAGCCTCTTTCGGCAAAGCCTGGTGAGCGGCAAGACACAAAGGTCATTGGAGCATGGTGAGAGGAGGCCCTGGTTTTGGGGGCGGCAGCCACGGCAGGGTTTAAAATCTGAGTGCAGGTAATGGTCAATCATCTTCAGAAATAGCCATATAAGTCAGATTTATACTTTTTGACGCAAAAATGCGCTAACGCAGTTTTGAGTCAAAAAGTTTAGCACTGACTAGCACCATTTTTTATCGCCACCCAGGCATCATATTTATACAATGACGCTTGGTGGCGTTAAAAATAGGTTAGAGCCAACATTTGTGATGTCAACCATTGAGCCTTGTTGTGAGGCAAAATGACTCAAACCCGTTTTAGGACACATAAACTTGTTGCAAAATAAAAATGCACTGTTTTTACCTGCATTCGCCTCAAATACAGACGCTAACGGAGAAAACAGTGCAAAGGGAAGGCAAAATGGACCTAGAGAGCCAGGAGACACCCCAGGGGGACCCCAATCAACCAGGAACAAGCCAGGAGGACACAGACAAGACCCAGGGGAGGGAGAATAAAAAGAAAAAGTGTAGTTTCAGTGCGGAGGAACATGAAATACTGGTGAGAGTGGTGATGGAGCATCAACATCAACTCTTAGTCACCTCAAAATTGCCAACTGGCAGGAGGGAGGCAATTTGGCAGCAGATAGTAGACAAGATTAGTGTGGCTGAGGTCTGGAGCGAAGGACAAAGGAAAAAATGGCAAGGAAGAGGAAGGCAGCACTGCAAACTGGAGGTGGTAGTCCAGCACCACAAGAGGATTTGGACGAGATGGAGGACTTGCTTGCAGCGGTCATCCCAGAGGAATTGGTCAATGGAATCGCAGGACAACGCAGACTACCAGGAAACACCACAAATGCAGGGTAAGTTGCATGGGGGAAATTAATGTCAAACTGTCAAGTGCTAGAAAGGGGAGACACATAGGACTGACACAATGTATGTCAAAGAAGCGCAGAGGCCACATTGAACATTAAGCATTTGCACCATGCCGACGTAAGCTACACATGTACCTACGCCTTGGTATTGTCATGCACCATAACACATACACAACCTGGACATATGTCAATCACCAGGCCTAAATACCTACAAGTACATATGCAGCACATGGGATGGATGGCATGTATAATGACTGTGCCTCTAGTTGTGTCATCACCACATCCCTTGCATATAGTCATATTAACCCTACTAACATGACCAAGACTTCAAAGACTAGGTAGTCCGTCAATGCCATATCTGGGGTCACGTCATTGAGGGTGTCCCTTGCAGTAACACTTTGCAACTGCCTTGCCTTCTTGCCCAAACAAGCGTGCTGCATCTTACAGCACACAATTCATTGCAACTGTCCCAGACATGCCGCTAGCGCCACCACCCCACACATTGACAACACATCCACATAAGGCAGCCACCACTCCATCATTCTGTGAGGATGCCCCCTGTTTGCAGGGAACAATAATCTGAGCAGGCGCCGGGGGAATAGCAGGGTGGTCCTGTATCACTGGAAACATGCCACCACGCAGACCAACTGAACAGGTATAGTGTGGAACCACACATCTTGATGCTGAACAGAAATGTGCCACTACAGAAAATATGTACCACAGATAGCAAACTGTAGGTCCCAACAGTTACAGGCTGAGCTCAGAACTAATCTGACACAACCGTGTGAGACACATAGGAATGGGGAAATAAACACACACATACAACACTTGGGGTATGACTGTGAACATAATGGTGTATAATTCCACACTGACGGGTGGGGCATGGGCCAGTGCAGTGTACCCTTTGCGGTTGGCATGATTAGTCACACGTTGGGATGGCGGGTGAAAATCTGTCTGCTCATGGTATCTCTGTGAGGCATTTAGCACAACATTGTTGATTGATCAAATTGAGTCAGTGCCAGTCTTGGGGTGCATTGGGTGTGACAGGACACACTGCACTTAGCTCTGCAAATCAGGCATGGAAATGGCAAAAGGGTTGGGCATGGGACCCCCTGCACTGCACTGGTGCATGGGCTGCGCAGGTGCACCCCGGGGCACACCACACCACATCACCACCAACCTTTGCATGAGGGTTTCACTGCCATGCAAAGGCTGGTGGAAATGCGGAAACAGACCTGGCGTGTAGCGCTGAACGTAATACTGGTCTGTTGTCACAAGACAGGTGCCACTGCCAGTCTGTAAGATGCCGGAAACCTGCCAGTTATGGGCTATTGGCCCACAGGGGCATTCCCCACTGACAACAGTTGCCACTACCACCTGCGCGGTTGGGGGTGGTCATATAGACAATGGCAGTCAGGTGGTCATAGGACTGCTGCACTTGAAATGAGGGACCAGTATGACTACCTGCAGAATCACCATCAAACTAGCTTGAGGCCCTGACCTAAGTTCAACTCCAGTTAACTGTCCATGTCCATAAGCCCATTTACCATCAGGCACTGTCACATACATAATTATGTACACAGCTAAAATATTTTACCCATGCTGGCCATCCCTGGGTCTACCCCTGTTCCTGTGTCAAATTAGATGCACTGCCACCTTGCTGCACCTCATGTATCATGGTGCAAGGATGGCTGCAATGGGGGGAGATAATAGGTGTGTAGGAAGGCACAACTACCTGCACAGACAGAAGATGAAATTGAACTCTGCTAGGTCCATGTGTGCTCTGGAGTGTAGCACATATACATCAACACGAGGAGCTATCAATGGTAGCAAAAGCACAGTGTCCTGACAATGCCAACCCTGGGGTGGTGCAAGGTTACAGTACCGCATGAGTGTAAGTGTAACATGTAAGACTGGGACAGTGGCATATTGACGTGTGGTGCTGTAGCTTGAGCACTGCAACACCCTTTGCAAGGCCTCACCATGCAAATGGATGCATAGGGAGGTTTAACAATGATAAGATGGTGTCAAGCCGCAGAAATTATATACGTCATACCAAGTAGATATGACGCAGAAAATTGCCCCACCTGAGCTTACCCTCATGTGACATTCAGGTGGGGCAAAGGGCTGATAGACTGCAACCATGAAGTACAGGAACAATGTTTGGGAACTAAGATAACAATGAGCCACCAATAGCAAGTCAGTGACATGACATATCAACTGCCACAACACAGAAAGATTGATTTTAAACATTGCAGAGGATGATGGCTCACCTGCTGATCTGCCTGTCCTGGAGTACCACAATGACCTGGATGACCAGCTGACAACCATCAGCCAAGAGACCCTCCAAGAAGTCTTCATATCCTTCCAGACACCACCTCCAGTCGCAAGGAGGAGTAATAATGTGGCAGCCATCCCAGATGCCCCACCAACACCCCAATAGGATGACCTGCCGGCACCGACACAGCTGAGGACTCAGAGGACCCAGGGACAAGCTTTGAGAGGACAGTGGTAGGAGTTCAGTGGGAGCTGGCCAAGGTGGTGCGGGTGCGGATGCAGACCATGGCAGCCAGCCTAGAGGGTATGCACGCGTGCCTCGTTAATGCCACTGAACAGACTGCAGCCAAATGAGGTACATACTCCCCAATGCATGGAGTCCAGCAGTGTCTGAGGGACATAGCTGCTGCCATGAGGGAGAGGCCACAACAATTGCCCTCCCAAACTGGCAGCAGTGTGCTTGAGAACAAGATGGACTCCATGCACCGGGAACTGGCCTCCCTCAGGGCAGACATGGCTGCCTACCATAGGGATGTTGCTGCTATTCTAAAATATCAGCAGTTTATCCTTGCTGCAGTGATGCCATATGCTGTTCCACAGATGGCAGCTGCCGGGAATGTATGGGGCCCCATCTACCTCACCACCACCAAGGGCAGAAGAGAAACCACACACATCAGTGGATGAAGATGTGGAAGAGATCATCTTCACCCGCAAGAGTTCCCAGTAGCAACAGCCCATGTCACATGGGCAGTGTTTTCCTTTGTCCTGTGCTTGAGGTCATGCCAGTGTTAGCAGAGTTGGATATGTGCACTTTTCAAAGACACACTGTTGACCTGTTTGCAATGGACTGTCATTGTCTCTCATCTACAAATCGGCAAATCATGTTTCTCCGCACTTAACCACACTTCACCCAAGCATGTCCCATAACATGTCCCTCAACCCTGGACTTGTGTTGTGCCACAATTGTATGGATTTCACTAATGGGGTTACAGACCTGGACATTGTGAATATTGCACTACGACACTTGTAAATAAACACCTCCTACACAACCAGCATGTCTTGTGTATTATGCCACATCTACAACGCTTAGGAATTGGGATATGTGTAACCATGTCTTTAGTCACAGAGTGTCAGTACAAGAGTGCAGGTATATGGGGGCACATATCTACACACAAGCTTCCTACATGATGAACGACAATGCTGGTCCCATCCCCTACAAGCAATTCTCTGAATATGTCAAAAATGTAGAACACATGTATGCTTCAACCACTACATATGGCAGGAATGGCTGTTAAACAGTTCTGAGGCAATATCGTCAGCTGAGAGTACCAGTAAAACACATTGGTGTGAAACAGAGGTACTTAACCTCATCTGCAATTGCCACTGGTCAGTTTTGCAGAATAGACGTTAAATGTAGGCTGTTGTCAGATGTGCCACAGTGCCCAACATTCCTACACAGGGCCCTAACACTGACAGTTGAATTACCCCACCTACCTGTCCAATACAAAGTAAACATAGTCACCTTGAGTGGTGGGTACACTGGATGGCAGATGCATAGACAAGTAGATGTGTTGTAGCTGCCAATGTGACAGCTCAGTTGTAAACAGGTGAACATGTCAAGAGAGGGATTTGGAGGCAGGACGGAATCCCTAGGCCAACACACAATGTTCACTGAGCACTCATGGGAAGACCCTGAGACACAAGTATATGACACATAAAGTAAGGGAGTACCCAAAATGTTTTAATAACAATGGAACTAAACAAAAACAATCATGAAAACCTATCCTAACCTAACCTATACTAACTATACTTAACCAACAACTAACCCTAACTACCCTATGCTAACCGTATCTAACATATTTAACAACACACTCTAAACATTGGCCCCTCCACCCCCCTTATGTTACGAGACACATGCAGGACAACATATACTAAACTACACATATACTAACTATATCTAAACAAATATATATTTGTTTTAAAATGTTTTTGTTTTTTTTATTATTTTTTTATTTTTAAAACACATATATACCCCAACATTACCCCCCAACAAAGTAACATGTTAAAAGTAGAGAACCCACCCGCTAAACCCACCTATCCTAACTAAACTACATACCTACTCTAGCCTAACACTAACCCCCTAAAACCGACTATAAAACATTAATACAAATGAGGAGGGAGGGGACAGAACTGGGGGTGAGAGTACCAAAGACAATTACAGCTTTGCATTCTTGAGGGTTTTCCTGATGTACTTTAGTTTCTTCGTATTGGCTGCCACCCCCTTCTCCAAACTGTCCAACCTTTTCAAGACTAGTGTTACATCCCTCTGCAGATCTTGCAGCATTTTCTGGTCCATGGCAGCAGGTGGTGTGGGCTGACGCACGGACGTCGAAAGTGTTGCAGAATGCCCCCCATTCCCCGGTTGATCTCTCTGCGCGATAGCGGCGTGCCATCCTCCAGAACCAATATTCCACTGCCAAGATATGTCTGTAGCGTACTGCCCTCTTCTGGAATGCTCGCAGTTCCTCATTGCTTATGATGGCAGCTGTTAAATTGAGACAGGCAACCATCAGGGTCAGCATTGTGTGAAGTATGTACAGATTATTGGCTTACACTCCACATCTAATTACACATGCACTCCAACTAATCAGATAAATGCAATAACAACGCTGCCTTAGCATCAATTCATTGAACCAAATGAGGTGTGCATTGCTTTTGTGCAAAATTTAATGATGCAAAGGCAGCGTAAACTTCACATAGATCAGGCCCAAATTTCCTCATCATCTGTGTCAATTTTCAACCGTACATCACCAGTAGCTTGAATATGTTATTGAGAGGATAGGATGCAGTTGGTAACCATAAGGGGTCAGTGCTGATAGGTACACATGTATGCCTGATCAATTCGATTCGACTGTCACCTACACTGTGAGCATCACATCTACCTACAAACTTAGTACTCCTCACCCCCTGTACCTAAGGGGGGATGGCCATGCAATCCATCATCTCAACTGTCCTGGTCATCCACCAAGGTATGCCCACTCATACATGGAGTCAGGGAGTGGACCATGTATAAGGAGGGCTGCCAACTAGGAAACTGGTATCCATAGGTCTATCACATCTACATTCATATGTCCAGGTGTAGACAACCATAAATACCTGATCTGCCATTTCTATTCCTTACACACCCATTTCCATGCCGGCACATGTCTGACCTTGACCTGCATGCACTCCTATTACATTCTACATAAGTGTTACGTACATGGAGTGCAAAATACGGAGCGCCAAGCTGGGGGAAAATTGCCAGCCCATTCCTCCGTATTCATTACAATACAGGGATGCACCAAATTGGGTTCAAAATGGTGCATCCCTGTGTTGTGAGAATGACGGAGTGCCCAACTGCCAATATTCTCACAGCGTGGCACTTCTTAGTCACATAAGGCCCTACATGTGGCTTGTCATCACATTGTTTACACAATGCTGCCCATTGAGCACCACAAGCCTCACAAGATATGACCCTCTGGTGGTGCATGGGGAACCTTTTAATGGGACACAATGTCACCATCCAGCCAACTTTGATATCTGATCATTTGACAGCCTATCACATCTAGCAATGTGTGCAACACACATGACTCACTCACACCAAACGCTGGATTACTTCACAGGATACACATTATCACACTTACTGGATACATCGGGGTCATCAATTCGCGCCACTTTGCCGATTGTGTAGGGGGCAGGTCCACCTGTAAGATATGCTTAGTGTCATATCACTGTTACCACTAGTGGACAACAAATTACAGTGTGTACTATTTTAGAGGAGTGAGCTAGTTGTCCTAGTGCAAAACAGTGCAACAGACACACCACTATAAACACACAATGACACTGACACTCAGGTGAGTGAGAGCCACACATATGCACACTTACACTGGGCCTAAGACTCATGTAGTGCTACACCCTGCAACAACCATATGTGGGCAATCTATAGAAATGGAACTCCATGGTTATAAGGGGGAGTTGTGTAACAAATAAAGCACACTGCCCTGGTGCTTTGCAAGACAATTGACTCAGGTATTCAAGCTTGTCCTGCAAGGCACCGAGAGGCACTTTATGATGGACATGCAGCTCAATTATTAGTCTGCAATGATCATGCGTTGAGTAATCCATAACTGATGTGGCAAAGTTATCTGATGGTATCAAATGCTCCATTTACATTGCCCCCTAAGGTAGGTAACCCGCCTTTTCTAACATAATGGCTGGGATCATGTGAGTAAAATGATGACAAAGTAGCGCTATACATGCATTGCCCTACCTTGTTGGCACAATCAAGGTAAATATGGTAGGCTGGCGGTGTCCTGGTGTATCATACATGACACTATGCCGAGGCGCAGGTGTCGCCATGGCCCCTGAAATGTGTGACTTAGTGATTGTTGTGCATGACTCACCAGACATCTGACCTGCATTGGTATAATGATAGGACATGTGAACTCCATGTCTAGACTGGCGCAGTTACACTTCATTCTGGTTTCAAGCTGTCCACAAGCATCACATGCAGCACTCCAACACATCTGCTACTGTTATTCAAGAGTGGTGAGCAGTAAACAGTATGCCAAAGGGAGACTCATCAACAGGGCCACACCAAGATGATCGAGCAGATCCTGCTCCGTGGCCACCAGATCTGCTCAGTGATGCTTTATCTGGTGCTCATCCCAGTTGCTCCAAAGGACCCTCTTCAGGTGGTGGAGCACATTGCCCCACCGCAGCTGCCTCACCCCGGTCCGGTAACCCTGTATGACCCGGCCCCCCATCTCCAACATCAACAGCAGGTAGTGGGCTACCAGCCACACAAAGCCACCCAACTCTTCCTCTCCCATCCTGGTCAACCTCCCCTACCAGACATTTTATAATAGTAAAGGCTGACCACAACTACTTTGAAAAAAAAAAATGAAATAAATATAAAGGAAACTTAAGCCCAATAGCTTAATCCCAACTATCCCAACTTAACAACTATCCGGGACAGACACCCCACAGTACAAATACAATTATATGCAAAAAACACACAAATTTACAAACACTGGGACAAAATACAGACAATAATTAACAAAACACCACAGGAGGGACACCACAAGATACAACACACAAGGAAATCACAACCACCAACTCCAGAACACAACCACACAGTCAAAAGAGGCACAGACTGTAAAGAGAAAGTGAAAGTACACCCACTGTACCATTCTTGTAAACAGGTTTTCCTCTTACATCACTTCCTGTCCCCGTGCATCACGTTTTCTGTTATGCATGTATTTACATGACGCATGTGATATTTGCGTGGGTAATTTAGACGCATGATGTACGTGCGTCATTTTTATTGACACATTACCTTTATGCGTCGAGTTCACTGAAAATCAGCATTGAGAAGACTGTGAAGGTGGAATTCACGCTAAGGGCCCATGTGTCATATACTTTGCATTTGCAGATGTTTTAGACACATTTGCGTACATTTTTTTGGCTCAATTCCTGATTGTGTGTTTTTGTTCCATTGTGTTTAGATGCACCCTGTATCAACATACAAATGACATGGACTGTGCTGCAGTGTGGCATATTGTGTATGGCCACATGTGGTAGTCCATGCAACAACGTGATGAGGGTGTGATTAGTCTGTTACACCGATGTGTGTGTTACAGAGTCAACAGCATGAAAATAGTTGCACGTCGTGCATACGTATGCAAGTGTGACAACAGTGTCTCCACATATGTATGGTAGTCAGTACAATGCAATAGTTCTGATTTGTGACTGTGAATTGTGTTTTCGTATGTGATGTGTAAAATTGTCAGAGCATAATATTTAAGACGACATGCACAGCTTAGGCATTGTTGATGATGGCTGAACAAACGCTACCTAGGAAATGTTACCCCCCCAACTGTCTCCGTATGTAGATTTGGAGTTTATGGTGCCGTGTCCGTGACCTACACATATGTCTGACACGTGTACATCTTTGGTACATACTGTGTATGACACAATTTGCCTACATTCCACCCAGATTATGTTTTGACCACAAATGTTTGATTAAACTCATTACATTTAGCAATGGTTGTTGGTTTTGTGTGGTGGACCTGCAGCCCTTGCTGCATATGTTCTCATCCATACTGATATGCATTCCAAAAACGTGTCCGTGCAAAGTATGAGGTCATGTGTACTCTGTGTCAGGATTGGACACCATGTCAGTGGCAGGACTGATTACTTTGGATGTATTGCGCAGGCTCAACTACTTCTATTTCTTGTCATAGACGGGATAATCATTATGACCATTGTTACCAATGATGTCCCCCCTTGTCACACATGTTCCATGCAGCCATTACAACTCTCACACTGAGTTCTGACAGGGTTCTGTTCCTACATTACTGTCTTTCTAATTTTGGACATCCACTACCTCATGTGTGGGCCCCTTGCTTACTTCCGATTTTGGCATGCTGTAGTTGTGTGGGATGAACAAGTTGACAACATGGATGTAATATATATGTTGTGGACCAGAGATTGTGTCCTTCAGTTGTCACATACCAGTGATGAGGCTAATAGTGATGTGTGTGATGGTGGCAGTACAATCTTACGCATCACATGTGATGTTGCAACAGTAATTTTCCGATTAGTATTTGTAACATGCTCCCTGAAGTTAGACTCACAATCCAATGGTATATGTTGTGGAGAATGAAAAGACCAAAGGAGGATTGTTTGAATAAGTGAGGTGTTTATTTGCAAAATGTACAAGGTGAGATAAGTGATTTTTAAGTGAAGAAGTTATCAACTATGTACTGTCTGCGGAATATTCCCAGCAGCTGTGTTGTGCTGTTCCCCCTCCATTTCTTCACCACCATCCTCCTCCTTCTCCTCAGGCAGGTCATCAACCTGCTCATACAAGGGGACGTTCATCCGCACACATATGTTGTGCAGGATAGCACATGTCATTATGATCTTGCAGACAATGTGTGGGGCATATAGGAGGCTGCCTTCTGTGAGGTCCAGGCACCTGAATCGTGTCCTCTCCACGATATTCCATGTCTTCCGATGTCCCTCATTATATGCACGCTCTGCTGCTGTGCTTGGGTTGACAAATGGGGTCATGATCCATAGCTGTATGCCAGAGCCCTGATTCACTGCAAAAGATAAAAGGAGTAAGTTGTTGTTAAGGCTTGCAACAGGTTTGTCATGTAGCATGGCAGTTGATATTTTGAGTTGGTTGTGACATATGTGTTTGTGGTATGGTGTGAGTTCCTGGCCTTGTGCACGGTTTTCTCAGCACTGTGTTGTTGGACGTGACAATCTTGAGTTTTGCTCAAGGACCTGGGACATATGATTTGGAATCCTAACTGATGGTCAGTATGTATGTACCATGCATTATGTAGTGCACCTTTGTATCAGTGTGCTATCACTAGAGGGGACATGACACATCCTCACAACACAATGGGATCAGATGTGTTGGCAACATGGTAGCACTACAGAGCATGGACATCCCATCCATTTTGACATGTGTCATTACAGATGATGTGTGAAACTTAGGCTCACTAAAATGAGTAAGTGACAATGCACAACACGACTCCAACATTGGCAGCACTTTCCTGCAACATTTTGACTATGCAGGAATGCCCCATGTGTGACATGTTACTAGACTACCCTTTGCTGTCCCCTGCACCAGTGGCTATTATGCAGCTGTGCACTTACACTACCATCCTTGCACCAGGGTGCTTGGCTAGATGCCCTGTGGAGGTGGATGTATCTGTGCAGGAAGGGACACCACCCTACACATATGTACTTTTGATGGACAAGTGTCTCTTTCTCTGTGTGCAGCAGTAGGCAGTATGCACTGGTGGCACATTCATATGAGTTCAAAGCACAGTCTACTTCCTTACTGAAACCTGTAAACGGCACCCCTGGGGTGGTGGTTCATGTTGACACTGCCTCAGGTTTTAGGTGACACCTACATCTGAGTCAGCATCATCATGCTATGCATCTTGTGGTAACTGACCTGCAGCAAAACACAATGCACGCCCCTTCCAGGCTACATACGACATGGGAGGGTGGCCCATTTACAATGTGGCTTCAAGTTACAAAAGAGTGGTCATCTGCCAAGTTGTACATTCAGTGCAGGCCATGACAATGGCACTGGGGGCTTTTACATAGGTGATCCTGAGTGGCAGCTAATGTATGTGGCAGCCATCAGGTATCCAAGGGTGTGTATCCCATTGTTTCAGGATGATCAACATTACTACCAGTGTCTCTCCTATCTTCCAACACATGCTTCAGCATTTATTCTGTCAACACATGCACAGTGCAGGCTATGGGATTGAACTCAGCTACTTAGCAAATGTGTCCCTTGGCACAGTGCATGTGAGGTCAGTGAAGTCCTGAATTCTCCTACAGGGTCCCACTATGGCATCCATGATCTGCACTGCCTAACAGTGACTTTGCCCCTTGGTCGGCCATTTATTGTTTATGGTACTTACATTATGGTATTGTGGGTCAGTAAGTGGTACATGTGAGGTGGTACTACAGTAGGTGTGGTGCCACTTCTCACAAACCTGGCACGTGGTATGTGATGGGCATTGATTTTGTATTCCTATGTGTGTGACCCAATGTGTCAGGCAGATGTCTATGCACACTACAGGTAAGTCCGGTATGTGTTGATGAGATGTAGTTGGTATTGGCACCAGTTGTCTGCCATTTGATGTTTGTTCTGGCAGTACTCTGCACGGTATGATTTGAGGGATCTGTGCCTATATGAGACTTTCGTAACATGAGTTTTGACATGGCTGTGCTATTCTTTGTTTGGTGTACTGTGTGTGAAGTGTATGTAGTAGGCAACCTGTGGGCACTTGTAGTGGTCTGTGTAGTTCTTCTGTTAGCAAAGGGTACATATCTGCACCTGTCCTTCACGTGTTGTGCCTGTCAAGTTGTGGGTGTGTTACGTTCATGTGGGTGTACGTGTTTGTGGTGTGCACTGATTGTGCTGTACTGCAGCATGGTGCATATGTGTTGTTACCTGCACATCTGTGTTACCCTGGCCATGTGTTTATGTAGTGGTGTATTTCATGTGTGTCCTACAGGGTTGGTGTGTTGTGTGTATATTGCTAGGTTTGTTGACTTACCCACAAGTAGGCCATTTCCATGTTGTCCATCGTGGAAGTGTTCATTAAGCCTGATGTGCCGGAATATGAAGGCGTCATGGACCCTCCCAAGATACTTGGCCAAAATGTTTACGAATAGTCCCCGGTGGTCCATTATGGCCTGCACATTAATGGAATGTGTGTGCTTGCGATTCCGGTATAAGTTCTCTGTTGCTGCAGATGGAACGAGCCGGACAAGGGTGCATTCAATTGCACTGAGCACATGTGGGAAGCCATGGATTTGCTAGAACCCCTGATTTGTCTCCTGCTGCTTTTGCTGGGTGTTGGGGAAGCTGATGTGGCGGGGTGTCATGGAGATTATAGCATCTAACACCTTTGGCAGGAACACAGAGAATGACTTCTGTGGGACACCAGCAACCAGGACACCCGTTGATTGGAATGAGCCACTTGCCAGCATGTCCAGGACAGCTAGCAGCTTTGTCACAGGTAGTATGTTGTGTGGGGTCTGCAAGCTGGCAGTGATTTGTGGCTCAATGTGGTGCAGCAGATGTAGTATGGCTGGCTGGTTCAGTCTGTAGGTCCTTATGATGTCATGGTCCCTGAGGCCAAGGAGGGTTGTCCTGGCTCTGAAGACGCTCTCCTGCCTTCTGCGTTGCCTTCGTGGGCCGCGTTGTGGTGGGTGTGATTGCTGTAGTTGTTGCTGTCCTCTGCGTCATCTCGCAAGCTGGATCAGTAGCACCTCCATCTTCTCCTGTTGGTCGGTAATATTGCTTCTGTGTGTTTTCCTTAAGTATTGATGAGTTTGCCTAATTTTAACGCCTGGACTGACCCAGGCGTTAAATGTTGATGCAAATCAGAGTTAACGTCAATTTTTGGGTCTGACAAAAATGGTGCATCATTTTTGCCCGGGTGGATCAATATGGCGCCAGGGGCTTCGAGTCATTTTTTGGACACGAACACCTACTTTGCATCTCATTGACGCAAGGAGGTTTCACGCATCCAAAAAATAAAGTTAACTTCAACATTTTGACACTAGACAGGTCTAGCGTCAAAGTACAAATATGGCGTTAAGTTTGCTCTGAATTAGCAATAAAAAAATGACGTTAATTAATCGCAGAGTATAAATATGCCCCTCTGTCTTTTATCAGTTTCAGGCATCTCTGTTCCTTTCTGAGCTTAATTGTGGTAGGAGTAAACAAGGCCCCTTCATCTGTGTTATCGAAGGGTAGATATTGTCAGGAGTCTTCTGCCAGTTGCGAAAGGTGCAGAATGGTGCCCACTTCTGACACCTCTCAGGGGGAATACTGCTTGCCCTCATAAGTGAACAGGAGAGGAGATGCAGCCCCCTATCGATATGGGACCTTTTCTTGGCAAAGTTGAACGTTAACCTGGGCGACCTCCCTGCGGTGCACCAGGGTAGCTGGCGACACATCCTACAAGAGCGCAATGTTGGAATCCCTGAAAGAGACTGGTTCCTGGAGCCTGCCAGCAGAGTTGGATGGAGTACTTTTCTTTGAAGAAATATTCTTGGGAGAACATATGGTGTCAGGTTCCTTTTTTGCTGAAATGCAGAGAAAAAGAAAAGTATGATCTAGTCAGATTGGCTCCCGGTTGGCATCCTGCAAAATAAGTAGAAATAGGACTTGTACATATTCTTCAAGGTCCTTAGCAGGTAAGTGTTTGGGAACCACTATCATGCAAATGTCATCAGTAAATGTCATGTGGCTTTCTTCCAGTTTGGACATCCATCGGGTGATATCCTGATCATGTGATGTGATGGTGATGTCATTTTTTACTTGGTCAAAGCAAACTTCTGCTGTTTAAATGGAATGGTTGACTTTCGTAGTAGTGTTATTCACGTCCTTGTGCCATATTCCTGGATATCTGTTTTAGAGGCGAGGGCATGGATGCCTGCATCTAAGAGTGTTGATAAACCGGTTTGAAGGGGTCCCACTGACGTTTCAGGGGTCTGATGTTTGTCCGTTGTTTGGAAGGGAAGTAGGTCCTTAACAGAGGACGTCTTGGCAGCTTTACTTGTGGCAGTGGCCACTGTCAGTACCTTATGGCAGGTATTTTATGGCATCCTAGAAGTTACCAGTGTTTCAAGGGATGTTAGAAGAGTCATAGGGGCCTCCAGCTGTAGATTGGACAAGACCAAGTGTGCCATCATGAACAACTACTTCCTTCTGAGCCAAGTTGAGTTGCCCGGGCTATCAGGTCCCTGCCTGGCGAAGGGGCGACAGGAAGTTATAGAAGCTGAGCTGGGTTCAGGGTGAGCCCTTTTATGCGGAGGCGTAGCGGTGTCCCCATCCAAAACCAAGCGATGAAGCTGTTGGTGCTCCTTTATGTAATTAATCTGTGAGTTGATGCTGAACCAGAGGTGGAGAAATATGCTCTCCCTTGGTAGGGCCCACTAGAGTCAAGTATGATGCCTCAAGGGGAAAAGAGGGGTGTGGGATGGTTCGGAAGTTGCCAACTGCAGGGGGGGAGTGGAAGGACATGAACCATTGCTAACCATTGGGTCTTCCTGATCTGCAGGCATTTATAAGATGGTCGCCACCATCAGGGCGCCAGTCTGGAGCCTCCGAACCACCTTACAGCTTCCGGCTGGGATCTGGGTTTAGGAGCTCAGTCAAGACACGTCTTCCTGGGTATGCGCCCTAGCCATGTAGCCTCAGACCCCTCAAAAATGCTCTAGTTCAATCCTCATTTATGAAGTATTGTACAAAACCTGTGCCAAAAATGCACAGTATGTTCACTAAACAATGTAGGTAAAATTACCAGTGTAAAGAGGAGTCATATAAGAAAAACAACAATTCATTCCACAAGATTGCAGGTGGGTTTTGTACAGATGCCAGTCTGTGATTAGGTGAAGTATATCTTAATGAATATTTACTTATTTTCAAAATGTATTGAGGCTTATTGATCAAGGAGATATGATGCACAAACAGTTGTCAAATTGCCATTGAGGTAGCTGAGACTTGAATTGCCAACTTTGTTGTAGTACAGATGATGGGAACACAGACGGTGAGTAACAATAAGCGTTTATTTATATTTAAGTGTAAAGGTGTAAGGAGCCACCCCTAAACTCGTCCCATCTCCATCAACCACTGCTGCAGTCTCCGCGTTCACTCGAATCTTGAGGACTCCAGGATTCGGTGTCAGAATTCCAATATAGCTTGAGTACAACAAACTTCAACTGAGACAGAGAAAAGGTACAAATTGCAGGAATGAAGTAATGAACTACTTCGAACAGATGTTCCACTGTGACAACTGGCAAAAGAATGTGCCTCATTTTCTTTGACATGGCCAGATGCTCCTCCACTGGTGTTGTTGAGCATGGGGTGTACTCCAAGTAGGAAAATTGGGTTGCGTGCCCAAGAGGTGATCATGGGACGAGCTCTGAGGTGTAATAGTATAACATCAGCTGCTCTTATAATTACTACTGAAGATTTGGTCTTATATTACTGCACATTTCTGTATGCTCTCTCTCTCACCAGGAGAGGCTTCCTATACCTCCTGCAAGTACCAATATTTGTTATGATCTTCTCCTGAAGATGAAGAAGCATGCAAGGAGGTGTTGCTTTGAGCCATGATAGTGTGGACCACATTAGGTTCATTGAGCCATGCTGGAGTGGACCACACCAGGTGATACTGGTGGCTGTGAAGTGTGGAGGTTTCCTGTATTGGATCCACACAACACATGCAAGAAGGGCGAGCACTACAGATATAAAGTGACAGAAACTGTTGACTCAAAGTCAATCTCAATTTCACTGCATGAATCCAGAGGGGGGAGAAGAAACAGTTCAAGAACAAGATGAAAAAAATCAGACACTAAAAACCCAAAGAGAAAACCAAAAAGCACCACTTGCATGCTGTGCATACCAAGAAACAGAAGAAACTCAAGCAGATCAAGCAAATGAAATGAAGATGGAAGCTTGATTGAAGCTAATTTGCCTGGGTGTATGAGAGAAAGCAGCACTGCTCTGCAAAACATATTGAAGAAAAGTGGTGAAAATCAGCTAAAGAGTAAAAGAGTGCTGACAAAGAGAATGAACAACACATTAATGAATTATCATTTGAGAAGTCAACTTTAAATGTTGCATCAAAAAGGATCAACAAGAGTGGGAGTGCCAAGCAAGAAAAACACAGCTCCTGTACGACAGTGCTTAATTTGTAAATAAGAATGTGCCGGTGCCCAAAGCCCTCCTCTTAAACATGTGACTGCTGCAGTTAAATGTGGGAACACGGAATACTGAGTCAGCGTAATCCTGAAGCTACCTCGGGCCTCTTTAATCCATTTAAAGCCACTCCCTGCCCCCTCAGCTCACTCTAGCAGCTTTCTACTTTCTCCCTTTGTGACGCCTTTTCGTTTTTCTCTACCTCCGTCTTTCACATATGTGTCTTTTGCTCGCAGTAAATGCTTGAGGCAGAAGAATAAGTGCTGGTGCTCAGCACCGGAAACAACAAGCACAAATTAAGCACTGCTGTACGAGCATACCTTTCACCATTTGTTATCAGAAGAAAGAAGTACTAATTTGAAAGATTTCAATGTTTTGCTTGAAGAGCACCAATGAAATCAAGGAACTATAAAAGCATTAATGCTAAATAAGATCCTGGCAAAGAGGTGAGCTAATGCTGTTAATTTTGAAAGACTATGATTTTTCTTAGAATTTCTGCTTGAATTACTTTTTGATTACTTGCTATTTTTTACTTTACAAATCAAATTTATTTTGAAAAATCTTTCAAAGAACTGGAGAAAATGCCTTCAAGAAAAGAAAGATTTTGCTAGACTTTCCAAATAAGTTTTATAATTATTTTTTCAATTGTACTAATTAGTGTGTTGGTATATCTATATCCTCCTGCTGACCAGCTCTAAATCCTTAATGCTCTATAAGGATACTGATACTACAAAGCATAGGGTTAGATCATAAAGATAGTTATGGTGAAGAGTTTGGAGAATATGTTTACAGAGGTTTACGAAAGAAGCATAGAAAACGAATGTGTCAGATTCTGAAGGTGTTTATTATGTACAGGTACCTCTATGCCACAGACTTTCACTTTCTGTCTAGTATGCAATACTCATGCACCATGATTATGTAGAAGAAACTAACAGATTATAATCTTTCCAATTCATGTGCTTGCAAACCTTGAGGCAAATTAACCTTTTAGGGTGTTACAGTGTTTAACAAAATATACTAACAATGGCAGTAATAATATACAGAATAATGAAAATTAGTAACTTTTATTACAGAATTTAACAGGGAGAGATCAAGAGAGGTTGTTGAAAGGTTCAGAACAAAGGGAGAATTCAAAAATAAATCCTGGTGTTAGAATCTGGAAGGAGAAAGAAGGGAGTCTGCAAATGAAACGTAGTTGGTAATAGTGTGCATGCTTATAATTATATTATAGATAGGTTTTATATGTTAGGTAGTCTTTATATTGTGTTTAAAGGTAATTATCATATTTGTAACATAAATTCTTATTTTACTGTTCCACAAGGATGGGTGGGTTATTTACCTTTATTTTTCCCAAAGTTCTGTCATATTGAAAGCTTGAGTGATGTGCATCATGGAAGAGTGAAGACAGCATGTGTAGGTCAACAAGTGCTAGATGTGTTTGGTGTTTTGATCCCTCCCATACAAATAGCTCTAAGATTCGAAAATGATCTACTTTAGTGGAGTGTTTGGCAATTAACGTAGCAGGTGCTTTGAATAAAATGAATGAAGAGAATTTGTGATAAGAACTACGTTGAGCTAAAATTGGCTAGCTTTAGATATGTTTTTGGCTAAATAAGGAGTAATCTGTCTTTTGTGGAAGGTTCAGCATTGTTGCACTTATATAAATGATAATAAAGAGAGTATTAAAAATATACTCATAATATAACTATCATTGATAGATTCACCCAGTGGGAGAACCTTGTGTAAGAAAATGACTCATTTTGCATGTTCACTCCAACATTGTTGGACTGATGCTGCTGGTTTGTCGACTCCGAGAGAGCAGAGAGGTCTGCTAACCAGACCTCAGTGCCAGTGTTCTGACACTACACAAACTGCATTTGAACTGGATACACCCAATTGGCAAGGACTGACTTACTTTCTTATAAGTCCCTAGTATATTGTACCGATGACATGTAAGGCAGAGTGTCCACTCAGGCAGGCCTGCAGCATTGTTTGTGCCAGCTTGTATGTGACAAGGTACAAAATGCTCCCCAGCCTGCCACTGCAGGCTGGAAGGACAGTGTTTTTACTGCCAGTTCAACTTTGCTATTCGCTCCAATGGCAAAGCCACCCAATCATTTAACACTATAAGCATGTCTCCCTTGAGGAAGGCTCATACAGCCCTATGGCAGGACACTGTATTTTGATAAGCGAGACATATATTTGTGATAAGGGAGACATATAGTTGTGATGTGCCTTAACATCAACACTTCCAAATTGTCGTTTTGCTGTAGATAAGGTTAGTTGTTCCACTGGCTAACACAGGGTACCCAGTTGGAATTCCAACCCAGATAACTCCTGAGTGGGACAACAAAACTGGGTTATGTAAGGTATCAAATTAATTGCAGCGTTAAACCCAACCTGATGCCCAGGACAAATTTAATACCATTATTAAAACGTAAATAACTTTTAGAAAGTTGCCACTCTGTGTGCCAGATAGCCCAAGGGCCTCACAAAGCCCATGGCACACAGACAGGTTTCTGAGTGTCTGTGGAGACGCTTGAATGACTCCCCAGCTCAGAAGAGAGGTATCATCTCCTCCCTCAAGATGGCCACTCCGGGTGTTAGACTAAAAGGTGAGCTTCAAAGGTGAAGCCACCTTTGTGAGGGAAGTAGCAACAGCACCCCTCAACACAATATGTTTTGTTCCTGCAGACAAAGTGAAGAAAAGGAGGGAAAATTCACCCCAAACAGGTTATACTGTGGGCGTGTAGCTCTCTAGTAGCCACACCTCTAGTGTGGCCTACAAAGCTCCTAACAACCAAGGAAGGGTCGTGCCACCTTGAACAGGGCAAGAATTTGGCACTCTGAGATAGCTGGATGATACACTTCACAGGACCTTCATCACTAGGTAGGAAGAGACCCAGTAGCCCATAGGCTAGTGAACATGGGATCCCCTCAGGGTACTTTCCTGGGATATATGTGTCACCCCTGGCAATCAGAAAGATGACCAGAGAATGCCCTTGAACCCGCACAAAAAGAGGCTGCATGCTAGGAAGGACTGCATCTGCTGCACTTTGGGCTAGCAAAGTTTTTACTGTGTGTACGGCTCCTGGCTCGGGGAAAAGTTGATTCCCTACATCCAACAACAGCAGTGACTCCAAGGATCATTCTGCTGGTCTCCTGGAACCAGCACACAAAAACACAAGAGATGACGTTTTCCAAATCACCAAGTTGGTAGCCACCTCAGAACATTTGCTTCTACCAGTCGCCGGGCACACAAGAGGGCAAATCTGAGTTGGCCAAAAGTTGCAAAAGAGCCTGTCTGAACCGGGAATGCTAACAAAGTCCAGATTCATCACCTCAAGGGACACTAGCCCCACCTAAGAATTTCACCCCAGCCACAGTGTAGACTGACCGGTAGCCCAGCATCAGCTTCACTGCTACTGCAATTTAGAGGACTTCAAGGGACCTCAATCTCTGTGGCCACGTTTGCCCTACTTCACCTGTGGACCAAGAAGCACCCACAAAGACACCCCGTCAACTGCACCACAACCAGAACATTCTTTGAGCACCTTTTGCCAGCATCCATCTGCATCAGGACACTCCATTGTCACTACGGCTGTCTGGATTTTGCTTAAAAAAAGCTCTGGTGGCCAGATAAACGTCCAAAATGTCCACTCTGGACCCCTAGACCTCTGTCCTGCCGGGAATGGTTGCCCAACCCAGGCTGGAATAGTCACACTATCTGTTTAAAACTTTTCAAAAACTTCCAAAGTTTTTGTTGACCATTGCTGGTTTGTGGTTGCATTTAAAAATAATAATAATAATATCTTCAAAAATTTGTATCTCCGGAACCCTCCTGTGGATTTTGTTCATCAAGGTCTCTAAAAAGTCATAAAAATATACCCTATTTTTTTATTGATTTCTTCTTTCTTTAATGCGTCGTTGCTTTCTTATTTCATTGTTTGTTGCTGTTAAGTGCTTTTCACATTGTCCTTTGCTAAGCCTTAATGCTGTAGCCAGAGCTCCCAGGGTTGAGCTTAAGGTTCAGTGAACGTACCCAACTGGACCCTAGTATTTGAGAGTGTACGGCACGATAACGCCCCACAGCATTATCATACAATACAGTGGTTCCCAACCTGAGGTCCGGGGACACCTGGGAATCCACGAAGCCTCTTCAGGAGGTTCTGTGACTGCTTAGAAAATTAAATAATATTAACAGATTAGGTGCCCAGCTTTCAGTAATGGCTCAGTGGTGGGTCTCTGGATTCCAATAATGTTTCAGTAGAGGGGTCCCCGGGTTCCAATATTGATAAATTAGGGGTCCACAAAAGTCAAAAGGTTGGGAACCACTGATATAGTACACCCAGATTCTCACATTTGGGAAAAAACAGATTAATAATTTGCTGAGATTGGAAAAAGTATATTAATGAAACAGCTGGTGTACTAACAGTAATAATCCTAGTTATAATGAGTGTTGTTCTAATACTCAAGTTTTTTTAAGCAAATTGAATTCAAAATGTTAGCTATAACTGCAGAGGCAAGAAAAAGAGATCAAAGACAGATTAATATAGAAGAGATTGCTCTTGAAGAGATGAAGGCCAGAATGTGTTATGACCTGAAAGCCGTGCTTCATAAAAAATAAATAAAAAAACAAGAATGAAAGAAATGTAATAGTACTGTAGACTGATAATTAATGATTAATTATCAAAAGGGAAACTTGTATACTAGTTTTAATTTGCTAGAAAATAAGGGTTAGCTGAGGCATGCTTAATTTCGCATAACTAGGCCACACTCATCATTGATGAAATGCTGCAGAAAAGTACATGTCTATTTTAGGTATGCAACCGTTCCATGCGTCTTTACCCGATCCAGAAAACAAAAAACAACTTCAACCATGGTCGATACTAAAACAACTGCATAATATTTGTTGTTCCCTCAAGAGGGAAAGATGTTGTTTATGCTACAAGTTTAAAGGCTACTTATCCACACTACCTTCAGTTGAACAAGCTATTGAATTCCTGTGTTTCAAAATGTAGGATTTCATCTCCTTAAATATGCACAGCTTTAACCAATAACATGCCTTGTGAAGTAGGAGGTATTTGGGTGTTGTACTGATTGACTGGTTGCCATGAATGAACCATTTGTAATCCAAACCTTCCACTAAATGTCACATTGTGAAATGTGTATACCTTATTTCCGGAAAATACCATGAAATATGTGTTATTTTGAAACCAAGCTAGATCTTTTAGGCTTTTCTTTAGAAACAGACTCTAGGTCAGTCCATTTGACACTAGTTTTAATAAACTCATAAGGTTGATAACTTTACAAATATGTTGTGTGCACCTTTTATTTGGACTAATTCTATGAGGGACTCACACAGTTCAATAACCACCAAATGACCAATATAACAGGAAGGCGGGCTCCTCTGATACTTGTAGTCATCTGACCTACAGTTTCCTCTACATTTAAATGGCAGGTTAACTAGTTCCTGCATTCGTGGCTGCTAGAGCTCTTTAGAAACCAAAGAGATTGCCTTTGGTCTTGACAACATCTAAATCTTCAGTTTTAATAATGCAACTCACTTATGGGCAAAGCATGTGCGCAAACGTTTGCAATTTTAAGTCATGGGAAAAATAAAATGCCATTTCTTCTTACTAAGATCATAAGAGCACACCACAAAGATGAAGTATAGATTCTACAAACTAGCATTGTGAATCTATCCAAGATAGCCAATATAAACACCACATTTTGTGGTCCGAGCACATGCTCCTCTAAAGCATATTTGCCTTGCTCTTTTATATTTCACTATTTCGACTAGCTCACAAAATTATCTGATAAACATTGTAGTGCAGCTCTTAACATTAGTTATTTAGTTTTTCCCACCACATTCTCTCCAATAACAGTATTCTCAACAAATGCACCACTGCAGAAGTCTGTTCTTCTGTAGCGCAAAAGGCACTTAAAGAATAACTGCGGTCAGGCCCTGTGGCCAAGCAACCCCCTACAACCACCCAACCTTGCGCCATGCACAGCCTTCAGCCATGCGTGATGGAGTTGGTCGCAGGGCCTGCAGCCAACCCCACTAACCACCCAACCCTGAGGGAGAGAATAATTGAGAGATTTAGAGAGAGCGAGAGCGATGTAGGCTTCGATAAATGATATACATAGAATGAGATATTTTAGAATAAATTTTAAAAAATGTATTTTTCATTTGAAACAAGTGAGATCACATTTCAGTATGGATCTTTAACTTTTGAAGTTTAAAATCAATTAAAGAAGGGAAAAGACCATAGACACACCTGGAGTAGAAACCTCAACTTTCAGTGTGAGGGTCTGTGACCTTAACCTTTACTCCACAGGTGACTCCTTACCCTGCTGTTTCCATCATATCTATGACATTCAATCCATGCATGTAATGGGAAAGAAACATGAATGTTTCATCACTAGGAAGGTTTAAGCCAAAACACTAATGAGTAAACAAACACACTGCCAAGCGACTTTAGGATTTCAACCTTCAGTTTACTGGATGACAGCACAACACCTTGTCCATTAAGCCAGAAGGTACTCTGTTCCGCTGTGATTCCAAACGTAACTATATCAATCGTACCAAACATCTTTCTAGTTTGACGCTTTGAAGTCATTGCATGCAGAGACCACTGCAATAACAATCTCACCCCCTTTCTCTTCCATTCCACTATGACAGGACTGTGTGGGGAGCCTCAAGGCCCCCACAGTCCTAGCCGACTTTCACTTTCTGCAAGTGAGAGCTGTTTGACAGCTCTCACTTGCAGAAAGTGAAGTGTTTGCTCTGACTTGATAGGAGCTGTCAAAGCTCGTGCCAAGTCAGAGCCAACAGCTATGTCTCGGGGGTGGGCACCTCGGGACACAGCAGGAACTGGCCCTGGTGGTCCCCAGGGCCATCAGTGGCTCTCCGAAGGGGGCTGCGTGTCCCCCCTCCAACCAAAATAGCCTCTGGAAAGTGGTGGTGCACGGGGTCCGAAAAGGACCCCCTTAATTTTTTTTATTAAAGCCCTGAGGGGTGGGGGTCTCCAGAGCCATCAGTGGCTCTTTGAGGGGGGCAACGCGTCACCCCTCCAACTAAAATAGCGTCGGGAAGTTGGTGGTCCCCGGGATCCGAAACAGACCCCCTTAATTTTTTTATTAAAGCCTGGGGGATGGTGGTCCCCGGGGCTGCAGGGTTCCAACCAGAACCCCCCACACACAATAGCTTTGTTAAAGCCCAGGTGGGTGGCGGTCACCGGGCTGTGGAAGGGTTGGGCACCCCTCCACATTTTATTTGTTTGAAGCCCTGGGGAGATGGTAGTTCCTGGGGGAACCTGGAGGCCCACCCGCATTTAATTTATTTGAAACCCCGGGGGAGTGGCAGTCACCGGGCCAGGGGCATCAAAATGGAACCCCCTCATTGTTTCATTTTAGGTACGAGGAGGTGGTGGTTCCCAGGGCTGCGAAGGGGTGCCTTCCCACACACAGTATACCATTTCCCAGGGGAGGTGGCGGTCTCCATGGTGGGGGTCCAAAACTGACCCCCTCATTATTTAATTTAGACCCCAGGGAGGTGGTGGTCGTCGGGGCTGCGCGCCCCCCGCATTCCATATTTAATTTAGCCCCAGAGAGGTGGCGGTCCCAGAGCTCCGGGGAGGACATAGGGCCTCCCCCATTTTAAAATAAACTTTTGCCTCAGGGAAATGGTGGTCCACGGGGGAGCCACCTGGCCCCCGCATACTAATTACTGATTGCCCCAGGAAGCAGGAAGCCCTAGGATGAGGGCCCCGTGATCCCCCTTCCTTAATTAAAAGCCGCAATGCCCCCAGGTCGTGGTTCACCTGGGGGCTAATTAAAAGAAAAAAGCGGGAGACTGCTGTTTTTTTCTTTAAAAAAGTCAGAAAAACCACAGATTTCCTGATTTTTTTTTAAACACCAGAGCATAGGGGGGTGTCCCTCCCCTGTCCCCCCCCCTTTTTTATTTTACTTTTTTTCCGGGACTCGGCTGAAGGCGAGTCCCAAGATGAGACTTATTGCTTGAAGTGTTACCAGGCAATCAGACAGCTGCACAGGGACAGTATGATCTGCGGAGGATACACGTCCCTGTGTATCTATATTTTTGAAACTCTCATTTCTTCAAAACTACTGAATGGATTTATACATAATCCCAAAAAACTTGCTTTTGGGACAACAATCTAGATCTCTGCCAAATTTGGTGTAATTCTGTTCAGCGATTCAGTCTGCAGTCGTGTTCAAGATGTTGAAAAATCCCATTGACATACAATGGGGACAAAAGTGTTATGGGACCCCACCTTTTCCTCAGCCCCCACTTGACGGATCACCCCGAAACTTTCAAGACAACAGCTCAAAGTATAAGAAGTAGAAGTTTTGAAACTTTTGTGAAGATTCGTCAAGAGTTGCCAAAGTTATTGGCAAAACAAAAAACACTCCATCTATATATATTTGTGTGTGTATATATAGATGGTATTTGACTTGTTAAAAAGGGGTTTCTTTGATGGGTCTAAATTGCTGTTTAAAACTGCAACAGCCAAAATACAAATGGTAGTCCTGCAGTCACGATTGCATGGGCATTGCAGTGGATGGCTGAATAGGTGCTGCAGTTCACTATTAACATTTAACTTACAGGCTTTGCGTACCCTTTGTGCTATACACTAGGGACTTACAGGTAAGTTAAACATGCCTTTCAGGGGCAGGCCTATTTCACTATGTTGAAAGGGGGTGAACGGGTACTTTATCGCTTGTTAGAAGGGGTTGGATGAACACAGTTTTGTAGCGAGTAAAAGTATAGGGCCCATTAAAAGGCAAAAATGTCAGAGTGGCCCTGCAGAAAAGATGTATTTTGTACACCCATCATTATATGCCAATACCACCACCATCACGCACCCAACAAAACACCATCATAACAGCCTCCAAATTATGGCCAGTATTATTATCTAATTGACACCATCAACTGTCCACACCCCCAACATCAAATACACACACACCCTTGTAGCTAACATCAAATCCCCAAAAAACTACAATTCTATGGCCAGAAAGGGTTATGGCTAATTACATCACAGGTTAGTACACCTGGAGTCATTACATCTTGACCACTACTTAGAGAGTCACTACATTGAAAGTACCTTCATATCAAAGGAGGTTATACTACCATTACTATTAGGTCTAATGCATTATCATTGAAAAACATTAACAAGTGACTTGTAGGCCTCATCCAAAAGCGTCAAAGACTGAAATGTAAAAGTTATGGTTATCAACGCACACACACAACACATACCATACATAAGTCACGTCACACTGGATTGGTGTAAGTTTCTGTGCTGTTGGCCCTCTTTCCAGGAGAACCTCTTTCAGACAGATCTGTGCTGGGTGCAAAGTTTTGCACCTGAGCAACGTTAAAAGTGAAAGCAGGCCGCACCTAAAAGCACAGTTTTGAATTGGAGAATTGAAAAATTGCTCATTTATGAACAGCTGATATTGTTTCATAAACTCGCATGAAATCTGGCTAACCTTTAGCATGTTTTGTTTTCTGTTTGTATATCAAGTTTTTTTTACAGATCAATCAAGAAAGGGCAAATTTAAAGGGGGGGGGTTAATAGAATATTTGATATTTTAACAACTTTGGAACCTTACAGTTCTTCATGAAATTTGGCAGAGCCTTAATGTTACTATACTCTTATTATATATTGGGTTGCTTGCAAATCTATCAAGAAGGGACAGAGTTAAATGAGGCCAAGAATTCATTAACTAATAAATTTAGCGCTGATTGATTAATCATTATTACACATGACAGCCTATTAGAAAATTAAGTCCAGTGTAAGAATTGGTTTTCAGACAGATCCGACAATGGGGGGGCTTAAGAAAAGTAGTGTAAAAATATCTGATTTACTACAATATTTGGTGTTGTACCATGGGCATGTATGAAACCTGATAGACTCTTAGCATGGTTAGCTTACCCTTAGTATCCACAGTTTAATGGGAAACTGTTTGGGGGGTGGGCACAGTTACACGGCAACAAAACTGCTAGTAACTTTGGGTTGGTGCTAGCTAATGAATCTGCGAGTTATTTC
The DNA here is from genome assembly GCF_031143425.1 of Pleurodeles waltl. NCBI lineage: Eukaryota > Metazoa > Chordata > Amphibia > Caudata > Salamandridae > Pleurodeles > Pleurodeles waltl. The sequence continues at coordinate 103,509,248 of NC_090443.1, forward strand.
AAAGATTGGAAGCAAATAAAGCCCATTGCAGACAGCTCAGGTTTAAACACTATCTGACAAGGGAGAAAAAGTAAATGGGTCAGCAGAGAAAAAGAAGCAGCCCGCAGTAGGGGTTGACTAGACCCTTTGGGGTCTGAGGTGCCGGAGCCATGCACAAGTGTTGGTCAGACCGTGTGGAATGCCAGTGGAGTTAAAATGAAGTCTGTAAACAGTAGGCTATGACACAGAGCTTTGCCTTTGGTCAGACCTGGTGTCCAACCTGCTGCAGACTGGCAAACGCCTGAGCTTTAGTCTGTGTACCACTGGTTACGCATTGGACTAGCCATTTGCTAATAATTCTGGTGCTGGTTGATGAATCAGCATAACATTTGACTGACTTAACAAATTAGGCCAAATATAAGAATCTCAGGTTTCAGACAGATCTGACAAAGGGGGAAACATAAAAGAGGTGACAAAGGTGAAGTTAAAAACTTTTACTTGCTAATAGATTTGTGCCATATCAAGGGACCGGTTTGAAAATTAGCAGACTCTTAGTATATATCCTTATTAAATAGGTTTTCATACAAATACTTGAAGAGGTGGCACAGATCTGAGATTCGGGAGGATAAAATATAATTTGCTAACCGTCTGCATATTGCCAACCTTGACTGCACACAATCTTAAAAGAAAGCCAATACCTAGCACAGTCATTTTTCAATACATTTTTAAAGGATTTTCATAGTGAAGAACAGATTTTAATGGAAGTTTTCCCCTTCGGTGGGTTTCCTTTATACCCAAAATATCATGCATGCATAAACCAGTCTGACAAATGTGACCATCCATAAAACTGAGGCAAAGTTATTAATAATTCAATGATATTTTGATCAATATTTGACCCTGCCCCCTTTTATGATCGACATGAAAGCGGAGATTCCTGAACTTAGTTAAACATGCTAAAAGGCTGTCAAATTTCACACAGATTCATTAAATACTATCAAAGTAATTATCATATGAAATCGTATTTGCTCTTTTTAACTTTGCCCCTCTCCCCCTTGATGGATCCGCGTAAAAAACGTCCATACCCACCTAAGAGTAAACACTGACCAGAGAGAGAGAAGCCAATCAAAAGCTTTAGATAGGAGATCTTTATCAAATAAAGCACAAAAAGGCTTCCTCCTTATCCTCTAAGGGCACTGGGAGAAATAAGGGAGTAGCAAGGACTTTGAATGAAACTGGGAAAGAAGAAGGTCTGGTTGCTGCAAACTGTCTGTGGTTTGCGGCAGAGCACAGTAAACAAGGAATATGGGACACATCTGTCACCAGAAAAAAAGATGAGCAGTGGAGGGTGGACTGATTTGGACCCAAAGGACTTGAGACAATCTAGGTCTTTTGAATGAGTGCTAGCACAGAGTAGAAAGCTATCACATTTACAGCAGGTTACAAAGCACTTTAGTGAGAGAATCAATCCACATAATTTATCACATCTCAGACGATATATTTTAACTAAAGTGGCATATCAATCACAAATTAATCTAAGGGTGCCACCTAAACAATTCAAAACAGTACAATATACTATGTGTATCTCAATATCTTTCTAAACATTTAAATAAAATCCTATGCAATCACAAAAAAGGTTAAGCCTCACAAATTTCAGTCTCACAACGTAGCCACCCTGTGGGCTTTTCAAGTCGTAATAGAGTCCAAATGTCAAACTCTCAAATTAGACATCCCTTCAAATAATTGCTCACTAATGCAACTTCATGACTGCCAATAACACAATCAATATGTCTTTCTATTATTTAATTTTACCACAGAATCATTTTTGTAGCACCTTTTCAATCCCTATACATTTAAAATGGCTTATTAGACTATTTAGTTTGATGTATATGTTGAGTCTAAAATAACTTTTCTGGCCTTCCATGGCTCAATGATTTCTATTAAGAGCCTACAATCCATCTCACAGTTATTGCGTGGTTCACTTTCCCAGGAGAACATCCATTTAAATTTTGAATTCCTTCTTTGAGAACCTAGGGGTTTTAAATCAACAATAGAGTGGCTACTGGATTGGACGATTTATCATTTGTAGGTCCCCAATGCCACCACTCAGGCCCGCATTACAACCCTGGCGGTAGGTGTTAAAGTGACGTGAATACCGCCAACAGGCTGGTGGTAACTACCGCCAAATTATGACCATGGCGGAAAGGTTCCAAAAGACAGCCAATGTCCCAAACCGACCACCAGGGTGGAAAGAACAGCCACCGCGGTGGGAGCCGCCTGCAGCCAGACGGAAGACAAACATCCGCCCACCATATTAAGACCCTGGAACGCGCCACCTTTTCTGGGGTGGTACCAACGACATCAAAAGCCTGGCGGAAACTGAGCTCAGAAGGGAAAGGACTCACCATTGGAGACACAGGGAACAACCCGCCATGGAGCCTGAACTGCATGTCTTCCCCATAATTTTCTAGGTTCTGCTCCACGGCGAACACCAACGACGGTGAAGACGACAATGGAGAGCCTAGCACACAAGGTAGGGAGGGAGGAAAACGCGAGTGACTCACACACACGGACCACACACCCCCAACACCATACACACAATCAGCTGCTTTACAAAAACAATTTTACCCCGTAACTCGGATAAATAATGCAATGACAAAACGATTTCGAAAAAGTGAATGTAATGAGAGCAACACAGTATGAAAAATAAGTTAGGCAAGATAATAAATATATACATATGTACAGTAAAGGGCACACTGCCCAGTCCACAATGTTCGTAGGCCACATAGCCACAGGCCAAAGTCCAAGGCCACACATGTCACCTGGGTCAACATGGAGAGAACACTACAGGGGCATCAGTTGGTAAATAGGCAGGCACCTCAGGGGGAGGGAAGACGGGGGAACCTCAGCCAGGAGATGTTGCAAGACCACTGGTTCTGGAGGGGGCAAAATGCCATGTGCTCTTGATCCTGGGGAGTGTTGGGTATATGGGTGTCTTACCCACTGGTTCTGGGGAGGGCATCGTGCCCTGTGCTCTTGATCCTGGGGAGTGTTGGTCATGTGGGTGTCCTACCTACTTGTTCTGGAGGGGGCATCGTGCCCTGTGCTCTTGATCTTGGGGAGTGCAAGGTCAAAATCCCTCAGGTGGGAATCATACCCACTGGATTTGCAGGGGGCAGGCCGCACAACAGCCCACGGAGGCAGGATTACATACCATCCGCCAGCGGTGATGGCTGTTCATTGGTGGAGGTGGAGGTGGTGCTGGTGGGTTGAGGCTCCGGCCCATCCCCTGCAGCCTCGGACTGCTGTTCAGTGGTGGTGCAGCTGGTGGTGGGGGGAGGCTCCTGCCCATCCCCTGCAACCTTGGATGGCTGCTCAGTGGGGGTGGTGGTGGTGCTGGTGGGGGGAGGCTCCTGCCCATCCCTGCAACCTCAGACAGCTGTTGAGTGGAGGTGGTGGTGCTGCTGGGGGGAGGCACCTGCCCACCCCCTGCAACCTCGGACGGCTGCTCAGTGGAGGTGGTGGTGCTGCTGGGCAGGGGCTCATGCCCATCCCGTGCAACCTCAGATGGCTGCACAACCATGGTTGGTGGTGGGGGCTCTCTCACAGTTCCTGCCCCAGGCACCTTGGTCTTCCTGCCTGCTAGTGCATGCTCCTTGCTCTTCCTGGCAGCTGGGACAGGCTTCTTTCCCTTCTGGTGCAGGCTCCTTTGTCTTCCTGGCAGCTGGGGCAGGCTCCTTTCCCTTCTTGCCTGCTGTGGCAGGCTCCTTGCTCTTTCTGGCTGCCTGGTGCAGGCTCCTTTAGGACATGTGGCCTGGATCCTTTTCCACCACGAGTGGGTGTGGTGACGACTGGGCGGGTGGACTGGGTGGCTGAGGTGCCTGGCTGGGTTCTTCCAAACCTCCCCATACGTGTAGGACGGGGGGGTAGGGAAGAGGTCAATGATGGATAGGATCAGGTTTTTAGGGACATTGGGGTAGGAAGAGGGAGATGGAATGGGAGTGGAGGAAGAGGGAGCGGTTGTTGGGAGGTGTCTGTCTGCTGCTTTTGGGTGCAGGTGCATGGGCTGTATGCTGTTGTGAGGTGGATGGCTGTTGGGTGTCTGACTGCTTGCTTTTCTGTACCTTAGGAGGGGGGTACAGACACAGGGGACGTGTGCATGGCTGTTGTGGAGGTGTCTGCCAGTGAGGTGTGTATTCTGCTTGGTGTGGTGACGCTGGTAGTGGATGATGTAGTGCATACAGGTGTGAGTGTAGACCGCGCTGGGAGGGAGGTGGAGGAGGAGGAGGAGGGGGAGGGGGAGACAGTGGAAATAGTGGATATTGGTGGGCCTAAATCTGGATGGTGTTTGTGCGAGTGCCTGTGGGATGAAGTGTGGTGCTTGTGTTTGCCTGTACCACTATTGTGTGTTCTCTTGTGTGCATGCTCGTCTGGCTGCGTGCTTGGGATGGGTTGGGGTTGAGGAGAATGGGACTGGGAAGAGGAAGTTGGAGGGGGCAGGGTAGAAACAGGGACAATGGCTGCCATCAGAGAGGAGGCCAGAGCCTGGATCGATATCTGTTGGGCCGCCAATCCAGTGTGAATGGCCTCCAGGAATACATTAGTCTGTTGCCTGGGGCGAAGGAGATGCCCACCCTCCTGGGTGAGCAGGCACGGGCAACTCAATGAGGAGCTGCTGGGAGGGCGGTGCTGGTATGGCGGCTGTACCTGTAGCTGGGGTGGTCACAGAAGTGTCCGCCACCACCACAGAGCTTCCATCTGTGTCAGAACTGTCCCCTTTAGTCCCCGCCGTGGTGCTCCCCTCACCCTCCGTCTCCACTGGTGCCCTCAGCGTCGGTGGACTCTGCCTTCTGGGTCCTGTGGGATGCAGTTCCCTCTGTCGCCGGTGCCTCCGCCAGTTGATGCTAATGCACATAAGGACCGAATGACAAAACAAAAAGGGGGTGGAAAGAGACAAAGGATACACTGGGTCAATGGCTGCACCAACACCACCATTGGCATCCCCACACTCTCCCACACAGGGAACAGGCCTACTCAATATGCCATAGCACTAGCAGAGAGATAGCTTGCCACCAAGGCATGGGGAGGGGCACACACCACCAAATGCAGCATACCTGGGACGTATGCAGCCCTGACCAGTAGTGGATGCCTATGAGCTAGGTAGCAGGATTATCTCTTCTGAACCCTAGCCACCAGGGGACCTACGCTGCAATGCCAGGCCTGGGCACCCACTGACACACATCCTCCACCCGAAAACCTACCATGCGTAAGTTGTAACGATGGGCACTATACTCACCCCCTTGTGGCTGCTGTAATGCCCTCAAGCACCCATCCAGCTCGGGACAGGCCACCGCCAGTATGCGGGCCATCAAGGGGGTCAGGGTTCGACAGGCACCCCTTCCTCGTTGGGAGGCCATCCCCAGCTGGGCCTCTGCAGTCTTCCGTGCCCAGCGTCTCAGGTCCTCCCACCGTTTGGGACAGTGGGTGCTCTGCCTGACATCGACCCCGAAGTCCGCATCTCCTTGGCAATGGCACGCCATATACCCTTCTTTTGATGGGCGCTGACCTGCAGAGGCAATACACACAGGAAAATGGAATTAGAAAAACAGTCCTGCCTGGCACACAACCTATACACTGCCCAGAGGACATCCACCAACCCCACCTTACACGAGGCCTTCACACACACCACTCCATACATTCCTGCCACATGCATCGGGCTCACAGTGTACTCACTTGTTGGTCTGGAGGCCCATACAGCAGTCCGTACTCGGGTAGGACCCCATCCACCAGTCTCTCAAACTCCTCCGAAGTGAAGGCTGGGGCCCTTTTCCCAGTCACACAGGACATGATAAGTTCCAGACACAGGTCACAGAAGCACATGCAGTGTAGGTCCTCTTCTATGGAGGGTCAGGAAACAAGTGGGGAATCAGATAGAAAATTGCAGTTACGTCCGTGGCGGTGCATATCGTCACCGCCGACGTAGATCACCATTGGCCACTCTACTCCATAGGGCCCAATAGCAACCAACAATGAATTGGACGGCGGTTCCTGACCGCCTTCCGCCACGGCGCACAACGTCAGCAGCATTACCTCACTTCCACCTGTCCCTCCACACAAGACCGGCGGACGCCATTTCGGGGGGGGGGCAGGCCTATGGAATAATGCTGCGTCACAGGAGAAATAGGCACATACTGGACAAATCACACTGACCCATTACATGTTTACAGATTGCAGACTACAGTTACATTGTTCAGTTTGTAACTGGCTCCTCACTCTTTTGTCCCTTAGATTCCTACCGCTGCGGATGAACAGGAGAAGGAGACATACCCCCGTGTACAGACCCCTGGTGGGCTTGGCTACACTGGAGGACAGGCACATAATACTCACCTATAGACTGGACAGGGCCACAATCACAGAAATGTGTGCCCAAATGGAGCCTGACCTGATATCTTCTATCCGTCATCCCACTGGGATCCCCCCATCTTGTTCAAATTCTATCAGTACTCATTTCCTGGCAACTGGTTCTTTCCAAGTGACTGTGGGCTTGGCAGAGGAATGTCACAGGCAAAGTTCTCAATAGTGCTGACAAGAGTGTTGTCTGCCCTGATAAAACACATGTGCAGCTACACTGCATTCCTCCAGGTTGAGGATTTGGCCACTGTGAAGACCAAGTTTTATGCAATGGGACATATCCCCAATATAATTGTCCCGATTGACAGAACACATATTGCATTCCCCCCCCCTGCCAGAATGAAGAGGTGTTCAGGAATCGTAAGAGTTTCCACTCTATGAATGTGCATATGGTGTGCTTGGCGGACCAGTATATCTCCCACCTCACTGCTAAGTATCCTGGGTTGGTGCACGATGCCTTTGTCCTGAGGAATAGCAGAATCCCAAAGGTGATGGCCCAACTACAGAGGTACTGTGGCTAATAGGTGAGCCCTGGTTCCCACCCAGTTTTTGTTGGTGTATGCCTATGGTGTTGGCCATATAGGATAGTGTGTGGCTAAATGTGGTCTCTCAATATCTGCAGGTGCCTCTGGTTACCCAAATCTATCATGGCTGCTGACCCCTGTGAGGAATGCCAGGACAAGAGCAGAAGAACATTATAATAAGGCACATGGGCGAACCAGAAGGATAATTGAGAGAACCTTTGGCCTCCTAAACGCCAGGTTCTGGTACCTCCATTTAACAGGTGGATCCCTGTGCTACTCACTCAACAGGGTCTGCCAGATAGTAGTGGCATGCTGCATGTTGCACAACGTGGCCCTCAGACGCCATGTCCCTTTTCTGCAGGAGGAGGAGACTGGAGATGCCCCTGTGGCAGCATAAGACTGTGTGGACAGTGAGGATGAGGAGGCAGAGGAGGAGGATGAGGACAACAGAACAACTGTAATCCGTCAGTACTTCCAATGACACACAGGTGAGACAGTGTAATTTTACATTTCAATGACTTTGGTTGTATTCTGTGTGGTATTGGCATGCTGGTATTTCCCACTTCTATGTCCACTTACTGTTCCCTCTTGCTATTCATTTTGCAGATGTTGGTGATTTGACAAATACTCCTGGTGTGATCACAACAGCCAGCTACAGATCATTAATTCTATGCTCATTCTATGTACATTTCATTTTGCACTGGTTGTACCTGTTTCAATCAATGCATATTTGAAATACATGACATACTCAAAATCGATTTTTATCAAAGGGTGTTTATTGAAATGCTAACATATAGGTGGGAAAGTGCAATGGGATGGGGTGATGATGGATGAAAGTCCAGTGTATTGTTCAGGTCTGTTTGTAGCACAGGTGCATTTTCCAAGGGGACATGGGAAGGGGAGCAATGGCAGTTCAGGGTGGACAGGGTGACTGTGTGGGACTCATTTCCTGGCAGGGGTCTTGGCAAGTGTCTCTGGCTTCTTTCTGGATCGCAGGGAATATTTGCGGGGTGGTTCACCTTCTGCAGCGGGAGGGGTGCTGGTGGCCTGAGAGTCCTGTGGCGGGCCTCCTGGCCACTAGCAGCAGTAGAAGTGGAAGGCTGTTCAGATAACTGGCTAGTGGCAGGGGCCCGCTGGTGTGAGACTGCCTCCCTCATAATGTTGGCTATGTCTGCCAGCACCCCTGCTATGGAGATCAGGGTGTTATTGATGGCCTGCAAGTCCTCCCTGAACCCCTGGTACTGTCCCTCCTGCAGCCGCTTGTTCTTCTGCACGTTGTCAAGGATCTGGCCCATCGTGTCCTGGGAATGTTGGTAGGCTCCCAGGATCTCGGAGAGTGCCTCCTGGAGAGTCGGTTCCCTGGGCCTGTCCTCCTCCTGGTGCACAGCAGTCCTCCCAGTGTCCCTGTTGGCCTGTGCCTCTGACCCCTGAAGTGTGCCCACTGCCGCTGACCCCAGGTCTCCAGTTGTCTTGGGTATGAGGTGTGGCCTGGGGTCCCTGTAGAGGTGGACACACTGCTGATTGACGTGTCCTGGGGACAGAGGTGTGGGTACGCTGGGTGGGTGCTGTGATGGCGGTTCCTGATGGGGGAGGCTCTGTGGTAGTGTGTGATTGGGCCTGGGTAACCAGCTGTCCAGAGGTCCCTGATGGGCCAGGTTGGTCATCCAGATCCTGAAGACCAGAGTTGCTGACATCACTGTGAGCCTCTTCACTTTGGGGGACTGGATAGTGCTGGCACCTCCTCTCCGCTGACATTGGCTGGGGTACCTGTGGGGATGTAAATGATGTGTTATCGTTTCTGTGTCTGACATATTGTGCATCCGTGGCTTGCCTTCTTTGGTTGTATTTGCCCTGGCAGCTTTCACTTGTGTACATTGGTGAATGGTGGGATAGTTAGTTCTCTATAGTGTGCATGCTTTAGTGATGAGTGTCCATGCAGAGCTGTGATTGGTGTCCATGCATTGGTAGAGCATGCAGGGCTTGGCATTGGGATGAGCGAGCTGTGATGGTGGGGTGTATGGGATGCAGTGGAGTGATGGGAGTGAGGGTATGTGATGGCATGCAGGTACGGGTGTAGTAGTAGTAGAGAGTTGACTTACCAGAGTCCAGTCCTCCTCCTACTCCGGCCAGGCCCTCAGGATGCAGTGTTGCCAAGACTTGCTTCTCCCATGCGGTTAGTTGTGGGGGAGGAGTTAGGGGTCCTGCTGCTATGGAATGTACCTTCCCCCGTAGGTCGTTCCACCTCTTCCTAATGTCATCCCTAGTTCTTGGGTGCTGTCCCACAGCGTTGACCCTGTCCACAATTCTCCGCCATAGCTCCATCTTCCTAGCTATCGATATCTGCTGCACCTGTGCTCCAAATAGCTGTGGTTCTACCCTAATGATTTCCTCCACCATGACCCCTATCTCCTCCTCCATGAAGCGGGGGTGTCTTTGTGGAGCCATGGGTGTTGTGTGAGGTGTGTAGGTGAGGGTGTGTTGGGTAATGTGTTGGGGTGTGTGTTATGGAGTGCGTGAGTGGTGTACAGGTGTGTATAGTGTGTGGCTCTGGTTGTGTCAATGGTTTTGGTGTCAATCTCCTAGAAGTAATTGTTGTTTGTAAAGGGTTGTGGGCAATGTGAGTGTGTGTTTTATAGTGGTGTCGGTGTGGTGTGTGTATGGGTGTCAGGTGTGTGTTGTTTGAATTGTCCACTGTGGTATTCTTTTGTTTGTGTGTGTCCATTTTGAGCGCGGCGGTATGTACCGCCAATAGTTTACCGCCACTGAATGTCCGCTGTGGTGATTCGTGGGTCATAATGTGATGGGCGTAGTTCTTTTGGTGTAACGGTGTGGGTTTTGATACCGCCAGTTTATAACTGACCTTTGGTGTAGCGTATTTGTCTGTGGCTGAATACTGAAGGACTGGTGTGTGTGTATGTCATAATATGGTGAACAGATATCCGCTGCGGCGGCGGTAATTTGGCATTAGTCAGCGTGGCGGTAAGTAGGATTTACTGCCAATGTCATAATGAGGGCCCTAGTCTGTTAGTACTCTCCAATACACATCTTGTGGTAGCCCACAAGTGGTACATCCTTCTGTAGCGAAGCAACAACATCTTTGGGTTTCCTTATATATTAGGCTTGTTTCTTGCCTTTTGGGGAATCACACTCCAATGCAAGAACATTTTTACTCATTCTAAGAAAGCCCAAACCACACATCCCTTCTTAAAAATAGTTTTATAGAATCAGGTTAAGAACAAAGCTGCAAAGTTGTAGATGTGTCATTATGTGCTCTGGCTGTCTCATTATTTTGCATGTTAGACCCAATTACACCTTTCTATATGACCCAAAATATGCTCTTCAAATCTAATTATATACACTACTTCATAATACAGCACATTCAGTTTATGGTACCTTTTGTTCACAGGCATGTACATCTAAGGCCAAGTCCTGCAAAATTCAGAAGGAAGAGTATTATGCAGGAGAGCACATCCTAAAAGTGATACAGAAGCTGCACTGGCTTCAAGTGACCTGCAGAATTAATTATATAAATCATGACCACGACACAAACTGTTTTTGGCAAACCTCCACTACCTTGGAGATACATTCTAGTATACCAAACAGTCAGCAATATATGATCGTGTGACAGAACAAATCACAACATAGGCAGGTATCTTCGTTGCTGAACTCTTTCCTGGGAGGTATGAGAAACAAAAATACAGTTTTCCCGTTCACAAAGAGCTTGAAACCAATCCTTATAGAGCACATGATGGCTGCTGACAAAAGCAGCACTTTCCCGTTTAGGTTTTCAGAGCTTTCAATGTAATTAGAGCTCACCCAACCTTTCTGGAATTAAATCAAAATGCAACAGAGCCTTGCCCATATAGTGGGAAAGGAACTTTGCAGGAAACTAGGAAAGAATAATGCAAGGTGTCAGCACTGGTTTCCCAGGAGATCCCATAGATGGCATGCAAAAGCTCAGAGAGACCTTAACTACACCACAAGGGTTTTTCAACAACCTTTTACTGCTTCAAAAAAAATGTAAAGGACTGAAGCCAATTGAGGGATCCCAATTCATGGCTAACTTACAAGTACTTCAAAAGGTGGGGTGCAATCCATTACTACCTGCCACACTATTAGAGAAGGTCTGAAGCCTGCATCTCAAAAACATATCTTGTGATACCGATTTACAGCCTGCACCCAAGATTTCTCAGTTTGCAAAAGCGTGTCAAATCTGTCAGTTTTATCTCCATACTTTGGGCTGTCATCTGCGCTTTGGAACATTAAAAAACTGCTATGAAGTTTAGTTACAATTACTTTGAGTCTGAGACACAATGTGATTGCCATGTCCATGAAGGAAATGATACTGCAGGAATACACAGTCAGCTCAGAAAATGTCTGTTTATGACAAAATCCACCAGCATGGTAAGCATCCAGTTGTCACCCAATTCAAGCAATCTTCTCAGAGGCTTTGAATTGCAGAAGATGGTATTAAGAGGAACCTCTGGGCGGTTATTTAGCAATGAAGTACTTGAAAGAGGACAGCATTTTGTTTTCCTCCAGTTAGGCAACATATTTAATCATATCTAGTCAGATGCACAAATCATCTGAGGTACGAGATCACAAATCTTGCTGTAAAGGCAGAAAGGCAGATAACCTTACAAGTAAACAAATAAGAATGTGTAACAGACTTTCAGGAATTGAAAAGTAGACAACTGTGTTTTTCTGGCTGAGGCTGGAAAGTAGCACATGGAACTGGAACCTCTTTGTATCTTGTCCTAAGACCCAGCTGAATGACTTCCTCGGATGAAGATAAAACCAGGGAGGAGCCTGTCACAGACACTTGTGTTTTATAATCAGAGAAGGAGAATCCAGACACTTTTGATTCAAGCTACAGTTATTAATCACAGAATGCTGAGGAGCTGGATCCAATGCCAATGCCGACTCTGTGTGGGTGCTGATGTTTCAAAGAGGTTTTCAATCCCACCAGGAAGTGTCTAGTGTAAGACTAACTAGATGGGTTCCAACCTTTTGCTTGTAGGCTGCCTAATAGAATTTTATTGTGTGTAACCAAGGGACTCAGTTTACCCAATGGCCAGCCAATGTAGATAACACAACTTCCTATCAGGCATACTAGTAACAGTTATATTATCTTTGATTTCTCTGGATTCACTGGTTACCCCTGCAAGGTGGTTGAAGTAGACTATGCAACTGGGGTTGGGGGTCGACATGTTCCATTTAGGAACACACTCAACCTGCAGAACAATGGATGGCCCTGGAGGTTTTAATGACAGGAGCCAGACTGCAAAAATACACAAAGAATCAGCTTTTTTGAGGATCTACTCAACAGAGGAACAGTTTTCTTGGTGCTGACTGAACTTTGTAAAATACTTTTCTCTAGTGTGACACAGAATGCAAATGTCATAGATATTTCTCTTGGTTTGTATTCATAATGTGAAACACAACATAGCCTTTTTATTTTCCTACCCCAAATAGCATTTTCTGTAAATAGTACCCATTCTAATTACCATATCTCTCTTTTACTTTTATTTCTGTAAGACAATAGTCACGTCATGCTTCCATTCTATTGTCAGCTAATACTTCACCAATAGGTCTCTCTCACCACTGACATCTCCCCTTAGTTTAGTTTTCCCTACAACGTTTTATTTTCTTTGCCAATGTACAGCAGATATCACCTGCTGCTTTTTTATTGATATTCCACACTTCAGAGCAAAAATAAACACACCCCACCCTTCCCCCTCCACACTCAGTTACTGCTGGGTTTTCTAATTTTCGGTTGTTTTTCTTGCAATGCATACCTGGTTTACTGTACCCGCAGATAACCTACTTCCTACTTTACTTCCACTTTTCTTTGTCACAAAGCTCTCCACCCCTGTCTGTCTTCTGAAATGTTGATAAGAACTAGGTATTCATGGTTCAGCATAAGACTTTTTTAGACTCCCAAGCACACCCATCTAAGACATGTTATAACAAGGCCAGAACAAATTGTGAAACAACGTTCTATCTGCAACATGTCAAGTGTATGCTTTTTCACATGGAATAAACATATAGAACTTGGAGGTCATTTGCAATGTGTAGTTTTAACATGTGGTTATCATTTGCAGTATGTTAGTACATAGCGTCAGTCATATTTTTATTGAGCCAGTGTTGGAATGTGGCAGATATGCAAGTTTCTTCAGCACTTTGGTGCAGATTTGCTCTTGGTTTCAACATCCTGTGGCTAACAATGATGGCGGCAAGAGGTCAGAAAAAGTCTGTTTGACAGACAGAAGATGGTATTGATCAAGTCCACTGACAATGAAAGAGGATGTCTAGGAGTTTGCTTTGCATAATCTAGGTAGGCCTAGGATGTGGAGGGAGGGAGTCACATGTTTCAAGTTAAATGTTTTTCTCAGGATCTAAAGAACATGTGATTTAGTGTGAATGTAGGCCCTTCTAGAGAATCTGCTAGCAATTGAAATGATTTGAAATAGAATAAATGTCTTCCATGTGGACTTTATAAAATTATAACGTTCCTTAACAGTGCTTAGGAAGACATCCACTATAATTGTCTTGCATTTACATATGTAGTCACTGAACAATGCTTAGATCAGTTACTGTTCTGATAACTACAGAGTCAATATGTTACAATTCATGGGTTAGCTAATTAAGGAAATCTCACTGCCGCTTCAACCTGTAATATAGCGAAATTGGTTACAATTTTCCAAGTTTATTTAAGCTCATTAGCAAGAGGTGATCCAACTATGTTGACCATGTTTTCTTCCTATCTTCTTGACCAGGTCAGATAGTAAGCTCCAGGTACAAATTTCAAGCACATTTTAGAAACTCCGTAATCAAAGGAACACTGTTGGGGTATTCCTGAAGACCACAGCTGGTAAGTGAGAGACTCCAATGACATTTGTAGGATTTTAGGAAATGTGGGTGATGCCCATGAGCGTCAGATAAATATACTGGGTTACAGACATGAGGCAGGAACATACCTTCCAATACTCAGACTCAGAAAAAAACGCTGTGGTAAAATATTATTCCAATTTAACTTAGAGCACTCTGCAGTTTGCAGATTAAAAGCAGAGGTACATTTGGCAAATCAAAGTTAAGAAACTAGATCTCATTCTCCAGTGCCTCTGAAATGTGTACAATATTGTGGGATTTGTTCCTGGGTCATAATCTGTATATCAAAGAGCTTACACTTGGTAATTTGCTTTAAACAACTTCTCCCTTTAGTTTAGCCCTTATCATACATTGAAAATGCATATTTTTCCATCGGTTGGGTGCCTGTTTTCCAAACCTCTGCCCATGCAACTCATTCTTATCTCCTTGAGTGGATTCTAAAAGTGAAGTCAGTAGACACCTGAAGGCTCGTTCTTGAGGGACGTGGTTGCCTGCTGCAAGTCTCATTATTGGACTGAGTCTTATTCTTGGCTCCTCTCAATTCCTCTCCCGCCGCCAGAGTTTAATAAATTATCGCAATTAAAGAAAGCTTACCCCAAAAAACTTAATCATGGAAATATAGATAGGCACAGCCTAAACCCCTAGTCAGCTCAACAACAGATGTTTAAACTTTTAAGTACAAAGGACAAAACATGAATGTGCTCTACACTTTCTCCCCAATGTAGATATCATGATTGTTTCAGCCTTCCACTTAAGGGCGGAAACCCTTTGGTGCATGCAACAGAGTGGTTTCTTTTTTTTTTTTAAATGAACATGTGTCATGGATATTGACATCACTGCTTCTCAAAGCCAGAGCAGAAGAAGCCCTTAGCCTCCAAATTTTTTATTTGTTTGAGCAGTGACACTGTGCGCCATGCACGCCACGTCACTGTTTCTGAATGTCAAATTAGCAGGAGCCTTTAAGCTACTCCTGCATTCACTCTGAGGTGCTTGACAGGAAAGCGCAGCCCCTCCACCTCCGATTACTGATAAACTGTGCTAGAGATACCACTAGAAAAGGAAGCAAGTTCCCCTTTCGAATGGTACTCTTCACTAGTGGATCCCCCAGGGATGATCACTGCAAGAATGCAATCCATAATCAGGGATCCATCCACTTGCCTCCAGGGATGCCTTCTGGGGATAGTGTGGGAGTCGGTGGGGGCAGTCCCACAGGCATGGCCCAAATGCTTCTCCTACCCCTTGCCTACAATCTTTCTGCCTCTCTGGGAAGGAACATTGGTATACTTACCTAAATCTACACCCAAGTGTGCAGATATCCTACTGAACACCAGGGATAGGGATGTTTTTAATTCAAACAAATAAATAAATCAGGTAAGGAATGGCCCGTCCATGCTTCAGTTTATCCTCTCCCTGCCAGCCCAGATGTAAAAACTGCGCCTACAAAAATCCTATTTTTCGTCCTCTCAATTGCCATGGTAAATTGCTTCACTATTCAGGCTCTGTGTCAGTTAGCAAATATGAATCCCTGCCAACCCTTGGTGTAAGGAAATTCATCTTTTTGTATGTTCAACTCTACATTTTTGGAATAATGCTGCTGATTTCGTTACTCAGAGTGCACTAAGGCCTGCTAACCAGACCTCAGTGCCAGTGTTCTGACCCTATTCAAATTGCATGTCAAATTGGATACACCCAAGTGGCAAGGATGACTTACTTAAAAGTCCCTAGTATATGGTATTGAGTGCACGTAAGGCAGAGTGTCCAATCAGGGCTGCAGCAATGTTTATGACAAGGTACAAAATGGCCCCAAGTCTGCCACTATAGATTGGAAGAACAGTGTTTTCAGTGCCAGTTCAACTTTGCTATTCACTTCAATGGCAAACCCACCCTATCCCTTAACATATATGTAAGTCTCCCCTGTGTAAGGCCTATAGAACCCTATTGCAGGGAGCTGTATGTTGTTAAGTGAGACATATATTTTCTTAACAGCAACACTTCCAACTTGTCAGATGCCATACATCACATGAACTTCATCACTCGGTAGGAGGGGACCCAGTAGCCCACTGGCTAGTGACTGCACGATCCCCTCAGGGTACTTTCTTGGGACAAATATGACACCCCAGGCACTCTGACCCTTAGATCACAGTGGAATTGGAGAGAGAACAGAAAGAGGACTACCCAGCTGCCCTTGAACACGTACAAAGCGCGGCTGCAAGCTCAGAAGGACTGCATCTGCTGCACTTTAGGTTAGCAAAGTTTGGACTGTGCCTATGGCTCCTGGCTCGGGGAAAAGTTGATTTCCGACACCCAACAACAGTAGTGACTCCAAGGATCAGTTGGCTGATCTCCTGGAATCGGCTCAAGAGACAAAAGAGCTGAAGTTGCCCAAATCACCATGTTAGTAGTCACTGCATAGGTTTTGCCGCTGCCAGTTGCCAAGCACACAAGAGGACAAATGCAAGATAGCCAAACGCTGCACATGACACTGCCTGACCAGGAGTGCTATCCAAGTCCAGGTTTGTTGCACCCAAGGGACACTAGCTCCCACCTAAGGATTTCGCCCCAACTGCAGTGGAGACTGACCAGTAGCCCGGCATCGGCTGCAGTTGCGAACAGTGACTTGTGTCAGCCAGAACTAGTCGTCCAACCCAGGTGAGGTAGTCAAACTAACAGTTGAAACTTTTCAGAAGTTTCCAAAGTTGTTGTTGACCAATGTTTGATTGTGGTTGTAATTAAAAGAAATATTATCTTTAAAAATTCCAGAACCCTCCAGTGGATTTTGTTCATCAAGGTCTCTAAAAATTCATAAAAATATTGTCTATTCTATCTATTTTTATAAACTGTCTCCTCTCTTTAGTGTGTTTTTGCTTTCTCATTTCAATATTTGGTGCTGCTAAATGCATTACACAACGATTATTTGATAAGCCTTTCTGCTCACAGCCACAGCTATCCTGGGTCGAGCTTAATGTCAAGTAAACGTACCTGCCTGGACCCAAGACAGTATTTGTGAGTGTACTGCATGATAAAGGCCCTTAAGCCAATAGTGCACCAAAATCCTCACCCTCAGGATTTCTGAAACCCAGGGGTCCATGGGAATATATGATGTTGTGGTCCGGCACATTTTCTTACTCAGAATAAGCTGCAAACATCCCACTACGGGTCAAAAATACTTTTTTCACATATTAAAGTGTCAGAAAATGTGAACACTCAGCCCGATGGCCAAAATCTTACCATTCTGTGATTCCATACGTGAAATGCTGCCTCTCATATGTGGATGGACTTAACGAATGTCAGAGGAACAGACCACAACTGTAACCAGGTAAAGACGTCATAGACAACAAATTGGCTTCACATGGTACAAGATTTGACCAGTCCCTGTGGTGGACAATTAGCCCCACCCAGACAAGCTGATTACAGTTTTTATCTGAAGTAGTGTAGGAAGGCATGATAGCAGACCGTTTTTATTATCAACTGAATTTCTCTCCATTGTTGGCTTGAAAAGCTACCGAGCAAGAAAGAACACATTTTGCAAAATGCCCTGTCAATCATGATATTATGGGTAACTCAAATTCAGAGCTGCATAAATAACTATTCCTAAGCTCAACATTTTTGGCACATTTCTAAAACACATTCCCAGTTTTTGTTCATTAGCTTTTATCATACGGATTGATGCCTGGCTGGGTCACAAAGGAAAAAACACATATGCTGCTGATCAGCTGATGGCTCTGGGTATCAAGTGTTTTGGGGCACTAATATAAATCCCTGTGACCAGAAAAATCTGACAGGTGTAACAGTATATAGTTTTAATGGCTAAGCCAACAGGGCAAAAAATTACAGATTAAAATATTGTCATACATTTCTACTTTGACCTCATTATTTTAATTTGTTTTTATTTCAACACTTACTTTCTTTGGGAAAACCACAAGCAATCTCTACACAAATTACACATAGATTAATTCAAAAGTTGTTTATTTTACAGAAATGTATAACTTTTCAAATGGACCCACAGGTTTCACGTCCATTTCAACCACAAACTTCAAGTGGGTACGAACCACAAAAACAGGAAAAATTGACCATCACTGAGAAAATTGCAAGAAGTGTGGCAACATTTTTTACGAATTGTTTTTGAAAGCTAGGAGGAGGGTAATGCTAGCACAGCAAACCTTTTGCTGCTGCATGCCACTCTTATGAAAAAAAGACACGTTCTTGAACAGTGCATTTTTTGCACATTTTCAAAAAATACCAGTATTTTCAAACATTGTGGTTATTTTCTTGTTTCCCTCTAGGGGAAACTACAAGCCTGGGTCCCTAAAGAACCCCCCACTACGTTGGGGTTATATAAGACGCATATATGGTCTGGATAGATTTTTTGTGGAAAATAAGTGACAAAGGCATTAGCATGAACTGCCCCAAATATAAAACAAACATTGACCTAGCCCTTAGGTCTCACCTACGACAGCTATTGGCTTCAGCAATGCTTTTTAGCATTGCTAAAGAGCAGCACGGATGCTTTGTAGTGTAGTTAAAACTATTTTTTTTTAAATCAGTATGATAGAGCCAGGGCTGATGCACCTTTTTTTTTTTTTAAGTGCATTAGTACTCAATGCATCATAGTCATTTGTAGGTAGGACATGCAAGGGCTCTGATGTATTGTAATCTATCTGTGGGCTTTTACCCATGCCCACTGCACGCCCATCACTATCACTTGTTTGTGGGCTTGCCTTTCAAAAATCCTTTGTTGTCATTGGTAAATGCTTTACGTTTGTCCCTCCTCGGGTGGTTTTGTTACCGATTGGCCATCGACCCCGTTACATGGATAATGGCATGTTTGCTCATACATTTGACTGCAAGCAAACTTCTTTTTCTTTTTGTCTCTCTTCTTCGCGCTTACGCTCATGGCGGCTGTGGCGCTTTGAATTGGCTTGCTTATGTCAACTGTTTTACTTTTAATTTTCTATTTATGTGGCAAGAAAAGTCCAGTTAGTAATTTACAACACTAATAGCTCTAACTCGAGCAAAGGAGACCCACTGCATTGCAAATGCTTGTTTAATTATTATTTTTAGCCATGCTGCTCAGAAGCTACACTGCTGTGCAGCATGGCTACAAATCATTGCTGAAGTCAATGGGATAGCCAATAGTCTCTAAGGAAAGACCTACGGGCTTTGTCAACGTTTTTAAGGTCTCAGCAAAACATCCCTGTGATTCTGAGCAAATCAGTTAATCTCCCCATGCATGAAAAGAATAAAAATATGACATATGGAAAAAAATCCTATCACATAAAGGAAGCAATTGCACCCATGTACATGTCTTAGTAAAAATACTTTTGGACACAGATAACATCTATTGTGACAATAAAAGCAGATGCGAGCTGGAGTCACAATAAGCATCCATTTCAAAGGAGAAAGGGGCTTCTCAGAAGTACAGATGACACAGTAAAAAACTGCCATAATTGTTCAACAAGGACAACAGAGAAGATGAAAGAAAAAAGATAACTCAATCAAAGCGTAATCCTCGGAAGGACAGTGTTGAAGCAGATATGCGAATTAAGAATATTAATGATATATGTGCGTTTACTAATGAGAAAATGTGTAGAGAAATTAAACGTAGAAAAATAATGTGCATGTTTGAAAAATGTGCCCTCGGGTAATGATCACTATGTGTACTAAAACAACAGAAAAATGTAAAAAATTAAAGAAAATATATGAGAAAAACATAGTAGTATGTCATAGTGAGATGCATAACCTCTGTTATGTATTATTAAGTTAGCTGGACTAAAGGCCTAGTACCACTGGGCCTCGCACACTCTGAACATGAAGAAACCGAACGCCTTGCAAAGGACTGGTAACCGGGGACTGCAGCCTTGAACCGCTCGAAGTTCAAGTTACTTAGCTAGAACATTCTGCAATGTACCGGCAGACAGGAGATGATGAAGACGGTTTGATCCAATTACGTGTAGAGCAGGCTAAATGTACTTTCCCAGGACTTTAACAATTGAGGTACTGACTAGAGACCCATATGCAACAATTTTGATACCTGAAGGACTGGATGATGAGAGCATCGCATGAAGAACCAATCCGTTTCGTGTAATTTGAAGTTATGAAAATTAATAGATTTGGTAAGCAAAAACTATAGGTTAAGGTCATATCTACTGACCGACTGACCAATTAGCAATTAGGGGGATAGACTGGGAGATCCTAATAAAAAGTCATGACAAGGGGCGATGAATCAGAACTGAGGGGAGTAAATTGATGACGTCAGGAGACGCTGTCCGAGGTGCTGATATTGGGTTCATTCTCTGTGAGCCTGATCCGTAGCTGACTGACTGATGACCTGAAGACGAAGACTGACTTGTTGCTGATCCATCCTGGATAGGTAGTGTAAGGAAATGCCTCCTTGGCATAGTTACCCCCTGACTTTTTGCCTTTGCTGATGCCAAGTTACGATTTGAAAGTGTGCTAGGACCCTGCTAACCAGGCCCCAGCACCAGTGTTCTTTCCCTAAACTGTACCTTTGTCTCCACAATTGGCACAACCCTGGCACCCAGGTAAGTCCATTGTAACTGGTACCCCTGGTACCAAGGGCCCTGATGCCAGGGAAGGTCTCTAAGGGCTGCAACATGTCTTATGCCACCCTAGGGACCCCTCACTCAGCACATACACAATGCTTGCCAGCTGGTGTGTGCTGGTGGGGAGAAAATGACTAAGTCGACATGGCACTCCCCTCAGAGTGCCATGCCAACCTCACACTGCTTGTGGCATTGGTAAGTCACCCCTCTAGCAGGCCTTACAGCCCTAAGGCAGGGTGCACTATACCACAGGTGATGGCATATGTGCATGAGCACTATGTCCCTACAGTATCTAAGCAAAACCTTAGATATTGTAAGAGCAAGGGTAGCCATAAGAGTATATGGTCTGGGAGTATGTCAAACACGAACTCCACAGCACCATAATGGCTACACTGAAAACTGGGAAGTTTGGTATCAAACTTCTCAGCACAATAAATGCACACTGATGCCAGTGTGCACTTTATTGTAATAATACATCCAGAGGGCATCTTAGAGATGCCCCCTGAAAACATACCCGACTTCCAGTTGCGGCTGACTAGTTTTTGCCAGCCTGCCACACACCAGACATGTTGCTGGCCACATGGGAAGAGTGCCTTTGTCACTCTGTGGCCAGGAACAAAGCCTGTACTGGGTGGAGGTGCTTCTCACCTCCCCCTGCAGGAACTGTAACACCTGGCGGCGAGCCTCAAAGGCTCACTCCCTTTGTTACAGCGCCACAGGGCATCCCAGCTAGTGGAGATGCCCGCCCCTCCGGCCACTGCCCCCACTTTTGGCGGCAAGGCTGGAGGAGATATTGAGAAAAACAAGGAGGAGTCACTCCCCAGTCAGGACAGCCCCTAAGGTGTCCTGACCTGAGGTGACTCTTACTTTTAGAAATCCTCCATCTTGCAGATGGAGGATTCCCCCAATAGGATTAGGTATGTGCCCCCCTCCCCACAGGGAAGAGGCACAAAGAGGGTGTAGCCACCCTCAGGGCCAGTAGCCTTTGGCTACTGCCCCCCCAGACCTAAACACACCCCTAAATTGAGTATTTAGGGGCTCCCAGAACCGAGGAAGATAGATTCCTGCAACCTAAAGAAGAACAAGGACTGCTGACCTGAAGCCCTGCAGTGAAGACGGAGACGACAACTGATTTGGCCCCAGCCCCAACGGCCTGTCTCCCTACTTCGAAGAAAACCTGCAACAGCGACGCATCCAACAGGGTCCAGCGACCTCTGAAGCCTCAAAGGACTACCCTGCATCTAAAGGACCAAGAAGATCCCAAGAACAGCGGCCCTGTTCAAGAAACTGCAAATTTTTTAAACAAAGAAGCAACTTTTAAAGACCACACGTTTCCCGCCGGAGGCGTGAGACTTTTCACGCTGCACCCGACGCCCCCGGCTCGAACTGGGGAAAACTAACCCTACAGGGAGGACTCCCCGGCGACTGTGAGCACGTGAGTAGCCAGAGTTGACCTCCCTGAGCCCCCACAGCTACGCCTACAGAGGAAATCCAGAGGATGCCCCTGACCGCGACTGCCTGCTTCAAGGAACCCGACACCTGGAAAACACACTGCACCCGCAGTCCCCAGGACCAGAAGGAACCGAACTCCAGTGCAGGAGCGACCCCCAGGCGACCCTCTGCCTATCCCAGGTAGTTGCTACCCCGAGGAGCCCCCCTTGTGCCTGCCTGCATCGTTGAAGAGACCCCGGGTCTCCCCATTGATTCCTATTGAAAACCCGACGCCTGTTTGCACTCTGCACCCGGCCGCCCTTGTGCCGCTCAGGGTGTACTTTCTGTGCCTGCTTGTGTCCCCCCCGGTGCCCTACAAAGCCCCCCAGGTCTGCCCTCCGAAGTCGCGGGTACTTACCTGCTGGCAGACTGGAACCGGGGCACCCCTATTTTCGTTGAAGCCTATGTGTTTTGGGCACCACTTTGACCTCTGCACCTGACCGGCCCTGAGCTGCAGGTCTGGTAACTTTGGGATTGCCTTGAACCCCCAATGGTGGGCTACTCTGGACCCAACTTTGAACCCTGTAAGTGTTTTACTTACCTGTGAGCTTAACATTTACTTACCTCCCCCAGGAATTGTTGATTTTTGCACTGTCCACTTTTAAAATAGCTTATTGCCATTTTTGTCAAAACTGTACATGCTATTGTGATTATTCAAAGTTCCTAGAATACCCGAGTGAAATACCTTTCATTTAAAGTATTGTTTGTAAATCTTAAACCTGTGGTTCTTAAAATAAACTAAGAAAATATATTTTTCTATATAAATACCTATTGGCCTGGAGTAAGTCTTTGAGTGTGTGTTCCTCATTTATTGCCTGTGTGTGTACACAAATGCTTAACACTACCCTCTGATAAGCCTACTGCTCGACCACACTACCACAAAATAGAGCATTAGAATGATCTCTTCTTGCCACTATCTTACCTCTAGAGGGAACCCTTGGACTCAGTGCACGCTATTTCTTACTTTGAAATAGTATATACAGAGCCAACTTCCTACAGGTAGCTCTGAAAATGTGATTTTTGTGCCTTTTCTTCTAGGTACCAACTGCGCTGATTTAGAGATTCTCACTTAGCTAGATTTTTCCAAATGAATGTTTTCCTAAATTGTTTTCCCATGAAGACTCACATGCTAATGCTAATCTGGGTTAGGTAGGTTGTTAGGGGTGATGTTGACGGTGAGAAATGACTGACGAACTTAATTACTGAATTACATCATTGATGCTGGTATTCATAGCTTATGCTGTGCTTTGTTGTATGTGTTTTCTTTAAGAGTTTATGGGGGTCATTCTGACCCTGGCGGTCATCGACCACCAGGGTCGACGACCACGGAAGCACCGCCAACAGGCTGGCGGTGCTTCCAGGGCCATTCTGTACCGCCGCGGTCAGAAAAGGGGAACCGGCGGTTTTCCGCCGGATTTCCCCTGGCCCAGAGAATCCTCCATGGCGGCGCTGCTTGCAGCGCCGCCATAGGGATTCCGACCCCCTTCCCGCCAGCCTGTTTCTGGCGGTTTACACACCGCCAGAAACCGGATGGCGGGAACGGGTGTTGTGGGGCCCCTGGGGGCCCCTGCACTGCCCATGCCACTGGCATGGGCAGTGCAGGGGCCCCCTAACCCGGCCCCATTAAGATTTTCATTGTCTGCTTTGCAGACAGTGAAAATCGTGACGGGTGCAACTGCACCCGTCTCACCCCTGCAACTCCGCCGGCTCCATTCGGAGCCGGCTTCCTTGTTGCGGGGTCTTTCCCGCTGGGCCGGCGGGCGCCCTTTTGGCGGTCGCCCGCTGGCCCAGCGGGAAAGTCGAAATGACACCCTGCGGTCTTTTGACCGCAGAGCGGTCTTTCGACAGGGGTACTTTGGCCGCCCGCCAAAGTTTGAATGACCCCCTATGTCTTTACTGATGAATTAATAAAGAGCTGATTTGAATAAAGTCGATCTAACAGAAGATTTAGAATTGTAAGCAATAAGGAAATAAAACTTGTTAACCCTTTTCCTGAGTAGTGGTTATTCTTGATTGGTATGGTTTAATTGTTTGTTTTTTCATAGAGTGATTTCTTGATTATTGATGCTAGTAATTGAGATAATGGTCACTGCATGACCAGGATAGTCCATGCGATTCAAAAGGTTTGTCGACCTATATGCATCCCCTTGTAAGTTGACTTACTAAGGACCAGGAGCGCTAGCAACAGCAATAAATCAGAAAAAATCAGCACGTAGCCCCTACTCCAGCCAAAAGAGGGTGTGTAGTCAGCACCACTGACCAAGTAGAAGGCAGCAAATAAGAGTGAATATGAAGCCAACGAATGTTAGGCAACGGGCGGACTGCAAGCCCCCTGTTGTACACAGAATCTCTCAGAAGCGATAGTAAAAACGGCTCCACAATTGGGGGTGGGGAAGGAAGGGAGCTCCAATATTTGTGGGTTTAATAATAAGGGATGCACTCATCAAAGAGGGTGGTAAAAACAATACTTGTTTGTGAAGAAATGAAAAGATCCCATTAACGTCTAATTATGTTTTAAGTGAATGTGACGCCGGCGAGGATAAGCGAGAGATTTACATACATTTCTGTCTGGATGTATTATGAGTGCCAGATATCATAAACTGCACCTTTCGAAAAATGTTCTCGAGAACAAGCTTTGGCCAAGAGGCCAAGACCACCTCATTTTTCTCTTTAAAATAACGTAACTCGACACATTTTGCGTTTTATTTCAAGACGGACAAAAATGCACAAAAACTTAAAATAACTCCTGCGCACAAATGTACTACTTTTTACAAATAATAATAAGGGGACACAGCCTGAACGGTTTAATAAAAAAAAAAAAAAAAAAAATACTATCAAACAAACTGGCGCTCCAATCTAGCGTCCAGACTAACGTACCTTTTAAGGCCCAGCGGGTTGTGTAACAGGCTCTAGGGAAAACGTGGCGCGAGGCATGGAAGAAATATCGTTATTTTCTGTCCTCGTGAAAAGACCAACGCAGTGCGCATTAATGAGAGCCACCATGAAGGGAACAAACAAGTTAATGGGCGGCGCCTACTGCCTGCTTCTGACGCTTCTGGTCGGCGGAACAACGACACACCAGCCGTCCACACTTCCAGTCTCCTGGCCCGGTTTGAATGACAGCGGTAAGGGCAAGGAGTGGGATGACAGTGGCCAGGATGTATACAGGGTAGGTCTGTCCTTCAGGTGGGCTACAGGTTAGGAGCAGATATGTGGCATGGTTTTGGCCCGAAGAAAAGGCCATTTATGCGGCGTGATTTGGATTTTGTGACGATATTGCTGCATTATTTTGCCTTCACACATGTTAACATGGTCTGGGCAAACGCTCCACCGCGTTAGTAACAGTTTAATACTAAAATACAGCAGTAGGCAATTGAAAGGTGACCAGTTAACTTCTGAGAAGGGAGTTTCCACTGTGCCAGTACTACGCTGCAGTTAATGTTACTATTGCTTCTTTAGAGCTAGAAACATTTTGTAGGTAAAATCTGAAAATTATGCAGCAGATGATGGATTGGGTGGCAAATGTAGCAGATCCATTATTATGTGGAAAATGTCCTAGCCACAGAATCCCATAATTCCAGTGGCCCTGCCTATATGGCAATTTGTCATTGTCAAAGGAGCAGCAGGTCTAACTGGACAGTGTGTCGGCTCTGTTTTTGGCTTTTTGTTTTTGTTGTGTGGTGGGACTGTTTTAGTGCTATTTTCCCTGATATTACCACAAACATTGCTTGCAGCACAACATGCATGCGATCTCCCATGCCTTTCAAAATATCTAGACATCGTGTCTTTACAAGTTCAAAACTGCCCCGATTTGCAAATGTAGGTCATTTATTTAGCTATCTAATTTTCTAATGAAAGGTACTTTTATTTAGACACCCATGTCTGGTTTTAGTCCCACTCTAACCCAAGGGATATTTTGTGCCTATGGTGAAATAACAGTGACATGATTTCTGGCATTAGTTGCAGTGAACTGAAGTTATTTACAGTGAGTATTTATTACCTGTCAAGATGGGCATATACATGCCGATATTTGGCAACTCCCAGAGAGATTCAGAAAATGAACAAAATAAATTAATTTTCCAACTGTCTTGCATTGGATTCAGTTAAGTTGTAAGTGGGCGAAAGCTAAAGAATCATAATTTTTTTGATTTCTCTGGGAAAACATTTTGAGTCTCCCTAACCTATCAATATACCTTTCAACTTTTGGGAACAACACACATCCCAGCGTTTAACAGGGGCTCTTGGACTAGGCATGTGGGAGGCGCTGCAGCACACCAAAAAAGCTTTGAGCAGTTAATGCACCACTAAGAGGATCACCACTAAGAGGGTCCTTGAAGTGCATAGTATACTGCCTATGATAAACTGCTGCTAATCTGTCATGTAGATTTGTGTTTACCTTTCATTTATCCCATATTAAAAAAGTATGGGCACATTGTGCCCCTCAGATGTCGCCCACTTTGACCACTGGTCACATCAAAGTTATTGAACACCCTAAGCACTGCAACAGCAACCCACCTATCTGGCTCACAAGCTTGCCATCTCTGGTGCCTCCTGGAACACCCACAACTATAACCCCACCAAACGTGAGACAAAGAACTGCCAAAAAGACAAAAACAGGCAACACACCTCTTCCATTAATGCACCCATGATCTGGAACAGCATCTCCATAAGCATCAAGCCTGCACCAACCCTACTCCAATGCAGGAAAGAGGTGAAGAAGTACCTCTTTAAAGAAGAACTCTACACCATGACACAGTAACAGTCCACTTTTGTTCCCAGAAACCAACTACCCTTCCAGTCACTTGTTGACTATACCAGGGTCTTTGACCCTCTACAGTGGTCTACTGCCATTGGGCTAGGTTTATGTTACACAAATGGCACATTCAAACATACATACATACTATGTGCCCAGGTGAAACACCACACCACAGTACTGCTCTGATATGAAATAAAACCTCTCAATATTGTACCAAGCAACAAAATTACTGTGCCAGCGATCACTGCCAAATAATCAATCATGTGACCTATGGCTTGCCTTGATGTCTTACAAGAGTTGGCAGACAGCTGATATGTTAAAGAATGGAACAAGATTTAATGCTGACATGAAGCAATCGAACAGCCTTATACCTAACACCACAAAATACATGTAAAGTCGTCACTAGTAAGACCACCTGCAGCACAACTCTAGGGTAATAAAGCTCTTTTGGAAAAGCTCTTTTGGACATAAGCAAGCCAGGGGATTGAGGCTGCATGATCTTGCCTAACACAGTCTGTGAGAATCAATTGACTGAAAGAAGTATGGGATGAGATCCAGATATTTAACCATAGCAGCTGTGGGGTGACCTGAACTAAGTCCTCCACGAAGGCCCATCTGGCTTCCAACTGAGTGATAAGACTGGGTACACTCCTAGGCACGGCAAGTACCCTGCAGAAAAGTTTGTTTTCTATCATTTGAAGATTACCCAAAGAAGAGAAGAGAAGGTTCAGTGTTTGCTCAATGATTTCTACGCTTGGACAGAAATCGTACTGAGCCTCAGAAAATAACTTATTATCCTTAGCCCAGTCCTCAGGGATTTGAAGGATGGCCCGCCCTAAGATCTTAGCTGATGAACCAAGGAGAGAAATAGGCCTATAGCATAAGGGCTGGTTCATATCCCCTTTTTTGAAAATAGTTACCAGTACGGATTCCTTCCAAGGGTTGGGGATGTCACCGCCGACTGCTTTACGGAAAACATTTGTTAACAGAGGCACCCAGAGTAAGGAGTTCTGTCTGAAAACATTGACAGGAACCCCGCCCAGGCCTGGCATCTTCCCTGGGGATGATTTTAATATGGCTTCAGTTACTAAGCTAATATCAATAGCATTGCTTTAGGCAAGACTATCTGTACTGGATGGAGTTGGAACTACTACTGTAAGTTGGGGGAAATCCTCATTGCTGAAAATGTTAGAAAAATGCTCAACCCATTCTTCGGGAGGATATGACATTCCAATTTGCGTTGATTATCATCTGAAATGTAGAGTCTGTTAATAACTTCCCAGAAAGCCCTTGAGTTCCCAAGAGCAGAAGCTGCTGGTATATTATCCCAGGCCTGCTTCCTAATTTCCAATTTTCTAGCCTTTGTGGCAGCTTCATACGAGGCCCTAAGAAGTCTTACTTGGGCTATATAGAGCCTGCTTTAGTTGTTTTAAAGCTACAGTGCAGGTAGAATTAAACAATTTGAACGAATGGTTTTCCTGGAGGGTGGTCGACATGTCAGGAGGCTTGATACATGTTGACAGATTCCTTGAAAACCCTCAACAACTTGTCTGAAATTAGCCTCATTGGACATGCATTAAAGTTGTCATGTCACTGAGAAATTAGCTTTTGTAAAAATTCATTATAATCCACTTTGTCCCACCTGAGGCAAATACCCTTATTGTTGGAAATTTCTAGGGCAGAAGGATGTATGGACGTCATTTAGGGGTGGCCAGGGGTCACAGCTGCGACCCCCAGCTTGCCCCATGTGACCCCTAGCACTGCCTCTGCGACCCCTGGCCTCAGAGTTAGCAAAATCACACTTATATAATAATAAT
Source organism: Pleurodeles waltl (assembly GCF_031143425.1). Taxonomy (NCBI): domain Eukaryota; kingdom Metazoa; phylum Chordata; class Amphibia; order Caudata; family Salamandridae; genus Pleurodeles; species Pleurodeles waltl. Next base: position 103,537,677 of record NC_090443.1, read on the forward strand.
GTATTATTCACTATTAGTGTAATAAAAATGGAGTACAGTTAGCTGGAATATGACCCTCCTTGATAGCTGAGGTAAGTAAAAAAACACGTTTAAGTGTATGTTGTGTGCATGCATGCGGTTGACAGTGTGCTTATGTAAAAAAGTGTGTGTATGAGTGAATATGTGTTTGTGTAACCATATATGTGTGAGTGAAAGTAAATATGAAAATGGCTTGTGAAGTCACCTTCACTACCCCTGGCATTTTGGTGAATTGATGTCCATGGAAGGATGGTTGTGCCTTTGTAGGTTTGAAGGAGGACATGGCAGTACTAAAACAATTGAATAATGATCACTTAATATGGTTGGGACAATAAGGGAATCCTGAATAGACAGAACAATGTGTGGGAATAGCATAATAAAATAAATTATTGAGCTGTTTCCTTTACTGGTAAAAGAAGGCAGGGTGGAGTCACAGTCATCAAAGAAATGGGAGCTAAAACATAAGTTACATTTTGTTATGCTCTGATTCAAGGCATCCCCATATGGGGAGTTTATAAAATGGGTCAAATAATCTTCACTACAGTTAGTAACCCTACACATTGATCACCACCAAAAGACAGGTAAGGATGTTAATATCGCCCATCCATAAAATAGCTCCCCTATTTGGGAAGCACTCAACATAATAATCCAATACACATTGATCCAACTCCCCTATCAGATCAGTAGGATGGATCTCAAAATAATTAAATAAAAATGAATTAAAACAACATCCATGAATCCAGGGATTAATAATCATAAAATCTGGGCACATGTGGTGCAAGAGATCAATTCCACATTAAGATAGCTTTTCTCAAGAGAAATCAATAACGCCATGCCCCCTTAGCTCTGACAGAAGCAGAAGGTAAGGCAGATAGGCAAACAGATTGATAACCATCAATGTGGAAATCCTCTAATGCCTAGGTCTCTTATACCAGCTATATTACAGTACATAAATCTAAGGCAGTCCACGTTGGACGCTCCTTTTGAGAAAGGTGGGACATAATGTGAATCCCCCTCGAATGGAGTAGTGGAAAAAAATACAGGCAGTGATAACAGAGCTGCTGGATCCTCCAGTCATTCAACCTCTAGCATTCCCTCGAGGACAGCAAAACAATTTTTATGTACAATGGAGGGAAGCGAAGGAGTAGGTCCTCAAACAGGAGGCTTCCGCAGCATGGGTTGAAAAAAGAATGATTTGCAAAAGAACCCCAGTGGTAGTGCACAAATTGGGCTTGGATCATACCAAGGCCGATTTAACCTGTGTAGTAAGCGACTAACAAGGGCTAGGTGCTGAAAGTTTATCACCACACAGTCACCTCCTGAGGTCTTAGCCGAAGACCCCCCTAACCAACCCTTCTAACCATAATAATATCTTCTTCAAGATTTGACCGCCAACCTGTATTTAAATAGCCCCAGTGGACTACTTTGTTCTTCAATCCTTACCAATTCTCTTGCCGTCTGGCAGGCAAAGGTGACACCCCTTCCAACACGATAACAAATGGAGTACTCTCAGGGGGAAGGTTCAGACGATTAAAAAAATTGTTATTTGAAACTGAGCTGCACTTGTTGTTTATAACACGAGGAAAAAAAACCTGAAGCGGGGGGGATGTGTTACCGAGTGATGACTGTAATCTCTAATCAGAGCGGGCCTGAGAGATAGACTGCGCTGGCAGTGGGAACTGCGTACAGGCTGGCGTGGGGGGAGGTAAACCACTACTGGGTGCAGGACACATTGTGATGGAGGAAGTGTCATGCAGGATTTTTGGGTGCGGAACAATAAAGTTAGACTGGCATTGGGATAAGCGTATGTGCATTTTATTTCCCTATTGCTTTATTTGGGAGATGACGTCCAGCCAAAAAGACGCCAGAAACCTCCCCAAGTTCATAAAAACTGCTTACTTGTTTCCTGCAAGGCCGTCGTGATTTCAGCATTTGCAGGGGAATCATTATTGAGGGGAGACTCGTCTATGTTTGTGCAAGGCTTTTTCGCACCAACGGGATCTTTCAAATATGAAACATTACTAATTTTCCTTTTGGCCGCTTGAGGTTCAAAGGGCTGTGTGGGGACATTAATTGAACTGGCAACAATGTTATTGGTCAGAGAATCCTTGTTGGAAATGACGGGTTTGAAAAGAGAACCGAAGTCTGATGTACTTAACGTGAGAACCGCATTTGCTATCTCATAAGCAATTCCTGTCTGTTAATTAGTTGTCATTCACTTTTGAGCTGCATTGATGCAGCTTTTCACTATTTCTAGTTCAGTGGAGATGGCATCCAACGCTAAATTAAGATACAACGGCTCTCATTACAACCTTGGCGGGCAGCTTTGGACCGCCGGGCGGCCGCCAATGCAGCTGCACTCCCGCCGCGGCCATTATGAGATCCACGCTGGGCTGGCAGGCGGAAACCTGGTTTCCCCCCGCCGGCCCAGCTGGGATCTCGGCCACAACACAGGAGCCGGTGTTGCGGCTGTGCGAAAGGTGCAGTTGCACCCGTCACGCTTTTCACTGTCTGCTGTGCAGACAGTGAAAAGCTGCACGGGCCGTGGCAGGGGGCCCGTGACTCCCCATTCCGCCAGTTTTTTCATGGCGGTTCTTACCGCCACGAAAAGGCTGGCGGGAGGGGGGACTCGTAATCCCCTGGGCAGAGCTGTAAGCAGCGCTGCCCTGGAGAATTACTTCCACCGGGACAGAAGAGGCGGAAAACCGTCGGTCCCGGTGGTGCGACCGCGGTGCTTCCTCCGCGGTCGTAATCCCCCAAGGAAGCACCGCCAGCCTGTTGGTGGTGCTTCCCGGAAGGGTTGTAATGACCCCCAAAGTTACTGGGGGGGTACGACCAAGCCCTTTCTCGCCAGATTTCCGACACACAGTTAGGGCCTTTTTCACCATGTTGCAGGAGTGGAAAGAAAGCACTCCCTAGTGAGAACAAGAAGGTGAAATTCTTGGGCAAGAGAAAGGGCCCAGTCCGCCGCACCCGGCCACGGACAGGCGCAGATGGGCCTGCTCTTGACCCATTCTTTGCCCGCACCATGGTACAGCAAACAGCGCTGTGTTGCACAAAACCAGGTGAGGGTGGTTTGACAGGACTGCATCCTGGAGCAAACATTGTGGATGTTGAAGTCCCTTCATGCAGTGATGTCTTCAAGCATCCAGAGTTAAGTCTTTTCAGAGGTAGAGAGAGAAATGGCAGTGGGGTCCCTGCTCTCATCTCACATATTTGCACAGATCAGTAACTGTTAGAGGTTGGAATAGAAGCTGTATACTTGGAAACAGAAGCCTTATAGCACTGTTCCAAATCATGTTTGGACATAATTGTTTGTCAGGACAGTCATTAATACATGCTATCATGAGTTGTGAAAAGTAAGTAAGACCTGAAGACTGAATGGGTGATGAAAAGTTGCTTCTGGTGATGTAGGTACATACGTAGGTTATTTTTATGAAGAATGCATGGTATAAATCCTAATACACTACTACACTATGTTTTAGCAGCATACTGAAAAAATGCACCCCCAAAATGAACCACTGAACATCACGATACATTCAGACCTTCCCCATACTAGTGAAGTGAAGAGATTTTTAAGCAGGAAAAAGCTGAAATAAAGCCATTCACCAGCCAATAAATGGGGAGTTTTGGTGTCTGTGTCGTTTTCAGTCATAAAGCAGTATTTGAGCATAACACTCACACAAGAACACTATCACATTTAAAAACATGCAATTTTCATTGCATCTGAGGTAATAAAAGAGGGTTCTTGACTGATTTTGTTAAGCGTGTAATGTTTTGTGGAAGCACACAAAACTGATTATCTCATAAAATATAATCTAATTTAGGAACCTTTTTCAGGGTTCCCAGTATATTGAGGGGTGGCTCGGCTCCATCAATCTTGGCTATTTACCACCTACAGCATAAAATTAATGTTGAACCCCTCTTTTTTAAGAGCCATAATCAAGTTCTATTATTTTTTGTACTGGAACACTAGTGTACCATTCTAAACAGAAAATTAATGGAGTTTTGCAAGAGTACCATCATTTTTTGTAAACCTCTTTTTTAAGAGTCAGAATCAGATTTAATTAATTTTGTACTGGGGCACTGGTGTGCCATGCTAAATGGTTGTGATCTAACCCCAAAAGACAAAGCAGTTGCTTAATACCTGATTGGCATATGGAGTACTACTTACCTGTAAGCCCAAAGTTAATGGCATTTTGAGTACTGGGCCATGGGAGGTAAACAGTTACCACCTTTGGTGGTCTGCTACTGTAGTGGTTAGAGAGAAAGAGGCACAAATGCCGCCCTTCAAATACAATATGCAATTGGATAAGCCCTGATTAGTATGGCCAACTTGTTGATAAGGGCCTAGTCTAGTTTTGTGGGTACCTAGGACATGAAAGTTATTGGCACACTCATGTCATTTAGCACTAATTGTGGCACCCAGAGTGACCAGTGAATACATGAATCCCAGACTGACCTTGCAGCCTGGCAGAGCAGTTTTTAGTTTACACCTCAACTTTGCCTTGTTACCCCTGTGCAAAGTCCAAACTATAACAGAAATATATATATATATATATTTGTGTGTGTGTGTGTATATATATATATATACACACACACACACACACCTAGGGCAGGTCTAAGGTGGACATAAGGGAGGGAGAAGTAAATTAGAATATATTGAAAACATACACCACCATGATGCGTTCTGGGAGATATAGTCATTGTCCCCCCAACCATGTTCTCACTGTGGGCCGTGAGGAAACACCAGAGAGGATCACCAAATAGCAGTTATACATTGACATTTGAAAAACTTGTAGCCACCTTAACTCATGTTTATTTTGCAACAAAGACCACACAAACAATGCAAAAACATAAGCAAGGGTAAAAATGCTGAGACATATAGGCAGCTGATCACAACACCAACTAACTCTACCCCCAGACGCGCTCGGTCCCCGTGGCTGGATCCTTGCCTGAGTTGGTCAGAAAAAGTTATAAGGCTGCTCTCACCATGATTGTTGTGTTGTTATGGCTTTACCAAATATGAAACTCACAGTACACTGAAAAAGTTCCCTAATGACCATGGATAGATCATATCTCCAGCACCACCCAGTATGTTTGGAAAATGTAGGCAGCATTTCAAAGATAACTATAAAGCTTAACTAAAACACAACATTTATGTGTAAAATTGTGACTAAAAAGAGACAATATAGAAACAGGAATAATTTAGAGGGGCTATTGTTCGGTTGTTGGAAAGTAGTGATTTAACTTATCAGTCTCCACCACAGTAGGGATTTGTGCAGAGCCTTCAGTGTGCACAATTTTATAAACATTCCCCGCAAGGGAAAGAGGTTGAGTGCCCTGGGAGAGGCACCACCAGTCTGCTGAGCCTTTAAGGCCAGGGAGCTCACTGTCTGCCACAGATCATTCCAGTGTTTGTGGATTTCCTCCTGTGAGTGCTTAGTTTTATATACAGCATTTATTTTGGTGATAATTCTATCCCACATTTGCATTTTCTGTGTCTTTGTGGTAGTCTGAACAAGGGCACCAAACAACTGTGGCTCTACCCTAACTAAAGCAAATTGTGTTAATTCGGTCTCTGAAAATCTAGGGTTCTTTCTCCTCGCCATGTTAAGAAAAAATAAATAAAAAAACACAACCAAAGTGAGAAAAATAAATAAGATCATGACAAAAAAGAATGTAGCTCCTACTGCTTTGAAAGTTTTAAGGCAAATAATTGTTGGTTAGGAAGGAGTGAGATTTATAGTGTAGATTCCAAGTGTGATTATTGTTCACATCAAGCTTAGGTGTGTTTGACATTTGCGTCTGTCATTACGACTGAAGGATACTTAAACGGTAAACATGTTTTGCTATGAAATTACTCAGGGCAAGACCGCTACAACACCACTGTTAAAATGGACATATTTAAATCTGGCAGCCAGTTACGAATTGTGTCCAACGGCATGCTACTGTACACCGCTGATAGAAGACAAAGGTTGGCCTGAAAGGATAAACCTCTGTCAAGAACTCAATTAAGCCCTACATGTCCACCCCAAGTGAGTACTTGTTCTTGGTGTTGCTGTCTCCATCGTAGTACACTGATTTGATCATAGTAGTTTCTTGATCCCACTGGTGAGGTGGCAGCTGGGCTTCTGTAAAGAAATACTGGTTCACTTACTTGAAGTGTCTGTCCCATCTTTAATGTGGAAATATAGCCAATTCATCCACCTTGTCGGCCACAACCCATCCTTACCTTCCTCACTGAAAACCTCTGAGCTATGATTGTTAATCAGTCTTACCCACAGACAATTAGTTTAACCTTGACAAGTAATCCCCAGCTAGAACTAATATGTGAATCTACAGGGGATAAAGTGGACTTTGGCGCTACCAGTCGCTTTACCTGGTATTCTTTAGATGTTAGCCATCTTGTAATGTGGCTCATAGAATGCTAACAATGACCCAGTGGGTTAATGTGCCTCACAAACTGCTACTCCTCTGTTCGTATACAGATATTTAATCATTTGTGTGGGGTTATTGCCTCTGTTTAGTGCATACATCAGAGACAATTGTATAGGGTTCTTCAAGATATTCACTGATGACTAGCCAACATAGAATCTCAACTTAAGCGCAAGGTGAATAAATACGAACCCCAAGGGATGAGCCTCTACTGGCAGAAATAATGGAGGACATGGCTGAGTTCAGATCCAAATGTAAAAGTAAGGTTAATATGCTTGCTCCAAGCGTGATAGTGTGTCAGTATAATGAGGCTGAGACAATGGATAGACCCATGGTGGGGTTCTATCAGAATTGCCCAGAGAAGGACAAAGATAACCTGTGTTATAAATCATAAGACCACCTTTACAAATAAGGAGACAGACAAAAATGAGGTGTTTACAACTACTACTCAAGATAATACATGCCCAGGTCGACAATCCCTTGTGAGATAACATGATAGTACCTGGATCAGCTAACCTTTCCCTGGATACAAGGGACATTGGGAGTACAGCTGAACGTACCAGTAACAGCCAAAGAAATGGGACAATCAATAAGTGTGCTGCTTCCAAGGCTCCATGCCTAGAGAGGTCGATTTGAAAGTTTTCTAAGGCCTATAGAGTTAGACTGATGTCCTCCCTGCTCACAACGTATGAGGATGCCTGGACGTTGGCCACCTGATCTGTGACACTAAGGTGGCATTAATTACCTTGTTGCTTAAGCTGGACAAACCACCAGAAAACTGCATGCCTTATAGACCCCTGTCTCTTATAAATTGTGACTGTGAGGTACTGGCTAATGTTCTAGTGAATTGCCTCACCCCAATGATACTGCGCCTGCTGTTGCAAGGTCACACATACTTCTTCCCTAGCAGATTACTTTCAGACAACTTCCAAAGTTAATTTGCAGTGTTACACCAGGTACATCTGATTTAGAGGCCTGCTGGCCTCTTTGTACGCAGAGAAGGCCTTTGACTACATGGAGTGGGCTTTTTTTCATGGAGGTTTTTAGAAGGATAGATGTTGGGCAAATATTCTTACAATTGGTTCAACTACTACATCCTTGTGCTGTAGTGAAAGCACATACTAGCATAGCTACATTTGCCCTTGCCATTGAGTCACAGGCTTCCATGCTGCAAGATAAACATGCGTTCAAAGGGATATACTTCTCAGGGCAGCAAACGCTGCTCTGCTAGTAAGCTGACAATAGGTTAATAAGGAAATAGCTGAACATCTCTGCTTATTAATTGAGGAAATTGTGCCATTTGGTAAATAATCGACTCCAGTTACAATGGAATAAGCCCAGTCTTCTCTTAACGAATGGCAGCAGTGGTTGGACAGGGTGTGACTTGGGCTTTATATGGAACAAGGATTACATATGGTATCTAGGAATATATGTCCTAAACAACTGCAGTGTGTATAGAATGAAGTGGAATTATGGATTCACATCCACCATCCATCATTCTATCATAGGCAGAATTCTCCTTTTAGCAAATGGCAGTGCTGTACTTGTGTTTTGAAAATCTCAGTTCTTTCATTCTCTAAGAGATGTATTAACAACCTGGTCTGGGTGGTCAACCTACAGTCAGTTGGGACACACTTTTCCAATCATATGAAAGTGGCGGCCTGGAGCTACTCACTGAATATAGAGGCTCAGTCCATCTCTTATTGGTATGATGAGCGGTTTAACAGATCACATGTACAGATGGAAACAGCAATAGCCTTCCCTGCCGACATTGCAAGGTGTGTGTTGGGGGACATACCTGTGTCACCAGGGAAGTAAACAAAATCACAAAAAATATAGTAGGCAGGGACAAATCTACTCATTATTTTAATAACCAAAAACTCACTTTTGGTTAATAGGGTGAATTACTTTCCCATATTTATTTAGTTTATTTACAAGCTGCAGTATATACCTCATCATGGTAGCACATATTAAGAGATAAATAAATATACATCAAATTTCTAACTATTACATAAATTACACAAAACAAATACTCAAACCAAATCACAAACAATACATCAATGTAGGTTATGCCCAACAGTATAACTTATTAAGGTCACCGTAGCTCAATTCACAATGTGATCCTGTCTTGTATAGGTGACCAAGGAGTTAGCACCCAGCTGAAAAACACCTAACTATTTTTTCAAAGGTATTATGTAGTGCTCTAACTATTTTATATATCTCTCAGTTAATTGATTACAAGAACCCTTGATCCCCCTAGACTGATGTCGACGCGTTTCGGCCTCGAAACTCGTGGCCTCTTCAGGACTGTCGAAGGGCACTGGCACCTCTTTCTATGAGTAACGAAGTCAGGTCTTAAATTAATCCACAAGGACAAATTGCTTATTTGTCAATTAGTGCTATCCTGAAACTATTTAGATTACCCTTAGGTTTTACTGGGCACGAACGGCATGATGCAGTACTTTTCTTGTCGTTGCTTTGCACTCCTTCTTACACACCGCGGCAGACCGAATGCCTAGACCTTGCTCCTCACCTCGCGTAGATCGAAGGGAAGTAAACAGCTGAAGCATTATGCTTTTGGGTTGAAAACAGTTGGTAAGGAGACTCAGTCTAGCTATTGTCTGTTCCCCCATGCCTTTTATAAATGTTCTTGGAGTGATGGTGATGTCTGAGTTAGGATATCGTAAACCTGTTAGCAAGTTAATTATAAGATAGGTGGGTGACTTTTTTGATGAAGATTGATTCTTAACACTGGACCAGATTAAAGAAAAGAGCAGACGGGGAGCATTAGAAATGTTCTTATACTTCTGAATTCTAAGCAACATCGGACTCAAACAACTAGTCACCAGCCCCACACACACCGAGGACCACACCCTGGACCCCATCTTCACAGCCAGCGAAAAAATCAAGTTCACCCACACAGTGGAGCTCACATGGACCGACAACCACCTGGTACACATTGTCATACCCAGCAGACCAGAGCCATCCACCACACCCCCACCTCCCCTTCTCAGCAGATGGGGAAATGTCACAGAGACCCAATGGACCACCGACCTCCAGTCCATCAAAGCCATCCTCTCTGGCAACCTCAAGACACTGGCAGTCTTTCCGAGTGGGTCCTCAGCGGCACCAACAATGTCATCCCCGCACGGAGCTCTGCATCTGTAAGATCCAGCAAGCCCACTAGGTGGTTCACCCCCAAACTATGCACACACAAGAGAGAATGCAAAAGGCTTTGAAGACGGTAGCGTAGTAGCTGGAACCCCACAGACCGCACTACTTTCAAAGATGCACCGAACAAATATCATCTCCGCCACAGAGGAGCAAAAAAGGTCACCCTACTCAGCCACATCAAGAAGAGCACTAACTGCCTGAAAGAACTCTTCAAGACCATCAAAGAGCTCTCCTGCCTAGTAGCCACCAAAAACACAATCCAACCCACCCAGACCCTCTGTGACTCACCAGTCGACCACTTCCATGACAAAATCACAGCCATCTACAGAAGCTTCCACCCCCAACCAAGCAGCATCAAACAACTACTGACCACCCCTTACGACTCCTCCAGCCACATCATCACGGACTGGAAGCCACTATACATCCTGGAAAGAGCCGCCCTCATGACTTCAACCCACTCCGGCTCCCCCAGCAACCCATGCTCACATTACATCTTCAACCTGGACCAGAAGGAAATCAACAGCATACTCTCTCCCATCTTCAACACCATCCATCAGGACTGCCACCATCCCCGAAGCTTGTAACCAAGCAAAGTTTAAGTCGCTTCTGAAGAAACCGTCTGATGACCCCAGCAAACTAAAAAAATACTGTCCCATCTCTCTGCTCCCCTTCAGAGCCAAAGTCTTGGAAAAAGCCATTAACAAACAGCTCTTCAAACACCTGGAAAGACACAACCTACTTGACTCCTCCCAATGCAGTTTCCACTCCAACCACAGCACCGAGACTGCCCTTATCGCCACACCAGATGACATCAGGTCCCTCCTCAACCATGGGGAGAAAGTGTCCCTGATCCTCCTAGACCTCTCCGTCACTTTCAATACCATCTCCTGCTTCACCATATTGGTATCCAAAACAGCGCCCTCAAATGGGTCCTTGACTTCATCACAGGCCACACTCAGCAGGTCCCCCTCCCACCCTTCACCTGAGAACCTAAGAGCAACATTTGCAGCGACCCCCAGGGATCCTCTCTCAGCACCACCCTTTTCAATGTCTACATGACGCAGTTGGCCAAAGATTCTTTGTTCCCATGGACTCAACATCATCTCTTACACTGATGACACCCAACTAATACTCTCCCTTTCTGAAGATCACGCCACCCCCAGAGACAACTTCAGCAGCACCATGACACACATCACCGAATCTATGAAATACTGCTGCTTGAAACTGAGCACGGACAAGATGGAGGTGATGATCTTCAGAAGCAACCCCTCCCCTTGGGACAACCTCCTCAGAAGGACCCACATCACCCCCCACCTCAGAAGTCTACTCTGGCTGCCTGTGTACAAGAGGTGCAAATTCCACTGCATACAAAGCCCTATACAACATTGGACCCAAGTTGATCAACCACAGACTCTCCTTCCACCAGCCAACCGGTGAGCTCTGTTCAACAACTTTCATCTTTGCACATGCACCAAGAGTGTGCCACAGCTGCAACGGAGAGCGCTCCTTCTCCTACCTCGCTGCCAAGACATGGAACGGCCCCTCATCCCTCTCCCCCACCTTTGCACCTTGCTCCTTGTCCTTGACTTCAGGAAAAAGCTCAAGACATAGTTCTGCTGCACAGCGACAACCCTGAGAACCTGGATGCCCCCCCAGGGGTGATAAGCTGTGCTTTACAAATCCAATGATTGATTGAATTAAATACAAAGTATGGTTCATTCTGCTTGGTCCCCAATGCAGTCTCCAGCCTCCTTTTAAGAGGTCATAGCCCAGGAGGTGGGAGTGTCTGAGGCAGCAATACCAAGGAACCCCATAGTTGAGGTAGCGAAGATACCCGAGTAGGAGAAGATTTGCTCTCTTCCAGGATAACCTCATCAGTAGTTATATGCACTGACTAGTCCCGCCCATATATGGGATCCTAAAGCACTTTAACAAAAATATATTTTAATATAATATTATATTTTAATGATATATTTTAAAATGTACATATAAAGACCTGCACAATACTTTTATGTAGGAAAGTTTAATTTAATTTTCATTAAAAAAGTCACCTAATGTAATAAAATAGTCACTAAATAAACCAAAGTGACTGGGGAAAATCTTTCATGACGTCCTTTTAAAAGGAAAAGGAGAGGGAATGGAGGACAGTGTTTGCAGATGAGTTGCAATGTCAATGCATGCAAAACTGGCAATTTGCTTTTAATATCCTCACTCTCCCTCCTGCATCTCTTTATGCTCCACAGGTTGACGGATGAGTAAGATCTTTTTTCTGGCAGGGGACTTTGACTCTGAAACTGAGGGCAGCGTGGCCTTATTCCCGATTGACACACCACAGACCACCAATGACCTATTGAGGCCCGAATTGTTTCCGTTATCGTCTACACGATTCCAATAAAGCGTTAATGCCTGAGGGGCCCCCCTCCCTGCCGCACTGTACCCCATACCGTTATAATGATTACTGTCTACCGTTCTGATGGTTCCTAACCAGCCTTACAATTGCATTTTATTATCTACATGTGATATCCTTATATTCTTTGCCTTGATGTTGGGAATTATTATGTGTGCATCTTATCATAGATGGGGCCTGGGTCCGAGCGTTTGATAATGAAACATGTTTGGCTTGCAGGTATATAGCTTGGTGCATGGATCACGGTGTCCCATTAGCGTAAGCCTTGATATCGTCATATCAATACAATGTTGTTTTGTTTGGTTCACTGGTCGAGCACAGCTCTCCATGCTGGACGATGTATTGGGTAATGGTGTTGTTCGTTGTTATTTCGCTTCTGTCGTCACTAGACCACTGGTGAGGCCATTAGTACCTTAGAGGCGGCACTGCCTTGCATTCCATATATGAATTGCAATGGCCACGATCAATAAATCATACAATATAATCACCTGGAATGTTAGGGGGCTGGGGTCAATTTATAAACAACACAAGTGCTGGCACAATTGCACAGGCATCGTGCTCACCTGGCCTTTCTACTGGAAACTCGCCTTACTACACCAGAAGCCCTAAAATTACAGCACTGAAACGTGCTACTCAAGGGCCTCCTGGATGGCGAACAGGTAGTGTTGGAATGTTTTTATGCACCTAATCAAGAACAAGATATATTTCTTTACACGCCTCTCCACGGTGTTGTCAGACTGGGCCTACCTCCCATGGGTTCTAGGTTCCCATGGGTTCTAGGTGGAGACTTTAATGCAGCGCTTGACGTTCTCCTTGACGCTTATACCCACCCCTCCCGAATACTGCACTGATTCAACTAGCCAGACTATTATGACAGTGGGTTGGGATCTTGTAGATGTTGGCGGATTATCGCTTATCCTAAGGAATATTCTTTCTATTCCCACCCACCCATGCTCCATTCCCGCCTAGACTGTTTCCTGTGCACCTCCCACTTGCAGCTCCATATAGCCCATGCCACATACTTAGGCAAAACATTGTTTGACCATAACCCGCTTGAAATCAAGCTGGCCTGGGGCTGGGTGCCACTCTGATACCAACATGGTGCTTACAACCCATGTTATTAGAAGACACAGTTTATAGGGGGACACTGGCAACTACTATAGATACATTCTTTTCAGAAAACACAGACATGGCCTCTTCCCCACTGGTCGGGTTGGAGACTTTTAAGGTGGTAATACGGGGATCGTCCATTTCTCCATTGGCGGGAGCACGAGTGGAAATACTGAAAGACCTCAGGCAACTAGAAAATAATCTGGGCGCTAAGGAACAAGCAGCGGCGCTAGACGACACAAAAGAAGCACTATTACAATCAGTATGGACCTGCCATGCGGAACTCCTGGAGCGCCTGAGGGTCATGGATTACAGATTTTACACTCAAAGGGCACATACGGAGGCGGACAAACCTGGCACACTCCTTGCCAAGCTAATCAGACCACAACAATCTCCTGCACCTATACTAACGATACACTACCCACATTTAGGAATAGTAGATACTCATACTGGTATTAAAGATGCCTTTCGTCAGTATTACACTGATCTTTACGCCGCGCCTCCGCCTGTTGACCCCGCCACCATGCGCTCGTTTTTGCACCAATACGCACTTCCACAGGTGACAATTATTAAGAGGGAGGCGCTGAGGGCTCCGATTGGGACCACTGGGATCCGCGAGGCAATCAGGGAGATGACGCGTAATAAGACCCCCGGGTCTGATGGATTGCCGGTGGAACTTTACTCCATATACGCCAACCGCCTACTCCCCCACCCTGAGAAATTATATAATAGGTCACTAAAAGAGAGGATACTTCCTGATACAATGCGGGAAGTGGTAGTGATCTCGCTCCTCAAACCACAAAGACACCCTACACAGACGTCCACTTTTAGACCCCTGTCTATTTTAAATACAGAATACAAGCTCCTCAGTAAGATATTGGCACGCCGCCGCCTTCCGCTTCTTCCACAGCTACTGCACACAGACCAAAGTGGATTTGTTCCTCGCTGAGGTACATTGATGAATATTCGTCGGCTATTTCAGCTGATAGGTGAGACGAAACTCCTCTATCCACATGCCGGCTGCATCTCCTTAGACAAGCGGCAAGCATTTGACACTCTCAGCTGGGACTATATGTTAGCCTCCCTGGGGGTTTACGGAATACCCCCAGATTATATACGGTGGGTGAAGTTTCTTTACATGGGTTCAACCGCTAGAGCCAAGACGGGTACACGTATCTCCACCTCCTACTGCCTATATCGTGGAAGCAGACAGGGCTGTCCTCTATCCCTCCTTCTATTTGTATTGGCATTGGAGTCCCTCGCACAACACCTTCTCCACAGTGTTGGGCATTGGGGATTGTGCTCGGTCCCACCACTCACGTTTGTTCATTATATGCAGATGACATGATCCTCTGTTATAGGGATTTGAGACAGGACACAGGGTAAGCAGCATGGATCTTCGCCCAGTTCGCACTTCGCTCAGGGATTCAAATTAATCCCAACAAATCCCATGCATACTCCTTTAGGGGCACTTACTTAGAACCTTCGATCCGATTTAGACCCATGACCATTGCAACAGCACCCGTGACCTTCCGTTATCTCGGTATCCGGGTATACCGTGACCAAGTAGATTTGCTAGAGTACAATTTAAGTTGGGCAATTACATCACTCCCGTCCCAAATAGATTTTTGGATCACTCTGCCCCTCCTTGTGGCAGGTAGGGTGGCATTCACAAAAATGGTAATGCTACCCGTGTCTTATATTATTTTGTGAATCTGCCACTCATAGTACTGCCATGTATATTTCGGACACTGAACTCCTTGCTGATTGATTTGATGTTGGGGAAGGGTCGCCGCTGAGTCAGTCTAGTGAAACTACAGTTACCTCCCTACATGGGTGGCCTGGGGGCCCCAGACTTCAAGGCCTACTGCATAGCGGGCCAACTACAATGGTTATCCTACTGGCAGGCTGGCCTTAATATGGGAAAAATAAATTGTACAGTTGCCATGTTAAGGAAAGGCTTTGTACATCGAATGCTATGTCCAGGGCCCCCTAAGCTACCTGCCGGCTCTACACTGCAGTTGCGTATCGTGTTGGCTTACTGGAGACTAGCTACGTGATACACAACCTCATTGGTCCCATACACGCCAAATATACCACTGTGCGGGCTTCCTGCCCCCTCAGGGACTAACACTACGGCTATGCTCTGAGTTTAGGAACAGCAAGGACCCCTTACACTGGGAGACCTGTGTAATGATATTTGTGTTTTGACCACTGACTCCACGTTCCACTTAGCAAAGCTGCACACCGTCACATTAGTGACCACCAGATTAATTTTGCCTATTGACTTTATTTTAGCCTTAGCTTCACTGCCACGATAAAAGCTGCGAGTATTTTTCCGTGCCCACGTTATGCAATGTTCTTTTTGCTTATGTTTTTATTCTGTTTGTCCCTTCTCATCAAGGGCTTAGGCAGATAAGAATGTACTAGGATGATGTTTATGGGACGGCAGGGAACGGCTTTGTTTTGAGAGATGTTACTTTGGGATTTTGGCCAATTTCAACATGTTCCTTTCAAACTGACCTGAAGTAGCCAGCATTTTTGAAAAACAAATAGCGGAGTGAAGGAGAGTTCCTAGAAATCTCCTCTCTGGCTTGTTTAAGGGATATCAGAGACCCAGGATTGACAGTGGGGCGATTCAGAGACCTCAGTCAGGATTGAGACGTCAATGTCTGACATCTCACATGAGGGTAGATCTCTCTTTCTCCTGACAGTCGATCTTGGGGGTCTACGACTTGATGCTACTTAGAGAAAGATAAAGGAGCAACTATGCTCCATGGTGATAATTTTTACTAATTATTTGCTTAGCATTCTGTAGGAATATATAATATATATATTATTATATATATACAGGTATTTGTATCTTTACATATATATATTTACTGTTTATAGACTGAAGATTCTTTGTACATGTTTTCATTTTATTGTTGCGCACATTTTAAACGTGCACTTTCAGTTGTTCTGAACTTCCTTTACGAGCCTCGCACAGTGATTTATTAAATGTATTTCCTAGACTAAGAGGTGCATTCCAGAGATTCATTTCAGTGTATGTGTGTATTTCAGCTCGGTTAGCAGTGAAGCAAAACAACCTGTTTGAAGATAGCACGCTAATGCTGCACTCAGACTTTGTGCAGGCGCATGGCGTGCCTGAAACTTTCTTTTTGACTCACGCTAAAATACTAGCCTATGTGCGCAGCACCTGGGCACTGAACGGTACTGAACCGGTAACACATGAAGCCCTTCAGGCTTTTCATATGATGGGACACAGTAGACATCTTATCAGATGGATATACCGAGGGGTCCGTTCACATCTCAACACATCTTTAGATCCACTCAAAACACAATGGGCAGCTGATACAGAAAGGGACATCACATCTAAGGAATGGACTTTCCTACTCCAATATGCTAAAAAAGTGTCCTGCAATTCTAGGTTCAAACTGATACAGTTTTTCCTCTTTCATGGTGCGTATCCCACTCCGCACAGACTTAATATGATATACCCCACTGCAACGGCTCATTGTCCTTAATGCCATACTCTTGATGATGACCTCCTGCATATGATCTGGGCGTGCCCGTCCCTTTCACCGTACTAGTCTACAATAGGGGCATCATTAACAGAGACCAGGGATGACTGTGGAACTAACACCCACTTATTTTCTATTAGGACTATACCCTAGAACACGAGGCTCTACTGTAACTTTAGGCTTTATGGACCTTGCTATACTTTTGGCAAAGCAACAGTTAACACAGAGCTGGAAGTCACCATGTGGTCCATCTATTCTCTCATGGAGAGAGGAAGTACAGTGCAGAGGCCAAGCCAAAATTTAGCACTGCAGCGGGAAGAATACAGGGGTTTGAGACAGCAACCAATATCACTGGAATGGGACGCACTGGTGGAGACATTTAAAACACGGAATGAGACATAGGGGTTAACACACTGAGATTAGTGGTGCCCCTAAAGAAATGTTTTGGGCTAGGAATAGGTTTGGGACCTTGGTTTTAGATACTTCCAGATCCGGGAAGCTTCTATCCTCGCCTCCCCTTCCACACTAACCAGCAGTTAACACTCAGATGCCCTCCCCCCATTGTCACCAAGGCGACCACACATGCAGGCCCCCACTTTATATGTCTATCTTTCCAAGAGATCATATCGTACTTGCTACCACATTAGCTTAGTTAGGCAATTAGTTGACAGAAGCGAGTTGGGAGGGTGGGATAATGCAGATTAGTTTTGATGTTTTTGGCAATGTTAAATAACACAAATGTTGGTCTGAACTATTTAACGGTCCGAGGCTCAGACCGCTTGCCTCTCCCATTGTTATGCATATTAACATACCTGATGTATGCAATGCTTATTGAACTTTACTCAAAAGCCAATAAAGTTTGTATAAAAAAAAAAATCTTTGGTTTTAGTCTACTCCTCCCACTATGCCACCAGACAACATGTTTTGTCATCAGGAGTTCTTTTGAAAGGAAATGAACATTTTACAGCATAAGCAACCAGTAGAATAGTTGACCAGTTGCCAAAAAAGATAAAGATAAGGATTGGGGATTTATGCCTGTTACTTTCTGGTTCGAATAAACGATCCAAAAGAAGAATTCAGACCTTTTCTCAAGCAAAGAATAACAAAAACATACATAAGGAGAGAAAAATTCAGGATGCTGGTGTTACCAAATTTACCCTCAATGACATCAGGGGGACAGAATGTGTGCAATAGACCACCTGGTTGCCTACTTTCAAATCCCCATAATAAAGAAGCACCAGAACTTCCATGGATTTGTAGCATGCAGTGACTACTTCCAGTATTATGATATAGTGCTCAGCCCAAAGTCAGCTCTTGAAAAAGGCTGTTAATTGCAGCACATCTGAGGAAAGAGCAAATCTTCATCAACCCCTACTTAGATGATGGGCTAATAAAGACATCACCAAAAGAAATGCTAAAATATTTTGAAATATGTCGGAACACCCTGTCTCGATTGGCTCTTCAAGTCAATCTAAAATTGTTGACCATGCAAAGGATACATTAAATGGATATGAGCTTGGATACTCGGCTCACAAAAGATTATCCTTTCGGAGAACAGCCTATCATCTATCCATCTGAATTGGCTCAATCTTTTAGCACTATCTGATCTAAAGCACAATAAATATCACCCCTTTGAGGATTGAATGTATGCTGCATTTTTCTGGTTCCTCAGACCAGTCATAATATGATGCCCCTACAACAGGGCCTAGAGGATCAGTGGAATCAGTTCTTGGGGAGTCAGGAGTACAGATTAACCCTGTTGCAATCAGCAATCCAATGAGTTCCATGGTGGTGCCAATCAAAAATCATCAAGGAGTCTATCCAGGAACAACAGAGGAGCAACCCATTGGAAGCACTGTTAGGCCATCAAGTCTTGTGAGTTCACCCAGGTGCAACAGAGGATCAACAGAAGGTTAAGCCACCCTGATGCTCAGTTAAACCACTGAAGATTAATATATGGAGTCTACACAGGAATAGAAGACCAACCTATTGGAAGCACTGTTAAACCACCCACGAGTACTGTATGGAGTTTACACAGGAGCGACAGAGTAGCAACCCACTAGAGGCAATGTTAAATTACCTAGACAGGACCTTTCTTGCTAGCTCTCTCAAAGACTAGAACTGTCTACAACACCCCAAAGCACAGCTTCTTGTATTTGTCCAACCCATGATAGGTACTAATACATACTATTATCCTTACATACAGTGTTTGGGGCCAGAGCTTCGGTTATACCATTTCATTTTTTCACGTTTTATACTTAGAAAAAACAAAAAGTATGAGTGAGTAATTCACAGACGTCCAAAAATGGCCTATGCTATAGGTATGAATTCCAGATGTGGTGACATGAAAGTATTCTTAAAGCGGCAGATGTCCAGTTTTGTTTCATGTTTTTCTTTTTAAATCCTGTGCTGTAGGAAAGTAGTCTCTTTCTAGCATGGTTACCCCCACTTTTCACCTGTTTGTGAGTGTGTGTCAGTGTATTTTTACTGTGTCACTGGGATCCTGCTAGCCAGGACCCCAGTGCTCATAGATAAACACCTATATGTCAGTGTGTTTTGCGTGTCTCGCTGGGATTCTGCTTGCCAGGACCCCAGTGCTCAAAGTTTGTGGCCTAATATGTATGCCTGTGTAGTGCCTAACTGTGTCACTGAGGCTTTGCTAACCAGAATCTCAGTGCTTATGCTCTCTCTGCTTTTAAATTTGTCACTGTAGGCCTGTGACTACATTTACCAGTTTCAATTGGCATACTGGACCCCTCTTATAAGCCCCTAGTATATGGTACCTAGGTACCCAGGGCATTGGGGTTCCAGGAGATCCATATGGGCTGCAGCAGTTCTTTTGCCACCCATAGGGAGCTCAGACAAACCCTTGCACAGGCCTGCCATTGCAGCCTGCGTGAAATAAAGCACAAGTTATTTTACAGCCAATTACACTGTGCTTAAGAAACTTATACGTCACCTATATGTCTAACCTTCACTTGCTGATGGTTAGGTGCAAAGTTACTAAGTGTGAGGGCATCCTTGCACTAGCAAAGGTGCCCCCACATAGTTCAGGGCCCTGTCCCCAGACTTTGTGAGTGCGGGGACAGCATTACACGTGTGCACTACATATAGGTCAATACCTATATGTAGCTTCACAGTAGTAACTCCAAATATGGCAATTTAACATGTCTAAGCTCATGGAATTGTCCCCCCTTTCCAAATTTAGTATTGGGGAGCCAATTCCATGCATCCTGGGGGCTCCACCATGGACCCCCAGTACTGCCAAACCAGCTCTCTGAGGCTTGCACTGCAGCTACAGCTGCTGCCACCTCACAGACAGAGTTCTGCCCTCCTGGGGTCTGGGCAGCCCAGTCCCAGGAAGGCAGAAAAAAAGAATTTCCTCTGAGAGCAGGGTGTTACACCCTCTCCCTTTGGAAATAGGCGTTACAGGCTGGGGAGGGGTAGCCTCCCCCGGCGTCTGGAAATGCTTTAAAGGCCACGGATGGTGCCCTCCTTGCATAAACCAGTCTACACCGGTTCAGGGACCCCTTCTCCCCTGCTCTGGCAGGAAACTGTACAAAGGAAAGGGGAGTGACCACTCCCCTGTCCATCACCACCCCAAGGGTGGTGCCCAGAGCTCCTCCAGTGTGTCCCAGACTTCAGCCATCTTGCTTTGCAAGGTGTGGGGGCACTCTGGAGGGCTCTGAGTGGCCAGAGCCAGCAGGTGACGTCAGAGACCCCCCTGATAGGTCCATACCTGATAAGGTAGCCAATCCCCCTCTCAGGGCTACTTAAGGTCTCTCCTGTGGGCTCTCTTCAGATTCTGCTTGCAAGTTTCCTTCCGGAATCCTCTGCAACAACTTCAGACACTTCTGACCTCGGATCAACCACAGCCTGCTACAAGAGGCACTTTTCTTCAGCAACCTCAGCTCCAAGTCAGCAACTGTAACAATTTCCACGATGTGCACGCTCTGGGGACTCCTTGTCTTCATCCTGCACCAGAAGGACCAAATAAATCCCCTGTGGAGTGACGAAGTCACTCCCCTGCTCCAAGCAGGCACCTTCCAAGACGACGACCAGTACCCTGGGACTCCTCTCACAACAACGAGCATGATCCTAAGGACACACAGGGTGGACATCATCGACATAGACTGTCCTGAGGTCCTTCTGACACAATTTGGAGGAGGTAAGACCTTGCCTTCCCAGAGATCAATGGTACCCCTGTGGACTGTGTCTTCTTCACCTCCTGAGGCCTCTGTGCACTCTTTGCAAAATTCCTTCATGCACAGCCTCGCTGAGTTGTTCTCTGGCAGCGTGGGACCTTCTTTTGTTGAGCTGCATCAACAGCGTTTTGCACCTCCTTTGAACCCGGATCCTGCGACTCCTGGGGGTGCTGGCTGGTATCCTGAGGGCTATCTAAAGTGCAGAGAGCCCCCTCTTCCTCCTCATACAGAGTTGAGGCCCCCAGGTCCCTCCTGGGTCCATCCAGTGACATTTTGTTGCAAAACACACTTTTAGCGTAGCCAAGGCTTGTTGGCGACTTCCAACACGAAATCTCGTCTGCAACGATCTTCACGCCGTTGGACATTTTTTGCATCACGCAGGAACCCGCCCGCATCTTCCTAGGGTGCAAATCTGCAGTCTTCGACTAACCATGGAGTCTTCTTTTGAACCCTCTTCTGGGTTGGCAGGGGCTCCTGTCCTTCCTGGAACTTCTTTCTACTTCTGGACTTGGTCCCCTTCCTTTGCAGGTCTTCAGGTCCAATAATCCAGCAGTTGTTCTTTGCAGACTTGGTTGGCTGCTGCAAAATCCCCAAAACGAGGTGTAGTGTGTCCTAAGGAGATTTGCAGTACTTTACTCCTGCTTTTCTGGGCTCTGGGGTGGGGTAATTTACTTACCTTTACTGTATTCTTACTCTCCCAGCGATTCTGCACACACTACACTAGGGGGGGATTTGTGATTCACATTCCACTTCCTTACTATATGGTTTGCATTGCCTCTAGAGCTATTTTCTCCCATTGCATTCATGGGATTTCCTATTATTTGCATTGTTCTATGACTATTTACTTGTCTAATTTTGGTGT
The DNA here is from genome assembly GCF_031143425.1 of Pleurodeles waltl. NCBI lineage: Eukaryota > Metazoa > Chordata > Amphibia > Caudata > Salamandridae > Pleurodeles > Pleurodeles waltl. The sequence continues at coordinate 103,559,415 of NC_090443.1, forward strand.
CTAGTGTATATATTGTGTATAATACTTACCTCCAGAAGGAGTGTTGTCTCTAAGATATGTTTGGTACTGTGTCACCCAAATAAATACCTTTATTTTTGGTCATTGAGTATTGTCTTTACTTGTGTATAAGTACTGTGTAACTATAAGTGGTATTGCATGAGCTTTGCATGTCTCCTAGTTCAGCCTAAGCTGCTCTGCTATAGCTACCTCTATCAGCATAAGCTGCTAGAACACTACTACTTCACTAATAAGGGATAACTGGACCTGGTATAAGGTGTAAGTACCCAAGTTACCCACTACAAACCAGGCCAGCCTCCTACATGTACCACCTCCAGATGTCTAGATTGTGAGAACTACTAATTCCATTGGCTGCTCTTCCTTTCATTTTGCTCTCAGGCTTAGAAAAACGTAATTTAGGTGGATGCGCCCTGACATCTTTCCAAGCTACTGAAAAGCTAATGACCTCTAGTCTTTTTGTCCTGCAAGTAATTTAATATTACCATTTTAACCATAGGCACATTTTTGATATAAAACATGCAATACTTTCACAATTTTTGTTTAAATATTTATAGTGGTAAAACAAATTAAAAATCGGTAACTATTGCAGCAACACAGAGAGCGGAAGAAACTGTAAAGATCATGTTCCACGATAAATTGAATTCACAGTAAACATTTCACGTCCAACTACATAAAGCAGGAAATAATTCCATAATATAGGAAATAATATATCAGATCGCCAAGAGGATGGGGAGAAAAAAGTAATATGTGGGTGGGTCCTGAAAACTTAGAGAAATACCCAAGCTACAGAACCACACAGAAAGCAATTTCTCCAACTGATAAAATTAATAATACACAGATCTAATAGTGGCCACTGAAACACTTTTTTATGTAATTCCTGGATTTCTCTCCTACAGAGAAGTGTGTAAAGACATAGGTGGTCATTACAACCCTGGCGGTCGGTGTTAAAGCGGCGGTAAGACCGCCAACAGGCCGGCGGTAAAACAAAATTTAATTACAACCGAATTACAACGTCTGTACAAACATACACCGCGGCGGTAACCGCCAACAGAAAGGTGGGAGACAATGTACCGCCCACAGTATTACAACCCACCAATCTGCCACCTTTTCTGGGGCGGATTCACCGCAAACAAAAATACGGCGGAAACAGGACTTCGAAGGGAAAATGCTCACCTCTACACACCCCACGAGGAACCAGGATGCCATGGAACCGGAGCTCCAGATTCTGCCAGCCTTTATCTTCCTGCTCCTCCACTAGGAGCAGGAACGGCGGCGGCGAAGACAACAGTGAGTACTGCACCTACGACACAAGGGAGGGAGGAGGGAAAAGAGAGTGACACACACACGCAACACCCCCACCCTCACCCACTACAACACACACGCTAATACATATTGATACATCACAGTTACACCCCCATACCCCCATGGAAGAATGCAAGGACAAAAGGAAAAGAGTCGAAAAATTGTGATATATTCATTTACGTACATCAAAAATATTTACAAATATATACATTTATACTATATACAATTATATACGCCAAGAACACAAGCCCAAGGGAGTCCACCATCATTGTCCGTGGCTCACTGGGCCCAAAAGGCATGGGCGAGGCCCACACAAGATACCCGAACAAAACGGAGAGAACACTGCAGGGGCATCAGATAGTAGAACAGGCACCTCAGGGGGAAGGGAAGGGGGGGGGCACCTCAGCCGGTTGAGTGCACGACGCCAAATCCACGAGGGGGCCCCATGCCCACTGTTCAATCCTGGGGAGTGCAAAGCCACAGTCTCTCATGTCTCTACGGTGGGTGGTTTGCCCACTGACATATCCTGGGGAGTGCAAAGCCACCGTCTCTCAAATCTCTACAGTGGGTGGTTTGCCCACTGCTATATCCTGGGGAGTGCAAAGCCACAGCCTCTCAAGCCTCTACAGGGGGTGGTTTGCCCACTGTTCAATCCTGGGGAGTGCAAAGCCACAGTCTCTCAAGTCTCTACAGTGGGTGGGTTGCCCACTGTTCAATCCTGGGGAGTGCAAAGCCACAGTCTCTCAAGTGGATGTCAATCTCCACAGGTTCTGGAGGGGGCCTTGTGCCCAGAGTGCTTCATCCTGCCAAGGACTGAGGTAGTGGATGTCAATCTCAACTGGTTCTGGAGGGGGCCTTGTGCTCAGCATGCTTCATCCTGCCAAGGACTGAGGTAGTGGATGACAATCTCCACTGGTTCTGAAGGGGGCCTTGTGCCCAGAATGCTTCATCCTGCTTGTGGCGGCCTCAGTAGCGTCAGAGCTTTTTGCGCTCATGGGCCTGTGGTGCTTGTGGAGGCCGTGTCCTTGGCAGTGGCGCTTGTGGCGGCGGTGTCCTTGGCAGCGGTGCTTGTGGCGGCGGTGTCCTTGGCAGCAGTTCAGCTGATGGCGGTCCTGTCTGTGGCAGTGGGGCTGATGGCAGTCGCCTCCTGGGCAGCGGGGCTGCTGCTGGCGGTCCTGTCTGGGGCAGTGTGGCCGCTGGCGGTCGCCTCCTGGGCAGCGGGGCTGATGCTGGCGGTCCTGTATGGGGCAGTGTGGCTGCTGGCGGTCGCCTCCTGGGCAGCGGGGCTGCTGATTGCAGTCCTCTCTGGGGCATTGTGGCTGCTGACGGTCGCCTCCTGGGCAGCGGGGCTGCTGATGGCGGTCCTGTCTGGGGCAGTGTGGCTGCTGGCGGTCGCCTCCTGGGCAGCAGGGCTGATGGCGGTCTTGTCCGCCTTGCTGATCTTCCCAGACTTGCCGGTTTTCTTGTGCCCCTTCCCCACCTTGGATGGTGTTGCAGCTGTCTCCACAATCTCAACTGTACCCCTGGGAGCGGCTTTGGTGGTTGGTGTCTTTCCCCTCTCCTGCTGGGCAATGTCCAACTTTTGATGCTTGACAGGTGGGGGACTGTATGTGCTATGGCTCCTTGCCACACTGCCTGCCCTGCTGCCTGGTGAACTCCATAATCCGGTGATTACTGGCACCACTGGTCCCGCCAATGTTGTGGCTGAGGTGCCAGGTTGGGACCTGGAGAGTCGGGCCCTAGGAGACTGACGGGGTGGGGGAGGTGAGGGAAAGAGGTCAAGGCTGGCCAGGAAAAGTTTCTTTGGAACACTGGGACGGGTAGCTGGAGGGGGTTTGGGAGTGGAGGAAGAGGTTGTGGTCGTAGGAGGTGTACGTTTGCTGACTTTGGGTGAAGGTGCATGGGCTGGAGGCTGTCGTGAGGTGGATGGCTGTTGGGTGGATGTATGGCTGCGTTTGTGTACCTTGGGAGGTGGCTTCACAGACACACTGGGAGAGGACACAGGGGATGTGTGAAAGGTAGTGGGGGTGGTGACTGCACGTGAGCGGGGTGTGGTGGAGGGTGTGCTGGTGATGGACGTAGTGGCTGAAGATGTATGCATGCATTTGTGAGTGGAGATGAGACAGGGACGGAGGAGGGAGATGAGGAGGATGGGGACACAGTGGAGGCAGTGGATGTTGGTGTATCTGCATGTGTCTGATGCTTGCGTGAGTGCCTGTGGGATGTGCGGTGCTTATGTTTGCCTGAGCTTCCTTTGTGTGTTGAGGTGTGTGCATGCTGGTCTGATGGTGTGCTTGGGATAGGCTGAGGTACAGGGGTGTGGGTCTGGGTGGAGGAAGTTGGAGGGGGGAGGCTAGAGACAGGGACAATGGCTGCCATCAGTGCTGATGCCAAAGTCTGAAAAGCTTTCTGAAGGGCTGCCTGACCAGGAATGCATTGGTTTGTTGCAACTGCCTCTCTACACCCTGGATGGCATTCAAAATGGTAGGGTCAATGGCTTCCTCACTGAGGGCAGCAGGGGTGACTGGGGCAGGGGCTGAGGTGCCTGGGGCGAAGGTGATGCCCACCCTCCTGGGTGAGCGGGAACGGGGCAAAGGCTGAGGGGCTTCCATCAGAGGAGTCCGTATCGCTGGTGTCAGCTCCTGCACACATGGATGTCATAGGAGCCTGACTAGGTCTAGTTGGCACTGTACCCAGGTGGGGTGGGGTGCCACAGGGACTGCCTGAAAAAGGGACTTAACTAGCAAACTCGCCCTGGCCTAGGGGAACCCACAGCCCACCTCCCCCACCCAGACACCTCCAATGCACGCTAAATCAGCTGAATGAGAGTGTACTCACCCCCTTGTTGCTGCTGTGATGCCCTCAAGCGACCATCCAACTCCGGGTACGCCACCGCCAGGATCCTGAACATCAGGGGGGGTCATGGTGCGACGGGCACCCCTCCCACGTTGGGAGGCCATCCCCAGCTGAGTCTCCGCCATCTTCTTGCTCCAGCGGCAAATGTCCTCCCATCTTTTCCGGCAGTGGGTGCTCCGTCTGTGGTAGACTCCCAGGGTCCGGACTTCCTTGGCGATGGCACGCCAAATATCCTTCTTCTGGTGGGTGCTGACCTACAGGAATTGTACAGGGGGGAAAAGGTAATTACCAACTGCACCGTCACAGTCATTGGCCCGCATCCCTACCCTTGCCATGTGGCACATGCACTCACCGTCGTTTCATGCACGCCTCATTCTCCCCCCCCCCCATCTTTCATCCACCTCACTCCACACAGGCATTGCCCATACAGCATGGTAACGGTGTACTTACCTGTTTGTCTGGAGGACCGTAGAGTAGCGTGTACTTGGGAAGGACCCAATCCACGAGTTTCTCCAACTCCCCGGTGCTGAAGGCAGGAGCCCTTTCCCCAGACGCACGAGCCATTGTCTCTTCCAGAGTGAGGTCACAGCAGCAGTTGCAGTGTAGGTCCTCTCCTGTAGATGATCAGGTATCGAGTGATTGAACAGTGAGAAAATGGCGGTCACGTCCGCAGCGGTGCGTACTGTCACCACCGGCATACATCGTCATTGGCTCCTGGGACCCATAGGGTCCAATGTTAACCAATGCAGAATTGCGCCGCGGTCTTCGATCCCCTACCGCAACGGTGTACAATGCCAGCGCAGTTACCTCATATCCTATTGTCCCACTTTACAGGTCAGGCAGCCGCCATTTCAGGGGCCCACATGGCTTTATTTTTGACTGCGTCACACATACCTAGGCCTTGGCTAAACACTAATACAGGCAAAATTCGGTTTATGAATAGTTTTCGGAGAAAAATGTCTTTACGTACCTCAGAGTTGGTTGACTCTGTGCTCACTGTTCTCCTCCATAGGCACCGTCCACTGGGGCATGTGAGGAGATGGCAGCATTCTCCGGTGTACAGACCGCTGGTGGACCTGTCGTCAATGGAGGAAAAACATTTGATCATCACCTACAGGCTTGATTGTGCCACAATCCAGGAACTGTGTGCCCAGTTGGAGCCAGACCTGATGTCAGCTATCCGCCATCCCACAGGAATCCCCCCTCAAGTGCAGGTGCTGTCAGTACTCCATATCCTAGCAAGTGGGTCTTTTCAAACAGCAGTGGCCATAGCATCAGGGATGTCCCAGCCTATGTTTTCCACCGTGCTGTCCAGAGTGTGGTCTGCCCAGCTGAAACACATGCGGAGCTACATCGTTTTCCCTCAGGTGGAGGATTTGCCTACAGTGAAAGGTGACTTCTATGCCCTGGGACATATCCCTAACATCATAGGTGTCATTGATGGGACACGTGGCCTTGGTCCCCCCCGCGTGAGTGAACAGGTGTACAGAAACCGGAAGAGTTACCATTCGATGAATGTGCAGATGGTGTGTTTGGCAGACCAGAACATCTCCCATGTTAATGCAAAATTCCCTGGTTCAGTGCATGACGCTTACATCCTGCAGAATAGCAGCATCCCTTATGTGATGGGGCAACTACAGAGGCACTGGGTGTGGCTATTAGGTTAGCACCTGGAAGCTAGTAAGTGGGAATGGTTATCTGGGTCTGGGGATATCCCTCCAGGTTAGTGTGTGTCTAACAGTTGTCCCTCGCCATTTGCAGGTGACTCTGGTTACCCCAACTTGTCATGGCTACTGACCCCAGTGAGGAATCCCAGGACAAGGGCAGAGGAACGCTACAATGAGGCCCATGGGCGAACTAGGAGGATGATAGAGCGGGCCTTCGGCCTCCTGAAGGCCAGGTTCCGGTGCCTCCATATGACAGGTGGTTCCCTATTCTAGTCACCAAAGAAGGTGTGCCAGATCATCGTGGCCTGCTGTATGCTTCAGAACTTGGCTTTGCGACGACAGGTGCCTTTTCTGAAGGAGGGTGGTCCAGATGGAGGTGTTGTGGCAACTGTGCAGCCTGTGGACAGTGAAGACGAGGAAGCAGAAGAAGAGGACTTCGACAACAGGAACTCGGTGATCCTGCAATACTTCCAGTGAGACACAGGTAAGAAGGCAAACCTACCTGCTACATGCACTTTAAAACTACTACCTCACTACTGTCTGTCCTTTTCACCCAGTGTATAGTCACTGAGTTGTCACTTTCCCTTACGATTTCACAGATGTGGGTCCCACTGTGTGACATCTGCTTTGTTTCCTCATGGACTAGAGCTGTGTGTGACATAGGTATGTTGACATTACATTTGAAAGAGCATTTTGTCACTGTAATTACTAATACACTAATTCGAAATCACAGACAGACTCCAGATTGTTTTGTGCTTTAAGGGTGTTTATTTAAGTGCTCAATATTGGAGGGGGTTGTAAAATGGTGAGGGGTGATGGTAGAGGAATGTCCATGGCAGAGTCCAAGCTATTAGTCTTACAGGTGCATTGTCCAAAGGGGCATAGAAAGTGGAGCTGGGGCAGTTTGAGGATGGACAGAGTGACAAGGTGGGACAAAAGGATGACAATCAGGGTGGTCTTATTTCTTGGCGGGGGTCTTGGCATCGTTCTCTGTCTTTGTCCTGGATCTCAGGGACCGCTTGAGGGGTGGTTCTCCCTCTGCAGGGGGTGGGGTGCTGGTGTGGTGGTCCAGTGGTGGTGCCTCCTGTCCACTAGCGCCGGCGGAGGTGGTGGGCAGTTCATGGTCCAGGCTAGTGTCAGGGGCCCCTTGTTGTGCCACAGTGTCCCTCTGCCTGACTTCCTTCAGCACCCCTACAATGGTGCACAGGGTGGAATTGATGGATTTGAGTTCCTCCCTGAATCCCAGATACTGTTCCTCCTGCAGGCGCTGGGTCTCCTGAAACTTGGCCAGTACCGTTGCCATCGTCTCCTGGGAATGATGGTAGGCTCCCATGATGTTGGAAAGGGCCTCGTGGAGAGTGGGTTCCCTGGGCCTGTCCTCCCACTGTCGCACAGCAGCCCTCCCAGTTCCCCTGTTTCCCTGGGCCTCTGTCCCCTGAACTGTGTGCCCACTGCCCCCAGGTCCCTGTTGTTGTAGGGGTGGACACAGGTTAGCCTGGGTTCCCTGTAGTGGTGGACACACTGCTGATTGACGTGTCCTGGGGACAGAGGTATGGGCCCGCTTGGTGGGTGCTGTGCTTGTGTTTCCAGAGGGGGGAAGCTCTGTGGTCGCCTGTGACTGTGTGAGGGGAACCGACTGTCCCGAGGTCCCAAATGGGCCGGGCTGGTCATCTAGATCCAGTTGGACGGAGCTGCTGTCATCACTGTGGGCCTCTTCTGTGGGTGGTGTGGGCATGTCTGGACCCTCCTTTCTGATGACGTTGGGTAGGGGTCCTGCAGGGGTGTAAAAGCATGATTATTGCATCTGTGTGTGCCATGGTGTGCAATGGGTGGTTGACCGTGTACCCCAGTGCTTGCATTCCTGTGTTGGACCTTGTGTGATGATGGTTTAGGGGGGTGTATGGGTATCTGTAGTGGACATGCTTTGGTGATGGGTGTCCATGCTTTGGTGTTGCATGCAGGGCTTGGTGTTGGGATGGGTGGTTTGTGATATTGGGACATTTGTGACGAGTAGGAGTGATGGGGGTGAGGGCGAGGGTGGGGGTATGTGATGGCATGCAGATAGGGTGGGGGCTATAGTAGTGAAGATTTGACTTACCAGAGTCCATTCCTCCAGCTACTCCTGCAAGGCCCTCAGAATGCAGAATAGCCAAGACCTGCTCCTCCCATGTTGTTAGTTGTGGGGGAGGAGGTGGGGGTCCACCGCCAGTCCTCTGTACCACGATGTGGTGTCTTGAGACAACGGAACGCACCTTCCCCCGTAGGTCGTTCCACCTCTTCCTGATGTCGTCCCTATTTCTTGGGTGCTGTCCCACTGCGTTGACCCTGTCCACGATTCTTCGCCATAGCTCCATCTTCCTAGCTATGGAGGTGTGCTGCACCTGTCATCCGAATAGCTGTGGCTCTACCGGGATGATTTCCTCCACCATGACCCTGAGCTCCTCCTCAGAGAACCTGGGGTGTCTTTGCTGTGCCATGGGGTGGTGTGGGTGATGTGTGGGTTGGTGTGTGTTGTGATGTGTGGGGTGATATTTAGTGGTGTGTTGTGTGAGGTGCGTGGATGTTATGTGGATGATGGTGTTGAGTGCCTGTGGATGCTCATTTGTAGATGGTGGTGTCTCTCTGTGGCCTTCAGTCGCAGTTGTTGTCGTGGGGGTTTGTGGGTGATGTGGGTGTGTGTTTTATATTGTATTGGGCGAGTGGGAGTGGTGTGTGTATGTGTATCAGGTGTGTGTATTGGAATTGTCCAATGTGGATGTGTTTTGTATGAGTGTATGTATTTTGAGCGCGGGGTTGTGTATCGCCAATGGAATACTGCGGTTGAAAGACCGCTGCGTGGATTCGTGGGTCCTGATAGTGTGGGCGTATTCCTGTTGGCGTGACGGTGGAGTTTTTGTTTTTGCCAGTTTATCACTGACCTTTGGTGTGGCGGACATGCTCGGGTGTCTAAATTTTGGCAGATTCCAACCTGTGCGTCATAATGACCGTGGAAATTCCGCGGCCGCAGCGGTGTGTTGGCGGTCTTCTACACTGCGGTAAGCGGCTTTTACCGCCAATGTTTGTAATGACCCCATACTCCTTTTTTCTAGCTGATGACGTCACAATCGCCCGACTCCAGGCGACGCCGTATGACGTCATCTAGGCAATAAGAAGCCCTCATCGACGTGCAGACGTCAGTTCCCTTTTTTCCGTGCCTCCGAGTAACGGTTTTTCTTCGAGGCTCACAGGGAGCTACAGTTTCGGACGACGGTTACAATGTTGCAGCCAAGGAAATCCGGCTTTAAACCATGTAACCAGTGCGGGGGTTGGATGTCTGTTACCGATCCCCATGAGAATTGCCTCTGGGGCCTTAGCTCCGACCAAGAGGTCGAGTCATGCAGCTCCTGCCAGCGCATGAATCCAAAGGCGCTCAAAGAAAGGGAGGCAAAATTGTCTTGGCCCGTTCCAAGAAAAAGAATGAGAGGCGTCATCGGAGGGAGTCCTCTTCAAGATCCTCGAGGTTCCATCATCACCATGGTGACTCTTGGCGCTGTCACGGTTCCCGGCGCCGATCGAGCAAGGGACGCTCCAGATCAAGATCGGCATCTCCATCAGCTCGGCGCCGTCCGACGTGGGAGATTAGCCCGAGCGTCACCCCTCCACCTCCTACGACCCCGACGTCACCCGGGTCGGTTTTCGAGGTCGAGCCTCCCCAGAGGCGAGAGGGCTCTCCTAGCCAGGAGTTGCCTGGTCCCTCTTTGGCGTCCAGGCCGGCGCAGCAACAATACCCGGCTTTCCCGGCTCCGGGAACAGGTCCTGCAACGTTTTTGAATGCCATGTTTAACATTTTTTCTTCCATGGCGCCGGGTGGAGGTCAAGCTGGTCCATCTGGCCCTTTGGCCTTTAATTTGGGCGTTCCGGCGTCTTACAAATCGACGCCTTTCACTCCATTTTTGCCTGCTGCACCTGAAGCGGCGCCGATGCCCTTGACGTCGCCAAGGAGACCTGGTACACCCGCTTCGGCACTGTTGGATTTGCCTCGGATCCAATCCACAGTCAAGGTTCCTGTGGAGCCGGAGGGTCCGGCGTCGGATGGATCCGAGGTTCGGCGCCGAGGGAGATCTTCGGCGTCGGCCGACGCCTTATCGACACCGGGTCTTGAGTCCAGGCTTCGATCTAGACGTCTGGCTTTGCACTTGTTGGAAGAAGAAGAATATAGCAGGCAGCACCTGGAAGAGGGTGAGGTTTTGGAGCCTTCTGGTGACTTTCAAGGTCTTGATACAGCGAGTGGCATAGATACCTCCCCGGAGTGGGATCTAGCTTCCCCTGGAGAGTTCACTGAGGAAGCTGCGTCTTTCCACACTGTAATTCGGAATGCTGCAGACTTTTTAGACCTCCCCCTTCCGGCTGCGGAGGTTAAGAGAAACCTGTTGACTGAGGTTTTGCATCCAACATCTGTAATGGCAGAGCCTCTCTTGCCTTTTAATGAGGCACTTCTGGATCCTATTAAAGACATCTGGAGGAAACCTGTGTCTATGGCTGCTGTCAACAGGGCGGTGGCTCGACGCTATCGGGCGGCACCAGGTGATCCTGAGTTTCTCTCCAAACACCCGACACCGGAGAGTTTAGCGGTTCAGGCCTCCTGTTCATCACGATCTTCTCCTGGCTCGTTTCCCGGAACACCTGCGGACAGGGAATCGAAGAAAATGGACCATACTGCTAAAAAGGCCTTTTCTTCTTGTAGTATGGCCTTAAAGTCATCCAACGCGACCTGCATATTGGGACGTTATATCCATGCCCTTATGGAGGAAGCGAAAGGCCATCCGAACTTGTCCCAGGAAATGTTGCAGTTACTGGCGGACGCTCAAGCGGCAGCGACCCAGGTGATCCAGTCAGGATTGGACACTTCAGACTCGGTGGCTAGAGCTATGGGCACAACCATAGTTTCTAGGCGACAATCCTGGCTGCGTTCGTCTGGCTTCTCATCAGACGTACAGGCGACTCTCCTCGATCTGCCTTTTGATTGCGAGGGACTATTTGGAACAAAGGCAGATTCTGCTCTAGAACGATTTAAGGAGAGCAGAGCCACAGCGAGGTCACTAGGGCTTCAGTAATCTGCCTCATCCTCCTTTAGAGCTTATAGGAGGTTTAGGGGTTTTGGACGTGGCTCCTCCTTTCGTGGCAGATTTCAAGGACCACAGCAAACTGCAAGCACCCTGCCATACAGATCTTTCAGGGGCAGGGGCAGAGTCCGGACAAGAGGAGCCACCCAGCAGCACTCTGCCTCTTCCTCTTCCTCGGGAGGGGTGCAGCAAGGAAAGCAGCCGTAGTCCTCCTCCACTCCCTGTCCACTTGTCTCCGGTAGGGGGGAGACTTGCCCATTTTCTTCCGATGTGGGAGGTTATAACATCGGACTCCTGGGTCATCGACATTGTGAAGAAGGGGTACTCTCTTCCCATTCGGGAATTCCCACCTCCTTTCCCTCCCCGCCCATCCTTCTGTTCGGAAGACCATCTTCTATTACAGCAGGAAGTGTTGTCCCTATTGGCAAAAGGCGCAATAGAGTTGGTTCCCGAGCAGGAGAGGGGTCAGGGCTGTTATTCAAGATACTTCCTGATCCCCAAAAAGGATGGTCGGTTGAGACCGATTCTGGACTTGAGGCCTTTGAATTGGTTCCTCAGGCAGGAAAAGTTCAAAATGCTGACCCTTTCACAGGTTCTTTTGGCGCTGAACGGAGGAGATTGGATGGTGTCTGTCGATTTACAGGATGCATATTTTCATATTCCGATCCTCAAATCGCACAGGAAGTATCTCCGATTTGTGGTGGGATCGCAGCATTATCAGTTTGTGGTCCTCCTGTGTGGTCTTACTTCAGCACCTCGAGTCTTCACAAAGGTGATGGCGGTGGTAGCCGCAGAGCTCAGAAGAAGGGGGATAGCAGTATTTCCCTATCTGGACGATTGGTTGATCAAAGCCAAGACTCCCAGGCTCGTGCAGCGTCATCTCCAGTCGACAACTCAGTTGTTGTACGACCTGGGTTTTTCAGTCAATGTGCCCAAATCTCACCTGGATCCCTCTCAACGCCTCCTGTTCATAGGGGCAGTATTGGACACGACATTGAATTGGGCCTTTCCTCCGCCTCAGCGGGTTCAGGACATACAGGCGTTGATTCCAATGTTTCAAAATGGAGCGGTAGTTTCAGTCCTCAAGGTCCTTTGTCTGCTCGGTCTGTTCGCTTCTTGCATACTGTTGGTCACTCATGCACGCTGGCACATGAGGGCTCTTCAGTGGTGCGTCCGCAGGCAGTGGTTTCAACACAATGGGGATCTCGAGGAGTCGATAAAGATCTCCAGAGACACTGCAGTGGATCTTCAGTGGTGGGCAGCGGTCGACAACCTGTCTCAAGGAAGGCTGTTTTCACTGCCTCCACCGGTGGCCCCAGTGGTAACGGATGCTTCCACTCTAGGGTGGGGAGCTCATCTGGGGTCGTCTGGCTCTCAAGGCCTTCCTCCCTTCCATTCGCGGTCAGTCAGTCCAGATTCTGACGGACAACACTACCGCGATGTGGTATATAAACAAGCAGGGAGGAGTGGGGTCGTATCTTCTCTGCAGAGAAGCTCTTCGGCTCTGGTCCTGGCTTCAGGACCACAAGATTTGCTTGGTAGCACATAATTTGGCCGGAGCTCTGAAATGTGCGTGCGGACGTTCTCAGTCGACGCATCTCGGTCGACCACAAGTGGCGTCTTCATCCAGATTTGGTTCTGTACATCTTCCAGATGTGGGGATATCCGCAGATATATCTGTTTGCAACTCAAGAGAATACGTAGTGCCCGCTATTTTGCAGCCTCCAGTATCCGGTGCAAAGAGCTTTTGGGGACGCGTTTCAGATATCCTGGAAGAGCCAGTTGCTTTACGCGTTTCCCCCCATACCCTTGATTTCTCGAGTCCTGAGGAAGATCTGCCAAGACCGAGGTCAGGTCATCTTAATAGCTCCGGATTGGCCAAGAAGGGTGTGGTATTCAGACCTTCTTCAACTCGCTCTGTGCCCTCCGCTCCGTCTCCCTTAAAGGGTGGACCTCCTCTCGCAGTCGCAGGGGCAGATTCTACACCCCCACCTCCAGAGCCTGCACCTTCATTCCTGGAGATTGAACGGGGCAATCTGAATGCTTTTTCTCTCCCACCAGAAGTGGCGGATGTTATTTTATCGGCCAGGCGACACTCCACCAAATCGATCTATGCAAGTCGTTGGGCTAAATTTGTATGCTGGTGTGGAGAGAACAGTATTGATCCCTTAAAGGCTCGTTTATCTGACATATTGTTGTTTGCTCTTTTCCTGGCACAGAAGGGTTGTACGGTTGCCACAGTCAAAGGTTATTTATCTGCACTGTCGGCTTTTCTGTGCCTTCCTGATCAGCCATCCTTCTTTAAATCTCCTATTGTTTTAAGGCTTCTGAAGGGACTCACTAACAAATTTTCACCATCACCATTTGTTATGCCTCAGTGGGACCTTAATTTGGTATTAACTTTTTTAATGGGGTCCGCATTTGAGCCAATGCATTCTTGCTCTTTGCGGTTGCTTGTTCTCAAGACTGTGTTCCTGGTGGCCATAACATCGGCCAGAAGGGTCAGTGAGCTTCAGGCTCTAAGTGTAGAGCCCCCATACCTTTCTTTCTTTAGGGACAAAGTGGTGTTAAGGACCAAGGCGGCTTTCCTTCCGAAGGTTGTTACACCCTTTCACCTGGGGCAGTCAATTACTCTCTCTTCCTTTTACCCTCCACCTCACCCATCCAAGGAGGAAGAGAGGCTCCACCGGCTGGATCCACGAAGAGCGCTGAGCTTCTACGTCGACAGGACGAGGGAGTTCAGGCATGATGATTAGCTCTTCGTTGGATACGTGGGGAAGAGGAAAGGTAGAGCTGTCCACAAGAGAACGCTATCCAGATGGGTCATTCTATGTATTAAGGTTTGCTATTCTTTGGCGAAGAAAGAACCACCTGTGGGGCTTCGTGCCCATTCCACCAGGGCTAAAGCAGCTTCATCAGCTTTGGCTAGGGGTGTTCCTGTGGCTGACATCTGCAGGGCGGCAACTTGGGTGTCCCTCCATACTTTTGTCAAACATTACTGTTTGGATTCTGAGGCTAGGAGGGATGGCCATTTTGCTCGCTCGGTGCTGCAGGATTTCTTGGTTTGACCATTCATGCACCCACCTCCGGAGGTTGTACTGCTTTGGGATTCTATTCTTTAGGTGAGGAATCCACAGGTAGGTGTATCCATCAGAAGAATTAGTTACTTACCTTCGGTAACGCTTTTTCTGGTGGATACAGTAACTACTTGTGCATTCCTCACGGTCCCACCCGCCTCCCTGTTGCCTCACTGGTCATACCATGAAATCCATGGATGAGCATCCTCTGACCTGATTTCGGTCAAGAGCTCGCACCCCCTCGTCTGCAGCACCACCTTGCTGTGTCCGTGCCCCTGACCCCCGCCCACGCTGCTGCTAGCGTGTTCGAGGCCCTCCTCCACCCGCAGGCATCCCCTGCGCCTCATCCCTGGTGTCTATTGGGCTTCTGGTAAGCGACGCTAGACTCGTGTGCATTGTGCCATTTTCACCGTATTTGTGACTGTATTCTGTATTCTGTGCCTTGCTTTTTTGTGCTTTTTTGCTTCCGTTTGTGCCTTTTTTTAGACTGTTGTAACCGCTTTTCGCCCCTTGTGCGCGCCCCCCCTTGCCACTTTTCCCTGCCGCTGCCTCCCTGCGGCCCCGCCCCCCTCGCACCCCCATTCGCCACTCCCTCCCGCTGCTCCTCCCTCCCCCCTCCCTTCTTAATGGCTGGCACAGCGCGTCGAGGGTGAGCGACCTCTGACCTGATTTCGGTCAAGAGCTCGCACCCCCTCGTCCGCAGCACCACCTTACTGTGTCCGTGTCCCTGACCCCCGCCACGCTGCTGCTAGCGTGTTCGAGGCCCTCCTCCACCCGCAGGCATCCCCTGCGCCTCATCCCTGGTGTCTAGTGGGCTTCTGGTAAGCGTTGCTAGACTCGTGTGCATTGTGCCGTTTTCACCGTATTTGTGACTGTATTCTGTGCCTTGCTTTTTTGTGCTTTTTTGCTTCCATTTGTGCCTTTTTTAGACTGTTGTAACCGCTTTTTGCCCCTTGTGCGCTCCCCCTTGCTGCTTTTCCCTGCCGCTGCCTCCCTGCGGCCCCGCCCCCATCGTGCCCCCATTCGCCGCTGCCTCCCGCCTCCCAGCTGCTCCTCCCTCCCCCCTCCCTTCTTAATGGCTGGCGCTGCGCGTCGAGGGTGAGCGACCTTTGACCTGATTTCGGTCAAGAGCTCGCACCCCCTCGTCCGCAGCACCACCTTGCTGTGTCCGTGTCCCTGAACCCCGCCCACGCTGCTGCTAGCGTGTTCGAGGCCCTCCTCCACCCGCAGGCATCCCTTGCGCCTCATCCCTGGTGTCTAGTGGGCTTCTGGTAAGCGTTGCTAGACACGTGTGCATTGTGCCGTTTTCACCGTATTTGTGACTGTATTCTGTGCCTTGCTTTTTTTGTGCTTTTTTGCTTCCATTAGTGCCTTTTTTAGACTGTTGTAACTGCTTTTCGCCCCTTGTGCGCTCCCCCTTGCCGCTTTTCCCTGCCGCTGCCTCCCTGCGGCCCCGCCCCCCTCGCGTCCCCATTCGCCGCTCCCTCCCGCCTCCCAGCTGCTCCTCCCTCCCCCCTCCCTTCTTAATGGCTGGCGCTGCGCGTCGAGGGTGAGCGACCTCTGACCCGATTTCGGTCAAGAGCTCGCACCCCCTCGTCCGCATGACCACCTTGCTGTGCCCGTGTCTCTGACCCCCTCCCACGTTGCTGCTAGCGTGTTCGAGGCCCTCCTCCACCCGCAGGCATCCCCTGCGCCTCATCCCTGGTGTCTAGTGGGCTTCTGGTAAGCGTTGCTAGACTCGTGTGCATTGTGCCGTTTTCACCGTATTTGTGACTGTATTCTGTATTCTGTGCCTTGCTTTTTTGCTTCCATTTGTGCCTTTTTTAGACTGTTGTAACCGCTTTTTGCCCCTTGTGCGCTCCCCCTTGCCGCTTTTCCCTGCCGCTGCCTCCCTGCGGCCCCGCCCCCCTCGCGCCCCCATTCGCCGCTCCCTCCCGCCTCCCAGCTGCTCCTCCCTCCCCCCTCCCTTCTTAATGGCTGGCGCTGCACGTCGAGGGTGAGCGACCTCTGACCTGATTTCGGTCAAGAGCTTGCACCCCCTCGCCGCAGCACCACCTTGCTGTGTCCGTGTCCCTGAACCCCGCCCACGCTGCTGCTAGCGTGTTAGAGGCCCTCCTCCACCCGCAGGCATCCCTTGCGCCTCATCCCTGGTGTCTAGTGGGCTTCTGGTGAGCGTTGCTAGACTCGTGTGCATTGTGCCGTTTTCACCGTATTTGTGACTGTATTCTGTATTCTGTGCCTTGCTTTTTTGTGCTTTTTTGCTTCCATTTGTGCCTTTTTTAGACTGTTGTAACCGCTTTTCGCCCCTTGTGCGCTCCCCCTTGCCGCTTTTCCCTGCCGCTGCCTCCCGCCTCCCAGCTGCTCCTCCCTCCCCGCTCCCTTCTTAATGGCTGGCGCTGCGCGTCGAGGGTGAGCGACCTCTGACCTGATTTTGGTCAAGAGCTTGCACCCCCTCGTCCGCAGCACCACCTTGCTGTGTCCGTGTCCCTCACCCCCACCCACGCTGCTGCTAGCGTGTTCGAGGCCCTCCTCCGCCCGCAGGCATCCCCTGCGCCTCATCCCTGGTGTCTAGTGGGCTTCTGGTAAGCGTCGCTAGACTCGTGTGCATTGTGCCGTTTTCACCGTATTTGTGACTGTATTCTGTGCCTTGCTTTTTTGTGCTTTTTTGCTTCCATTTGTGCCTTTTTTAGACTGTTGTAACCGCTTTTTGCCCCTTGTGCGCTCCCCCTTGCCGCTTTTCCCTGCCGCTGCCTCCCTGCGGCCCCGCCCCCCTCGTGCCCCCATTCGCCGCTGCCTCCCGCCTCCCAGCTGCTCCTCCCTCCCCCCTCCCTTCTTAATGGCTGGCGCTGCCCGTCGAGGGTGAGCGACCTTTGACCTGATTTCGGTCAAGAGC
The DNA here is from genome assembly GCF_031143425.1 of Pleurodeles waltl. Classification (NCBI taxonomy): domain Eukaryota; kingdom Metazoa; phylum Chordata; class Amphibia; order Caudata; family Salamandridae; genus Pleurodeles; species Pleurodeles waltl. Next base: position 103,576,330 of record NC_090443.1, read on the forward strand.
GCGCACCCCCTCGTCCGCAGCACCACCTTGCTGTGTCCGTGTCCCTGAACCCCGCCCACGCTGCTGCTAGCGTGTTCGAGGCCCTCCTCCACCCGCAGGCATCCCTTGCGCCTCATCCCTGGTGTCTAGTGGGCTTCTGGTAAGCGTTGCTAGACTCGTGTGCATTGTGCCGTTTTCACCGTATTTGTGACTGTATTCTGTGCCTTGCTTTTTTGTGCTTTTTTGCTTCCATTTGTGCCTTTTTTAGACTGTTGTAACCGCTTTTTGCCCCTTGTGCGCTCCCCCTTGCCGCTTTTCATTGCCGCTGCCTCCCTGCGGCCCCGCCCCCCTCGTGCCCCCATTCGCCGCTGCCTCCCGCCTCCCAGCTGCTCCTCCCTCCCCCCTCCCTTCTTAATGGCTGGTGCTGCGCGTCGAGGGTGAGCGACCTTTGACCTGATTTCGGTCAAGAGCTCGCACCCCCTCGTCCGCAGCACCACCTTGCTGTGTCCGTGTCCCTGAACCCCGCCCACGCTGCTGCTACCGTGTTCGAGGCCCTCCTCCACCCGCAGGCATCCCTTGCGCCTCATCCCTGGTGTCTAGTGGGCTTCTGGTAAGCGTTGCTAGACACGTGTGCATTGTGCCGTTTTCACCGTTTTTGTGACTGTATTCTGTATTCTGTGCCTTGCTTTTTTGTGCTTTTTTGCTTCCATTAGTGCCTTTTTTAGACTGTTGTAACTGCTTTTCGCCCCTTGTGCGCTCCCCCTTGCCGCTTTTCCCTGCCGCTGCCTCCCTGCGGCCCCGCCCCCCTCGCGTCCCCATTCGCCGCTCCCTCCCGCCTCCCAGCTGCTCCTCCCTCCCCCCTCCCTTCTTAATGGCTGGCGCTGCGCGTCGAGGGTGAGCGACCTCTGACCTGATTTCGGTCAAGAGCTCGCACCCCCTCGTCCGCAGCACCACCTTGCTGTGCCCGTGTCTCTGACCCCCGCCCACGTTGCTGCTAGCGTGTTCGAGGCCCTCCTCCACCCGCAGGCATCCCCTGCGCCTCATCCCTGGTGTCTAGTGGGCTTCTGGTAAGCGTTGCTAGACTCGTGTGCATTGTGCCGTTTTCACCGTATTTGTGACTGTATTCTGTATTCTGTGCCTTGCTTTTTTGCTTCCATTTGTGCCTTTTTTAGACTGTTGTAACCGCTTTTTGCCCCTTGTGCGCTCCCCCTTGCCGCTTTTCCCTGCCGCTGCCTCCCTGCGGCCCGCCCCCCTCGCGCCCCCATTCGCCGCTCCCTCCCGCCTCCCAGCTGCTCCTCCCTCCCCCCTCCCTTCTTAATGGCTGGCGCTGCGCATCGAGGGTGAGCGACCTCTGACCTGATTTCGGTCAAGAGCTTGCACCCCCTCGTCCGCAGCACCACCTTGCTGTGTCCGTGTCCCTGACCCCCGCCCACGCTGCTGCTAGCGTGTTCGAGGCCCTTCTCCGCCCGCAGGCATCCCCTGCGCCTCATCCTTGGTGTCTAGTGGGCTTCTGGTAAGCGTCGCTAGACTCGTGTGCATTGTGCCGTTTTCACCGTATTTTGTGACTGTATTCTGTATTCTGTATTCTGTGCCTTGCTTTTTTGTGCTTTTTTGCTTCCATTTGTGCCTTTTTTAGACTGTTGTAACCGCTTTTTGCCCCTTGTGCGCTCCCCCTTGCCGCTTTTCCCTGCCGCTGCCTCCCTGTGGCCCGCCCCCCTCGCGCCCCCATTTGCCGCTCCCTCCCGCCTCCCAGCTGCTCCTCCCTCCCCGCTCCCTTCCTAATGGCTGGCACTGCGCGTCCGCGCCGCTAGCGCGCCGGAGGCAAGCCCGTCTGCGCCCGTCCGCGCCTGGACCGCGTCCAGCGCCACCCCCCTGGTCCGCATGACCCCCGCACCACCAGACGCCGCTACTCGGCCAACCAGCTCATCGCCCTCAAACCCGGCCGCTCCACAACATGTTTCCAGTCATCTCCAAAGAACACCAAGGGACCATTCTCCTGCCTCGCCTGCAACTTCACCTGCAACAGAACAAGGAAACCTGCAACAACTGCAACAAACCACCTCCACTGCATACTCCTCAACACACGCTCCGCACGCAAGCACGCCATCAAGCTCTGGGACCTGCTCGACACCACCGCCCCAGACGTAGCCTTCCTGACCAAAACCTGGTGGAACAACTCTCCAGCACCTGACATCGCCATAGCCATCCCGGACGGCTACAAGATCACCAGAAGGGATTGCCCCAACGGAATCGGAGGAGGAATAGCCATCGCCCACAAATCCACCCTCAAAATCCACACCCACACGGACGACACCCTCAAGACCGCCAAACACCTACACTTCCGGATCCACACTGACCCCAACACCACCCTCAGGGGAACGCTCATCTACCGACCCCCAGGACCACGAGCACCCTTCAGCGACTCCATCGCCGACCTCACGAGCACCCACGCGCTCTCCTCTACGGACTACATCCTCCTCGGAGACCTCAATTTCCACTTGGAGAACAACAACGACGCCAACACCACATCTCTGATCGACAACCTCTCCAACCTCGGCCTCAGACAACTGGTCAACACACCCACCCACATCGCCGGCCACACACTTGATCCGATCTTCTCCGCAAGCAACCACGTCACCTTTAACCACACCACCGAACTTCACTGGACCGACCACCACTGCATCCACTTCACATTCAAGAAGCACATCGAACACCACCGCACCCAACTACCACCACACCGCCGCTGGAGCAAAGTCACCGAAGACCAGCTGACCAGCACCCTCGCCCAGAACCCGCCCACCGACTCCACCGACCCAGACAACGCCGCACTCAACCTACGACAGTGGATCATCGACTGCGCCAACACCCTCGCACCACTCAAGAGGTCCACCGACAACCAAGAAAAGAAAAAAGCCGCCTGGTTCACTGACGAACTCCTCTCCTACAAACGCGTCTGCCAGAAACTAAAGAAGAAATGGCTCCTCGAACACACACCCGACAGCCTTGCAGCCCACAAGGAGGCCACCCGCAAGCACCACCAGTTAATCAGACTCGCCAAACGATCCCACTTCACAGAACACCTGAACAACAACGCACACGACAGCAAAGAACTCTTCTGCATCGTGAAAGAGCTCTCCAACCCCAGCGCCAACGTCAACGACATCCCACCATCCCAAGAACTCTGCGACGCCCTGTCCACCTTCTTCTATCAGAAGATCGCCGACATCCACGACAGCATCAACACCACGCCTCCGTCAGACCCCACCTCCAACAACTCCACCTGCACCAACCGTCTGACCGCCTGGACCCACGTAGACGGCACTGAAACTTGCAAGATCATGAACTCCATCCACTCAGGATCCCCTTCAGACCCATGCCCCCACCACGTTTACAACAAAGCCGACTCCACCATCACCCCCCAACTTCGAAAGGTCATCAACCTATCCTTCGAAACCGCAACTTTCCTGGAAAGCTGGAAGCATACCGAAATCCACGCCCTCCTCAAGAAACCCAAGGCAGACCCCAATGACCTAAAAAACTTCCATCCGATCTCCCTCCTCCCCTTCCCGGCGAAGGTCACCGAGAAGATCGTCAACGCTCAGCTTACCCACCACCTCGAGGACAACTCCATCCTGGACCCCTCCCAGTCTGGTTTCAGACGGAACCACAGCACCGAGACTGCTCTCCTCGCCGCCACAGATGACATCAGACAGCAAATGGACAACGGCGAAACATCAGCCCTCATCCTCCTGGACCTATCCGCAGCCTTTGACACGGTTTGCCACCACACCCTATTAACACGCCTCCACGAAGCCGGAATACAAGAAAAAGCCCTCAACTGGATCTCCTCATTCCTCTCCGGCAGAACCCAGAGAGTCCGACTCCCACCCTTCTGCTTCGCAGCCACCAACATCATCTGCATCGTACCCCAAGGCTCCTCACTAAGCCAGACGCTGTTCAACATCTACATGACCCCCCTCGCACAACTGGCCTGTCAGCACAACCTCAACATTCTCTCTTACGCCGACGACACCCAGCTCATCCTCTCCCTCACCAAAGACCCACACACCGCCAAAGCCAACCTCCACGAGGGAATGAAGTCCATCGCCGAGTGGATGAGAAATAGCCGCCTGAAGTTGAACTCCGACAAGACGGAGGTCCTCATCCTCGGACGCACCCCCTCAGCCTGGGACGACTCCTGGTGGCCCACTGCGTTGGGACCCCCGCCAACGCCAGCCAACCACGCACGCACGCAACCTGGGTTTCGTCCTCGACTCCGCCCTCACCATGTCCAAGCAGGTCAACGCAGTTTCCTCCTCCTGCTACAACACCCTCTGCATGCTCCGTAGAATCTACAAATGGATCCCGACAGAAACCAGAAGAACGGTGACCCAGGTCCTCGTCAGCAGTAGACTAGACTACGGCAACGCACTCTACACAGGCATCCCAGCAAAAGACATCCGACGCCTCCAATGCATCCAAAACTCCTCCTTCCGACTGGTCCTCGATGTACCCCGCCACTGCAACATCTCCCACCACCTGAAAGACCTCCACTGGCTCCCTGTGGACAAGAGGATCACCTTCAAGCTCCTCACCCACGCTCACAAAGCACTCCACAACGCCAGACCAGCCTACCTGAACAACAGACTCAACTTCTACGTCCCCTCCCGCCAACTCCGCTCTGCCAACCTCGCCATCGTTCCCCGCATCCAGCACAAGACCTCCGGTGGCAGATCCTTCTCCTACCTTGCCGCCAAGACCTGGAACACCCTACCGACCTCCCTACAGCAGACCCAGGACCTTCTCACCTTCAGGAGACTTCTTAAGACCTGGCTCTTCGACCAGTAGCAGCATCCCCCTCCCCCTTTCAGCCCCTTGAAACCCTAACGGGTACGTAGTGCGCTCTACAAATGTTGTGATTGATTGATTGATTGATTGATTGCCTTGTATATTTGTATATACCTGAATCATGTATATAGTTGTGACATCTGTATATACATTTCTTTCTCTAATTTAGATAGTTCAAGGAAAACATGTTTGGACTTGAATGACATATTTTACTTTTGTATATAATAAATGTTCTGTTTTCATTCATTTGATGTGATTATGATCTCTTTAAGGTTAACCTGTTCGCCTTTATGGCACGTAAAAAATTGTGATAACTGACGTCTGCACGTCGACGAGGGCTTCATATTGCCTAGATGACGTCATACGGCGTCGCGTGGAGTCGGGCGATTGGGACGTCATCGTCGACGTGCAGAGCTAGAAGAAATTTCCATCGAGGCTGGCGCGAGGGGGAGAATTCTTTAGGTGAGGAATCCACAGGTAGTTACTGTATCCACCAGAAAAAGCGTTACCGAAGGTAAGTAACTTATTCATTTTTAATAATAACTTGCATCTTCCGCCTTTTCATTAGTGTCACTAGACTGAGATTAGGAAATCTGTGACTCTGCTACCGTTTATCAACAAAGATTTGAGCCCCATTGTGGCTCTGGTTTCCACCTCAGTTTAGAGTGGGTCAGGCAGTTCTCCTCAAAGCGTATTGGCTTCAGACTCTATTACGTCTATTGCCCTCTGTGGGCAACTTTGTCCCTGCAACCCCTTTATTAAATCAAGTGTGCTAATTCCCAGCACCTCTGAACTGAAAACCTCATGAATCATAGATTTGAACTCTTCAGTAAGGAGAGTCACCCCCATGAATGCGTATGCTGATAAATCTTGCATTGATCATTAAGTATTGCATTTTAAATTTGTAACAAGATATGTAAGTATTGTCATCTATGGGTTTCCATCTCCAGGTCATGTAACGTAAATTCCCGTTTCTGTGCCTGACAGTCCAAGCGACTCATGACACATTCATTTTTGACAATTTACCCATAAAAATCTGCCATCATGCTCTCCATAAAGGTCATCATTGCTTCTATTAATTGAGTTACTGCTGCGGAGTCAACATAGATTCCTGTTCTTGACAAGCTGTGTTCACCTGAGTCTGGTGCTTGTGGGACATCTGCTTGTGCTCCTGGGAGGGCCACTAGCCCTGGACTGGGCAATTCACATTTCTGTCTTTGCCGTTTTGTTGTTTTTTTTAGTTTGGGGATATGAGTGTGCTGTTCCTGCAGCGGTATCCTCTCGTAAGGTGTGCCAATTCAGAAATGAAAACCCGCTCAAGGCAGAACTAGGAACTTCACTAAGGCATTAATAATTCTGCTGATATCTTGCAGGGGGATAGAGAGCCCACAAGCCCGATCACTGCACCAATGTCCTGCTTGCCTACGTAGTAATCTCCTCTCCTCTTTCTTCCACCAATGCATCACAAGCTGGAGATCATTGCACCAGACATGACTAACCTGGTGTACTCCTAGACAGCCTCTCCTCCCTACTTGGGCTTCTGGTGTGGTGGGCCTCAGCAATTCCCAGAGTCAATTCTTAAAGCTGCTCACTATCTTTGAAGTACTCATGTAGGATCGGAGGGGTAGCATCCAAACTTAATGATTTCCCAGGGCCGCAGGGGTCCTAAAGCCTCATGGATGATTTCCAGATGGCTGTCATCTGGTGATCCCTTTGTGCCTCCTCCGCTTACTTTTCTGGTACTACGCGAAGATGGGCCTAACAGGATATCTAAAGATGGCATACTTCCACAATTTTAGTCATGGCCTTTTTTACATTATCCTTGGAACCTTCAGGAACACCTATGCAAAAGTGTTTTTCCCAATCCCTATCTCGTGTGGTCGCTAGTAAGAGTTCTGCATAGAATTCCACACCCTTGCAGGGAAATTCACACAATGTTGAATGGACGAACGCATGATAATTAAATCCATACAGACACTACAGTTTTCATCGCTTTCACTCACAGTATTCAGAAACTGTACTAATTTCACTGAACATACACTTGAAGCAACTGGTCAGACACAAAAATACTTCTATTACTGTGTTTTCCCAAACAGCATGTGTTTCGTTAACAGTCTTATCATTGAACGTATATTTTGTCTTTGTAGATTGTGGACTTCGACCTGTTGTAGGCTACCCCACTACTCGAATCGTCGGAGGTACCACTGCACGAAACGGTGCTTGGCCATGGCAAGTTAGCCTTGAGCTGTATCAAATATTCAGCGGATATGAACACTTTTGCGGTGGATCTATTATTTCGGAAATTTGGCTACTCTCAGCTGCACACTGCTTTAGGACAGTCAGGTATGTATTTATCTCTGTAAAATCATGTATTCGTGTTCAATGTAATTCAATAATTTAGAGGCAAAAATAGCTGACCCCAAGGGGATACATTAGGTTGTGTGTGTCATCCAAGTAATTCTTCCCATATTTCACCCTCTTCATACCACCACAAAGACCGCGCCCACTTGACATACTAGTAGACATACCATTAGGTGAAGATGTTATTGATTAAGTTACTAAATGGTAAGCTATTTATACGTGTTTTGTTGGCTTTAATTTCGCAAAACCAGCAGAATAACACTGCTTTATATGTGAGAGTTAACTTTACTTTCGATATAGCGGAGACATCCCCACTCTCCTACATATACACTGATACTGTTGTTTTCCATTTAAAGACCATACTTTTATGAATGGAAATCGTAAAGTGGTTTCCGCTGAGGAAAAAAAAAACAAGCATTGAAAAACCTAATAAGTTTGAGCCGTTTCAGATGGTCGTGTTCTTTGTTGTCATGGTTATAGGTTGTGAGACACGTGTTGAAAGACCAGCATGGTTAAACATGCAGACATGTAGATGCCATAACTGACGAAACTCAAATGTGACAATGTGAGTCAGATGACTCAGACAGAAGACGCAGACACCAACGTGCTTTGCTGATGCAATAGCATATAATGATAATATTCCTACCCTTTTGATTATCGATACATTCCACGCACGTTTAATATAAAGCTGTTGCAGATGAGCCACTGGCTAATCAACCAGTGTCTTTAAATCAGTACAGACGGTTAAAAATCTATTAGTCATGTGGGATGCCTTTTATCATTCGAAGGACTTAAGGAGGCAGACCTTTGTAAAACCCCAGAGATACTAACAGGCTTGAAATCCATCTCAAATGTAGGCAATGGCTTGAGTCTATCCTGCTTTGTATCCCTTCTTTGAGTAACCCCCACCATCAGAAGTGTTCACAAAGATCCAGCAATAATTGAGAAAATAACCCTTCTACCAACATTCAGCAGACATTACTTGCCACCTTTCTCTTGATGGTGAGGCTGAGATGGGGGCATAATTGATAAGACCTGACAGAGGTGAGTGGACCAGTGGCATGACTAAGAAAATGGAAGCTAAGCAAAGCTGTAGTGCCACAGAACACATTCTGGCAATGGGAAAGCATTGAAGAAGGCGTGTTAAGAGAGAAGATGCAAATACGGGGTTGGGGACCTAGAGCGCTTTATGGCCAGAGAAGGGACTAGCCAGGTCAAAAAAATGCAAATGCTGAATAAAGAAGAGGAGTTTTGTAGGGCCGTGTGGTACTTCATAATTGGAGCAAAGGACAGTGAAGGAACGTGGTGTGTTTTAAACTTCTCCTGTTTATTTTACATATTAACAATATCACTAGGCCTCAGAGTGAAAATGTTATGCCTTAACACGTGTTTTGCTTGAATTGTGCAACTTTTGCTTTGCTAGAGTAAAATTCTGCACAGTAATTTTTTCATTTTGTGTGCATCTTCCCACATTCCTTTCACTCCTTGATTGCTTACAGTTAAGCACAGCATTAGATGGTAAAATGTTCCACTTCTACACTGCTCATTATTTCTTGGTGCGTCCTTTCAGGATCTGGAGACTGGCAGCCTGTGCATGCTCTCTCCAGCCCGGCAACTGTGTTGCTGAGCTGGAAAGAGCCTAGTGCACATGTGTGTTTGGCCGGCCAGAGACAAACATGCACTCTTAGAAGGGTTGCTGTGCTCTCCCCCTCAGTGCTCGTCACAGCCTGTGGCCCGCCCCTTTTGCCAAAAAAACAGTAATAAACACAGTTATTGTTTTTTTTTGGTAAAAGGTTTGCAGCTGCCACTGCTAATGGAGAGACAACACTCCTCCACCCTAATGGAGGAGCAGCCCCTGGTAAACATATGATGAGACAAGGTAAAACTATTTGTCTGTAGTCCCTGTTCTCTTCTAGGGAAGTCCTCATTAAAAGCCAGAAGCACTGAATTGGCCCCACCTACACACGAGCTTGTCACTAAAATATATTTAAGAATGTACATATATATTTCTGTGCAAGGCTTTTCAGTAGAAAAGTGCCTGTAAATAGGGAAACAATTGTCTTTGCAGCTTGTAAAACGGCTAAAAAGGGCCACATTTCTTCTATGTTTCCATTTAGAAATAGTATTCAGTTAAACTAAATAGCAACTACATTAACAAAAGTGACTAGAGTGTGTCAGTCACAACCTTTTTATTTAACCCCTTCGCTGCCAGGCCTTTTCCCCCTCCTGTGCCGAGCCTTTTTTTGGCTATTTGGAGCAGTTCGCGCTTAGGCCCTCATAACTTTTTGTTCACATAAGCTACCCACGCCAAATTTGCGTCCTTTTTTTCCAACATCCTAGGGATTCTAGAGGTACCCAGACTTTGTGGGTTCCCCAGAAGGAGGCCAAGAAATTAGCCAAAAAACAGTGAAAATTTCGTTTTTTTCAAAAAAATGGGAAAAATGGGCTGCAGAAGAAGGCTTGTGGTTTTTCCCCTGAAAAGGGCATCAACAAAGGGTTTGCGGTGCTAAAATCACCAGCTTCCCAGCTTTCAGGAACAGGCAGACTTGAATCAGAAAACCCAATTTTTCAACACAATTTTGGCATTTTACTGGGACATACCCCATTTTTACGATTTTTTGTGCTTTCAGCCTCCTTCCAGTCAGTGACAGAAATGGGCATGAAACCAACGCTGGATCCCAGAAACCGCAACATTTCTGAAAAGTAGACACAACTCTGAATTCAGCAAGGGGTAATTTGTGTAGATCCTACAAGGGTTTCCTACAGAAAATAACAACTGAAAAAGAAACATATTGAAATTGAGGTGAAAAAAACATCAAATTTTCTCTACATTTTACTCTGTAACTTTTTCCTGCAATGTCAGATTTTCGAAAGCAATATACTGTTACGTCTGCTGGACCCTTCTGGTTGCGGGGATATATAGGGCTTGTAGGTTCATCAAGAACTCTAGGTACCCAGAGCCAATAAATGACCTGCACCCTGCAGTGGGTTTTCATTCTATGCCGGGTATACAGCAATTCATTTGCTGAAATATAAAGAGCAAAAAATAGCTATCAAGAAAACCTTTGTATTTCCAAAATGGGCACAAGATAAGGTGTTGAGAAGCAGTGGTTATTTCCACATCTCTGAATTCCGGGGTGCCTATACTAGCATGTGAATTACAGGGCATTTCTCAAATAGACGTCTTTTTTACACACTGTCTTACATTTGGAAGGGAAAAATGTAGAGAAAGACAAGGGGCAATAACACTTGTTTTGCTATTCTATGTTCCCCCAAGTCTCCCGATAAAAATGATACCTCACTTGTGTGGGTAGGCCTAGCGCCCGCGACAGGATATGCCCCAAAACACAACGTGGACACATCACAGAAAACAGAGCTGTTTTTAGCAAAGTGAATACCTGTAGATTTTGGCCTCTAGCTCAGCCGCCACCTAGGGAAACCTACCAAACCTGTGCATTTCTGAAAACTAGAGACCTAGGGGAATCCAAGATGGGGTGACTTGTGTGGCTCGGACCAGGTTCTGTTACCCAGAATCCTTTGCAAACCTCAAAATTTGGCTAAAAAAACACGTTCCTCACATTTCTGTGGCAGAAAGTTCTGGAATCTGAGAGGAGCCACAAATTTCCTTCCACCCAACGTTCCCCCACGTCTCCCGATAAAAATGATACCTCATTTGTGTGGGTAGGCCTAGCGCCCGCGACAGGAAACGCCCCAAAGCGCAACGTGGACACAGCCAAATTTTTGAAGGAAAACAGAGGTGTTTTTTGCAAAGTTCCTACCTGTAGATTTTGGCCTGTAGCTCAGCCGCCACCTAGGGAAACCAACCAAACCTGTGCATTTCTGAAAACTAGAGACCTAGGGGAATACAAGATGGGGTGACTTGTGTGGCTCGGACCAGGTTCTGTTACCCAGAATCCTTTGCAAACCTCAACATTTGACTAAAAAAATACATGTTCCTCACATTTCTGTGGCAGAAAGTTCTGGAATCTGAGAGGAGCCACAAATTTCCTTCCACCCAGCGTTCCCCCACGTCTCCCGATAAAAATGATACCTCACTTGTGTGGGTAGGCCTAGCGCCCGCGACAGGAAACGCCCCAAAGCGCAACGTGGACACAGCCAAATTTTTGAAGGAAAACAGAGGTGTTTTTTGCAAAGTGCCTACCTGTAGATTTTGGCCTGTAGCTCAGCCGCCACCTAGGGAAACCTACCAAACCTGTGCATTTCTGAAAACTATAGACGTAGGGGAATCCAAGATGGGGTGACTTGTGTGGCTCGGACCAGGTTCTGTTACCCAGAATCCTTTGCAAACCTCAAAATATGGCTAAAAAAACACATGTTCCTCACATTTCTGTGGCAGAAAGTTCTGGAATCTGAGAGGAGCCACAAAATTCCTTCCACCCAGCGTTCCCCCACGTCTCCCGATAAAAATGATACCTCACTTGTGTGGGTAGGCCTAGCGCCCGCGACAGGAAACGCCCCAAAGCGCAACGTGGACACAGCCAAATTTTTGAAGGAAAACAGAGGTGTTTTTTGCAAAGTGACTACCTGTAGATTTTGGCCTGTAGCTCAGCCGCCACCTAGGGAAACCTACCAAACCTGTGCATTTCTGAAAACTAGAGACCTAGGGGAATCCAAGATGGGGTGACTTGTGTGGCTCGGAACAGGTTCTGTTACCCAGAATCCTTTGCAAACCTCAAAATTTGGCTAAAAAAACACATGTTCCTCACATTTCTGTGGCAGAAAGTTCTGGAATCTGAGAGGAGCCACACATTTCCTTCCACCAGCGTTCCCCCACGTCTCCCGATGAAAATGATACCTCACTTGTGTGGGTAGGCCTAGCGCCCGCGACAGGAAACGCCCCAAAGCGCAACGTGGACACAGCCAAATTTTTGAAGGAAAACAGAGGTGTTTGTTGCAAAGTGCCTACCTGTAGATTTTGGCCTGTAGCTCAGCTGCCACCTAGGGAAACCTCCCAAACCTGTGCATTTCTGAAAACTAGAGACCTAGGGGAATCCAAGATGGGGTGACTTGTGTGGCTCGGACCAGGTTCTGTTACCCAGAATCCTTTGCAAACCTCAAAATTTGGCTAAAAAAACACATGTTCCTCACATTTCTGTGGCAGAAAGTTCTGGAATCTGAGAGGAGCCACAAATTTCCTTCCACCCAGCGTTCCCCCACGTCTCCCGATAAAAATGATACCTCACTTGTGTGGGTAGGCCTAGCGCTCGGCCCAAAACACAACGTGGACACATCACATTTTTTCATAGAAAACAGTGCCTACCTGTGGATTTTGGCCTCTAGCTCAGCCGGCACCTGGGGAAACCTAGAAAACCAGCGCATTTTTGAAAACTAGAGACCTAGGGGAATCCAAGATGGGGTGATTTGCGGGGCTCTGACCAGGTTCTGTTACCCAGAATCCTTTGCAAACCTCAACATTTGGCTAAAAAACACTTTTTCCTCTCATTTCGGTGACAGAAAGTTCTGGAATCTGAGAGGAGCCACAAATTTCCTTCCACCCAGCGTTCCCCTAAGTCTCTCCATAAAAATGGTACCTCACTTGTGTGGGTAGGCCTAGCGCTCACGAAAGGAAATGGCCCAAAACACAACGTGGACACAACATATTTTTTCACAGAAAACAGAGGTGTTTTTTGCAAAGTGCCTACCTGTAGATTTTGACCTCTAGCTCAGCCGGCCCCAGGTGGGGGGGGGGGGAAATGCCCTAAAATAAATTTGACCCCCCACTCCCCCAAACCCCCCCTGCCCAGGAGCGACCCTTGCCTACGGGGTCGCTCCCCCTGCGTGACATTGGCGCCAAAAAACAAATCCCCGGTGCCTAGTGGTTTCTGCCCCCTTGGGGGCAGATTGACCTAAAATCGACCAATCTGCCCCCAAGGGGGGCAGAAATGGTCTAAACACAGTTTGCCCCCCAGGGGAGCGACCCTTGTCTGATGGGTCGCTCCCCATCTCTAAAAAAACAAACAAAAAAAAAAAAACACAAAAAATAAATTTGCCCTGGCGCCTAGAGGTTTCTGCCCCCCCCCGGTGGCAGATCGGCCTAATAATAGGCCGATCTGCCCCCAGGGGGGCAGAAATGGGCTAAAATAAATTTGCATCCCCAACCCCCACCCCCCCCACCAGGAGCGACCCTTGCCTACGGGGTCGCTCCCCCTGCGTGACATTGGCGCCAAAAAACAAATCCCCGGTGCCTAGTGGTTTCTGCCCCCTTGGGGCAGATTGACCTAAAATAGACCAATCTGCCCCCAAGGGGGGCAGAAATGCTCTAAATACAGTTTGCCCCCCAGGGGAGCGACCCTTGTCTGATGGGTCGCTCCCCATCTCTAAAAAAACAAACAAACAAAAAACAAAAAAAAATTGCCCTGGCGCCTAGAGGTTTCTGCCCCCCCTGGGGGCAGATCAGCCTAATAATAGGCCGATCTGCCCCCAGGGGGGGGCAGAAACAGCCTAAAATAAATTTGCCCCCCTCGGAGCGACCCTTGTCTACGGGGTCGCTCCCCCTGCGTGACATTGGCGCCAAACAACAAATCCCCGGTGCCTAGTGGTTTCTGCCCCCTTGGGGGCAGATTGACCTAAAATCGACCAATCTGCCCCCAAGGGGGGCAGAAATGGTCTAAACACAGTTTGCCCCCCAGGGGAGCGACCCTTGTCTGATGGGTCGCTCCCCATCTCTAAAAAAACAAACAAACACAAAAAAAAAACCACACCAATTTTTTTTTTGCCCTGGCGCCTAGAGGTTTCTGCCCCCCTGGTGGCAGATCGGCCTAATAATAGGCCGATCTGCCCCAAGGGGGGGCAGAAATGGCCTAAAATAAATTTGCATCCCCAACCCCCACCCCCCCACCAGGAGCGACCCTTGCCTACGGGGTCGCTCCCCCTGCGTGACATTGGCGCCAAAAAACAAATCCCCGGTGCCTAGTGGTTTCTGCCCCCTTGGGGGCAGATTGACCTAAAATCGACCAATCTGCCCCCAAGGGGGGCAGAAATGGTCTAAACACAGTTTGCCCCCCAGGGGAGCGACCCTTGTCTGATGGGTCGCTCCCCATCTCTAAAAAAACAAACAAAAAAAAAAAAACACAAAAAATAAATTTGCCCTGGCGCCTAGAGGTTTCTGCCCCCCCCCCCTGGTGGCAGATCGGCCTAATAATAGGCCGATCTGCCCCCAGGGGGGGCAGAAATGGGCTAAAATAAATTTGCATCCCCAACCCCCACCCCCCCCACCAGGAGCGACCCTTGCCTACGGGGTCGCTCCCCCTGCGTGACATTGGCGCCAAAAAACAAATCCCCGGTGCCTAGTGGTTTCTGCCCCCTTGGGGCAGATTGACCTAAAATAGACCAATCTGCCCCCAAGGGGGGCAGAAATGCTCTAAATACAGTTTGCCCCCCAGGGGAGCGACCCTTGTCTGATGGGTCGCTCCCCATCTCTAAAAAAACAAACAAACAAAAAACAAAAAAAAATTGCCCTGGCGCCTAGAGGTTTCTGCCCCCCCTGGGGGCAGATCAGCCTAATAATAGGCCGATCTGCCCCCAGGGGGGGGCAGAAACAGCCTAAAATAAATTTGCCCCCCTCGGAGCGACCCTTGTCTACGGGGTCGCTCCCCCTGCGTGACATTGGCGCCAAACAACAAATCCCCGGTGCCTAGTGGTTTCTGCCCCCTTGGGGGCAGATTGACCTAAAATCGACCAATCTGCCCCCAAGGGGGGCAGAAATGGTCTAAACACAGTTTGCCCCCCAGGGGAGCGACCCTTGTCTGATGGGTCGCTCCCCATCTCTAAAAAAACAAACAAACACAAAAAAAAAAAACACACCAATTTTTTTTTTGCCCTGGCGCCTAGAGGTTTCTGCCCCCCTGGTGGCAGATCGGCCTAATAATAGGCCGATCTGCCCCAAGGGGGGGCAGAAATGGCCTAAAATAAATTTGCATCCCCAACCCCCACCCCCCCACCAGGAGCGACCCTTGCCTACGGGGTCGCTCCCCCTGCGTGACATTGGCGCCAAACAACAAATCCCCGGTGCCTAGTGGTTTCTGCCCCCTTGGGGGCAGATTGCCCTAAAATCGACCAATCTGCCCCCAAGGGGGGCAGAAATGGTCTAAATACAGTTTGCCCCCCAGGGGAGCGACCCTTGTCTGATGGGTCGCTCCCCATCTGTAAAACAGAAAAACAAAAAAATCCCTGGTGCCTAGTGGTTTCTGCCCCCCTTGGGGGCAGATCAGCCGAATCAAAATAGGCTGATCTACCCCCCAGGGGGGCAGAAATGGCCTAAAATAATCCCCCCTCCCCCCAGGGAGCGACCCTTGCCTAAGTGGTCGCTCCCCTTGCTTGAAATCACGCAAAAAAAAAACTCCCTGGTGTCTAATGGTTTCTGCCCCCCTTGGGGGCAGATTGGCCTCATCAAAATAGGCCAATCTGCTCCCAAGGGGGGCAGAAATGGCCTAAATATAATTTGCCCCCTAGGGGAGCGACCCTTGCCTAAGGGGTCGCTCCCCACCTAAAAAAAAAAGAAAACATAAAAATGATCCCTGGTGCCTAAAGGCCTCCCCAAAAAAATGCCCCCCCTGGGAGCGACCCTTGCCCAAGGGGTCGCTCCCGTTGCGTGAAATTCGCGCAAAAAAAAAAACTCCCTGGTGTCTTATGGATTGGCCTCATCAAAATAGGCCAATCTGCCCCCAAGGGGGGCAGAAATGGCCTAAATATATATTGCCCTGTAGGGGAGCGACCCTTGCCTAAGGGATCGCTCCCCACCTAAAAAAAAAGAAAACATCACAAAAAAAAAAACAAAAAAAAAAAAGGTCCCTGGTGCCTAGAGGTATCAAGGGGGGCAGAAAAGGCCTTCCTAAAAAAATGCCCCCCCTGGGAGCGACCCTTGCCCAAGGGGTCGCTCCCTTTTGACAATTTCATTGAAAAAAAAATAATCCCTGGTGTCTAGTGGGGTTTCAAAAGCCGGATTGCAAGCAATCCGGCTTTTGAAACCTGTGAGAGACTTCAAAGGGAAGGAAATACATTTCCTTCCCTTTGAAGCCTCTCGGGGCCTCCCCCATGGGATTGAAAGAGAAATGCAAAAGCATTTCTCTTTCAATCGCGCTGGAAGCTCTGCTTCCAGCGCGATGGGGGAGACCCTGTGACTAATCAGCGCGCGCTCGCGCGCTGATGTCACAGGGAGGGCTGGGGGGGGTCGGGGGTGGGAGGGGAAGGGCTTCCCCTTCCATCCCTGACTTGGGGGGGTGGGGGGGAACCCCACAGAGGGAGCTCTAGCGCTCCCTCTGGGCTCTGTGCACAGGACGTAATGGTTACGTCCTGGGCACAGCAGCACTGTGCCTCAGGACGTAACCATTACGTCCTTGGCACAGAAGGGGTTAAAAGAAAAAAGGAATGAAGGGCAATGGGAGATAGACAGAACTGTACATGAAAGCACAAATTGGCACTGTGCCTTTAAGGGCCCCACCCTTCATCTATGTCCAGTCATTATTCACAGATTACGTTCATTTTTTGCAGAATCAAGAGGATCCCATGTTTATGGAAGAAATGTTGTACTTGTCCATTGGATGAGAACTAGGATTACAGGTAAGTAACTTTTCCTTCCCTTCCAAGGCATCCTTGTTAATAGTCATAAGCACTGAATGAAGTAGCAAAGCTATCCCATTAAATTAAATTGCAGACAAGAAAGAAAAACAGCACCCATCCTCACCCACACAGTATGACCTACTGGAGCATAGGCTCTAGAGTCTAAATCCAAATAATTGTGTCTGGTAAAAAATATGTAGGAGCCTCCGGGCAGCACCTTCACATATTTCTGAAATAGGGGCATTTCGTAATAGAGCTAAGGTGACAAGTTTTTCCCTGGATGAATGTAACTTAGGCCTTACATTAATGAATTTGTTTGCGAACTGATAATAGAATTTAATGCAAGAACTACCTACCTTGTAATGGATTGCTTCTTTAGCAGCACATTCTTTCCAAGCCGAACCCATGCCTTCCAGACCAAAACGTACAAATACGTGGTTGGATGTAAATCTTTATGTGATTATTGAAAAATAACCATACAAGAATAAAACCTACAAATACCAGTATATAACAGTGATTTAAAAAAAAACTCGGGAAGAATATATATCTACATAATAACAAAATAGAGATTAATTAATTCATTGTTAAAAAACATAAAAATTCAATGGGTTCAAAGAAACACACTTTGTTAAAATTAGGATATATAAACAATAGCTGTTTTCCACCAGTACATCGCACTTTAAAAAAAAGCTCCTGCAGCATAGCATGCAGCTGGCTCAGAAAGCATTTGTAGATATGGCAGTCTGTATTTTCAGTAGCCACAGGTTCTAAGAATGAGCAACAAGTATTAGCGTTGAAATGGGTCATATTATGTGCAAAATAGGGTAAGGTGCTCGAGTGTCTGAGAGGAAATACTGTTACAAGGGCAGGTCAGTATAGAGTTTGGGTCAGACTAACCAGCCGGGAAACAAAGTTGTGTTCTAAATGAGCATATTGTAAAATACCTTCCTAATAGATTCCTCACAAGAGAAAGACAGGGCTAAGGACTTACTCTGGTTTAGATGGCCAACTACTCTCTCAGTGTTGTTCTCACAGGGCCTCACTCTCTCTTGCATCTGAAGCACACTTAATAAATAGATCTGTAACCTTTATGCGCTCATCCGTACTAAACAATTGAGAGGAACTATACAACTTAGGACAGCTCAGAGATTCAGCATTTCTCCTTACATAATCACACGACGGAATCTTGTGGCCATTCATGCTCACACAGTTTAGGCAGTCCATGATCACATCATGGTTAAAAGCAGTATGCTGATTGCTCCAAGCTGCTATCCATAAAAGGAGTGGGGCAAATTGAATTGAGTCTTCAGCATATGGTAGTTTTAATTAATCGTGGACAAAAACATTTGGGCTGCCTGGGCCCAATCCTAACAGCCTTCTGCAGAAACAGTTCTCTTTTTGCTGTAGTTTTGCGAAATCACGGTATCCCCATATGGCTAACCTGATAGTACAAAACAGGAAGTCGCTTCAATTTATATACATCCAACAAAGTTAGGATAGGTTTGCTTCTAACACTAGCGCCAGTGTTCCACAGGATTGGTTAAAACTCATAGAGCGGTTAGACAGGCAAAAAGTCCATCAATTCCGTGAGTTAAATATGATACCCAAATAGGGAAACTCACTGACTCTCCCAATTTTTTTACCCTTAATGGAGATTGGCCTAGGTTGCCAAGTCTACCTCCCACGTGCCATATAGTATGCTTTAGCTATGCTGGTATCTAAATTTAAGCCGTCCAAAAGCCTGACAAAGGCATCTACAAGACTCTTAAGGCCATTAGGAGTACAGTGGAGCAGGACTGCATTATCGGCGTAAAGAAGAGCCGGGATAAAATCAGATTTCACTGTAGGCATATCCTTCTCATTAGAAACTAAAAATGAATTAAGACTATTGATATATAGCAAAAATACAATGGGGGCCATGACACATCCTTGTCGGACTACTCAAGAAAGACCAAAAGGTTCAGTGCATTCCCCCTCACTGACACCCATATGCAGGGCCCTTAAAAAATCAACCAGGGGAGAGAGCATACCAATGCAGGATATAATGTCCCTCAGCCTTGACCAGTTAACCTGGTGAAATACGCTGCTTAGGTCCATGAAGGCTGAGCTAGGTACCCATTTTTGCTGTGCTGTACTTCCCTATTATAAGGTTGAGATTTAAACATTGTTCTAGGGTTCCCAAACCTTCCCTAAAACCATATTGTACCTGACTGCAGATGTCATTGTACTGTGCCCAAGTCTTTCTTTGGTGCAAAATCCCCCACAAGCTTGACTAGAGAGTCTAACCGTGCTATCGGACTGTAGCAGCAAGGATCCTATCTTTTGCCATTTTTGAATACCAGAACAATTGATGCACTTTACTATGAATCTGGGATTTTTACTGATGCAGCAGCGTTTCAAACATTCATAAAGATAGGTGCCTATAGCTGGGTACTGGCCTTATACAGATCTACTGACACCACATTGGCCCCAGAGCCTTGTTGGATGGGATAGCCATAATGGCAATGATAACTTCATTCTCAAAGGATATTACCAGAGGAAGCTGTGAAATCTCCTCTGCGGACTCTGCCCTAAAACTGGGTTCAGATGAATAAATCTGCTTAAAATTGGCCACCCATCTTTCTGGATTAATATTAGAGCCTAGACCATCGAACAAATGAGAAAAAAACTGTTTACCATTGACAATCGCGCCAAACCCTTTTGTGTCTCTAGCTCTACATGTAAAAAATAGGCATTCCCCTCTTTCTTCCTTTAATTCAATCTTCCTTTTTGAATTGTATTTTTGTATTCTAGTCTTGCATCCATAATGCTTTGCTTGTTCCTAGTCTTAGCATTAAGGACTTCTCTGAGCCAATGATTAGTGAGTCTAAATTCTTTATCAAACCATCCCAATATACATGTCCCCCTCGATCCAGCGAGATCTAGCATAATTGCTTTAGCGGATAGGTTTAGTGTTATAAAAGCCTCTACGATGTCAAGGGACTGAGAATTGTTAAATGGCAGTCAACTAATACAACCAAGTTTGACACTATTAGTTGATGTGTCAGAGTAGGGATATTGGTTGACCTCCACTTTAAGCCTGATGATGATACCGGAGGGCCTTTGCTTCTGATGTTATTCTCTTTCAGACTGTTTTGGGAATTTTTTGGGAACAGTGTACCTTTATGAGAAACATGACCTCCACTTTAACCTAAGATCCTTATCCTTCTGGTAGAGGCACGTTATACCAGTTTTGTGATGAGAATCATAATGGCCAGGCTACCCTATGCTCTCTGTCCCAAGGAGGCTACGGCTGGTAAGGGAAAGGTCTCATTTCTGATGGATACAACTACCTGTGGATTCCTCACCTAATGAATTCTCCCATGGCGCCAGCATTCAACGGAAATCTTCTTCCTAGCCTCCGCACGTCGACGAGGACGTCACTCTAGCCCACGCGACGCCGTCTGACGTCATACAGGCAATAAGAGGTCCTCGCCGACGTCAGTTCCCTTTTTTCCGTGCATTCGAAACGGTTATCTTCGTCGGAGCTACTGTTACTTTCGTAGTTACAGTGTATTTTCTGCTGCGTAGTTCTTCTCTGCGGTAATAATGTCTTAGAGAAAGTCGGGTTTCAAGCCCTGTCGAGAGTGTGGGGGCAAGATGTCCGTTACAGCTCCTCACTCTGACTGTCTATGGTGTTTGAGCTCCGACCACGACGTCGCGACTTGCGATTCATGTCAGCACATGAATCCGAAGGCCCTCAAAGAACGTGAGGCTAAACTATTCATGGCGAAGTCGAAGAGAAAGGAAAAACATCACAAAAAGTCTTCTTCGCCAAGGTCTCATCGGCGTCATCGAGACTCCCGGCGCCGTAGAGATTCACGGCGTCATTCCAGCAAGGAGACTCGTTCGAGGTCGCCTTCGGCTCGGCGTCGGAGGACTTGGGAGGTCAGTCCCACGGTCACGCCGCATCCATCGACGCCGTTGCCCTCTCCGGCGCCACCGACTTCGCCTGGACAGGCGTCTGTGATTGAGGTGATGCAGCCTCTTGTGTTGTCTCCGGCGTCGCAGACGTCGAGGCCGGCGTCGGGGTCGCCTTCGATCCAGGCATCCCAGTATCCGGCTTTTCCCACCCTTGGAGCCGATAGTACCGCATTTCTGAATGCGATGTATACCATCTTTCAACAGATGGCTCCAGGAGGTGCTCCGGCTGGTCCTTTCTCCCTTTTGGGAATGTGGGCTCGGCGCCGGTGTCGGCGCCGGTGTTTGCGCCGGTGGCCGCTCCGGTGGCTTCGGAGGGATTGGCCCCGGAGGTTTCCATCCCGTCGACGTCAGGATTTCGTCCTGTGACTCCGGTGGGTCCATCGGCTCCAAGATCTCGTCCTGCTCCTTCAACGGCGCCGAAGCTGCCTGTGGCGCCGGACGCGGCGTCGGATACTTCTGGAGATCGGCGCCGATCTTCGACTTCGGCGGAGGCCATGTCGACTCCGCGTATCGAGCAGAGACTACATTTGAGGAGGCGTGCTCTCCGTCTTTTGGAAGAGCAGGAGTACCAACGAGTCCTGGAGGAAGGAGAGGTTGAGGACTCTGGTGATGGACTGCATGGTCTGGATACGGCCAGTGGGCTGGATACTTCCCCTGAGTGGGACCTTTCATCTCCAGGGGAGTATACGGAGGAGGCGGCTTCCTTTCATGCTATGGTAAGGAAGGCAGCTAACTTTCTGGACCTGCCTTTGCCGGTGGCAGAGGCGAAGCAGAATTTATTGACGGAGGTACTGCATCCGGCCTCTGCTGCAGCGGAGCCTCTCTTGCCGTTTAATGAGGCTTTGCTTGATCCGGTGTTAGAAGTGTGGAAGAAGCCTGTATCTTCCTCGGCGGTTCATAGGGCTGTGGCCAGGAGATATCGGGCTGCACCATCTGACCCTGGCTTTCTTTCTAGACACCCTACGCCGGAGAGCTTCGTGGTGCAAGCCTCCTGTTCATCGAAGTCAGCGTCTGGATCTTTCCCGACGGTACCTGGAGACAGGGACTCCAAAAAGCTGGATGCGCAATCCAAGAAAATATTTTCATCTTGCAGTTTGGCGTTGAAGGCCACCAACGCAACTTGCATTCTGGGGAGATACATCCATGCTCTTATGGGCGATATTTCATCTTCATTTACGGAGCTTCCCCAGGGACTCTTGGATGTTGTCTCGGACGCCCAGGCTGCCGCAACCCAGATTATCCAGTCTGGGCTGGACACGACCGACTCGGTGGCTAGGGCGATGGGCACGGCTGTGGTGGCAAGGAGACAGGCCTGGCTCCGTAATTCAGGGTTTTCTGCGGACGTGCAGTCGACCCTATTGGACCTCCCGTTTGATGGGGACAAACTGTTTGGAGCAAAGGCAGATTTGGCCTTGGAGCGATTTAAAGAGAGCAGGGCCACAGCCAAATCGTTAGGGCTGCAAGCTCCTTCTTCCTCTGCCTCTTCCAGGTTTTTCAGGAGGTTTCGTGGATTTGGGCGTGGCTCTTCCTCCTCTTCCTTTCGGGGGAGATTCCAACAACCCGCCTCTTCCCACCCCTATGGATCATTTAGAGGGAGAGGTAGGGCCCGCACCAGAGGAGCCTCTCAACAGCACTCTGCCTCTTCCTCGTCCTCTGGAGGGGTGCAGCAGGGAAAGCAGCCTTAGGCTTCCACCATTTCACACTCACTCCTCTCCTGTAGGGGGAAGGTTACGACATTTTCTCCACAAGTGGGAGACTATTACAACGGACACTTGGGTTATCAGTATTGTGGGAAAAGGCTACACCCTTCCCTTTCGGGAGTTTCCGCCCCCCATCCCGCCCCGCCCATCTTATTGTTCAGAAGAACACCTCCTGTTGCTAGAACAGGAGGTTCAAGTCCTCCTTTCAAAGGGCGCGGTGGAGTTGGTCCCAGAGCAGGAAAGGGGTTGAGGTTGTTACTCAAGGTACTTCCTGATTCCCAAGAAGGATGGGCGGTTGAGACCGATCCTGGATCTGAGGATCTTGAATTGGTTCCTCAAACAGGAAAAGTTCAAGATGCTGACCCTAGCACAGGTGCTTTTGGCGTTGAACAAAGAAGATTGGATGGTGTCTGTCGACTTGCAGGATGCTTATTTTCATATCCCGATACTCAAGTCGCACAGGAAGTATCTCCGGTTTGTGGTAGGGTCGCAGCACTATCAGTTTGCGGTCCTCCCGTTTGGTCTTACTTCAGCACCTCAAGTCTTCACGAAGGTGATGTCAGTGGTTGCGGCAGAGCTCAGAAGGAAGGGGATAGCAGTATTCCCTTACTTGGACGACTGGTTGATCAAAGCCAAGTCTCCGGAGCTTGTGTCGCATCATCTGCAGTCAACAACCCAGTTGTTGTTCGACCTGGGCTTTTCGGTGAACGTGCCCAAATCTCACCTGGAGCCCTCTCAGCGCCTCCTGTTCATAGGGGCAGTACTGGATACAACATTGAATCGAGCCTTTCCTCTGCCTCAGCGGATTCAAGATATTCAGGCATTGGTTCCAATGTTTCGAAATGGAGCGGTGGTTCCAGTCCTCAAGGTCCTTCGTCTGCTCGGTCTGTTTGCCTCCTGCATACTGTTGGTCACGCATGCTCGCTGGCACATGAGGGCTCTTCAGTGGTGCCTCCGAAGGCAGTGGTCTCAACACAAAGGAGATCTAGAAGGTGCGGTCAAGATCTCCAGAGATGCTGCTGTGGACTTGAAGTGGTGGATTGCAAGCAACAATCTTTCACAAGGAAAGCCGTTCGCGCAGTCCCCACCAGTGGCCACGGTCATAACGGATGCTTCCACTCTAGGGTGGGGAGCTCATCTGGGGGATCTGGAGATCAAAGGACTTTGGTCTCCAGAGGAACAGATGTTTCATATCAATCTGTTAGAGTTACGGGCTGTACGTCTGGCTCTCAAGGCCTTCCTCCCTTCCCTTCGTGGTCAGTCGGTACAGGTCCTGACGGACAATACTACCACGATGTGGTACATAAACAAACAGGGAGGAGTAGGGTCGTACCTTCTCTGCAGAGAAGCTCTTCGACTATGGTCCTGGGCAAAGGACCATCAGATATGCTTGGTAGCAAATCATTTGGCCGGGGTCTTGAATGTACGTGCGGACAGTCTCAGTCGCCAATTCTCAGCCGACCACGAGTGGCGTCTCCATCCAGAACAAGTCCGTTTAATCTTCCAGATGTGGGGGTTTCCTCGGATAGATCTGTTTGCCACTCTGGAGAACGCGCATTGTCCGTTATTCTGCAGCCTCCAGTATCCGGTGCAGGGAGCATTGGGGGACGTGTTTCTGATAACCTGGTGCGACCAGTTGCTTTACGCGTTTCCCCCCATACCCTTGATTCCTCGAGTGTTGAGGAAGATTCGCCAAGACCTGGCCCAAGTCATCTTAATAGCTCCGGATTGGCCAAGGAGGGTGTGGTACTCCGACCTTCTCCAACTCTCGCTGTGCCCTCCGCTCCGTCTCCCTCTCAGGGCAGACCTCCTCTCGCAGTCGCAGGGGCAGGTTTTACACCCCAACCTCCAGAGTCTACACCTACATGCCTGGAGATTGAACGGGGCAACCTGAGTTCCTTCTCTCTCCCGCCTGATGTAGTGGATGTTATATTAGCAGCCAGGCGACACTCCACTAAATCTATCTACGCTAATAGGTGGTCTAAATTTGTTATGTGGTGTGGAGAGAGACAGATTGATCCCTTACATGCTCATCTGTCGGACGTTTTGTCTTTTGCTCTGTCTCTAGCGCAGAAAGGTTGTGCAGTGGCTACCATTAAGGGTTATTTGTCGGCTTTGTCAGCCTTCATTTTTCTTCCAGACCAACCATGGTAATTTAAATCCCCTATTGTTCTCAGATTCTTGAAAGGTCTTCTAAATAAATATCCTCCAAAACCATTCGTTATGCCTCAATGGGATTTGTCCTTGGGCCTCACTTTCCTTATGGGGTCCCCTTTTGAGCCTATGCATTCTTGCCCCTTAAGGTATTTGGTTATTAAAACAGTCTTCCTGGTGGCTATAACATCTGCAAGGAGAGTGAGTGAGTTGCAAGCCTTATCGGTAAAACCCCCTTATACAACTTTTTATGGGGATAAGGTGGTGTTGCGGACCAAGGCTGCTTTCCTCCCGAAGGTTGTTTCACCTTTCCATTTAGCCCAGACAATTACTTTGTCCACGTTCTATCCTCCGCCTCATCCTTCTAAGGAGGAAGAGAGACTACATTGCTTGGACCCAAAGAGAGCGTTAAGCTTCTTCATTGATAGAACGAAGGATTTCAGGCTGGAGGATCAGCTGTTCATCGGATACGTGGGCAAGAGGAGAGGAAAGGCAGTCCACAAGAGAACACTCTCCAGGTGGGTTATTCTTTGCATTACAATCTGTTACTCTTTGTCAAAGAAGGATCCTCCTGATGGCATTAGAGCTCATACCACCAGAGCTAAGTCGGCCACTTCGGCCTTGGCCAGGGGTGTTCCTGTGGTCGACATCTGCAAGGCCGCAACTTGGTCGTCCCTTCACACTTTTGCGAAACATTACTGTTTGGACTCTGAGGTCAGAAGGGACGGCCATTTTGCACGGTCAGTGGTGCAGGATTTCTTGGTTTGACCATTTCGGCACCCACCACCGGGAGTGGTACTGCTTTGGGACTCTATTCATTAGGTGAGGAATCCACAGGTAGTTGTATCCATCAGAAGAACGAGTTACTTACCTTCGGTAACAACTTTTCTGGTGGATACATTAGCCACCTGTGGATTCCTCACGGTTACACCCGCCTCCCCGTTGCCTTTCTGGTCTTACCAAGTAATCCTTGAGTGCGCTCCTCTTGGTCTTCAAGGTTGCAATAGATTTTGTATATATGGATACTTGTATATATGTATATATCTTTGTGTATATACATGATTTGCATATATTTGTTTGTTTGATTTAAAAAAAAAAAAATAAAAAAAAGTTATATTAAATCTACAGCCATTTTATTGCAATGTTGTGTAATTTACAATGTTATGGGATGTTGCCTTGCTCTTTCATTGCATTGGGTTATTATTCTCATGCACGTAAAAAATGTTGGTACTGACGTCGGCACGTCGGCGAGGACCTCTTATTGCCTGTATGACGTCAGACGGCGTCGCGTGGGCTAGAGTGACGTCCTCGTCGACGTGCGGAGGCTAGGAAGAAGATTTCCGTCGAATGCTGGCACCATGGGAGAATTCATTAGGTGAGGAATCCACAGGTAGCTAATGTATCCACCAGAAAAGTCGTTACCGAAGGTAAGTAACTCGTTCATCTATCCCACATAACCTCCTCAAGAGCTCAGGTTTCCTGCAACATGACTATGAGAGGGTTGACCACTTGTGTGTTTGCTATGCCATTGGCCACACCAAGGGCCTCTGAATGTCATTCATTACTGGCCAGGTCCGACAGGGGAAGGAAACTGTTAGAAATAGGAACAGGTGGTCTGTCAAACTCATCAACTGTGGGTGGGGAATTACAGTATCCTGTCTCCTTCCTGGGTTGCAAATGTTTATAAAAAAGCATAGTGGACAGCATTGATATCAATGTTCTGGGAATGTTTCCTGGCACTACGTAGAATAAGTGTTGAGCCAGACACAGATATATGTAATTGGTCACAGTACAATCCCCTCTCAAGTGTTTGGTCAAGCAGGATGATTATGGCACAGTCGAAGCTAAGTGGTTATTTTAAATCACATCTTTTGCCCTGTCCAGATAGAATTTTAGATCTCTTTTAACTGTTAAATGAGTGAAAAGCCTTTCTTCTGGATTGGATGGGTTTGGAAAGAATGTTGGGGAAGTGATCTGATTGTTTAATTGACATAGAAATCCAGTATTACTTGTGGTAGGAAACATGGGTGAGTCTTCATTACCCACCCATCCATGAAAAAACATGTATGGTTTGTGAGAACACAGAGCCTGTTCAGTTACTTGACTAACGTTGGTAATAACTTCCAAAAAATCTGTTTCCATGATAAATGCTTTAAAGTAGCCTCGTGTATTGGTTTAAATGATGGAACCATTAATTTTGATGTAACATTAGTCAATTCCAAAGTTCTGAGAGGGAATTCTAGTGAGAGAAACTACCTTCCTAATATCTTCTATGAAATAGTTTCCTATGGGCGTCTTAAATAAAGAGGTTTGTGAAGATTTGTTATAAGCATTGATCGCTGTAAGGTCTACCTTTAGTCATGTTATTCAAAGCCAAGCAAGATGTAAAAGAATTCAGAATCACCAAATTTTTTTCGAATTTGGAGGGATCATAGTTAATTTGAAAATGCTAGATGCAGAATCTCTTCAAATTAAACACCTATGAGGTTCTGGTGGAAGGACATGTTGCTTAGCTCAAAATTTGCACATACTACTTTGGAAGATTTAGCTGTCAATATTGCAGCAACTCAGGAACCAGACTGATAAGGTCAATGATGGTAGGTTGGGATGCAGGATCTGGCCCCCTGAACTTGCACAGGAGACTCACTATGGAAGGCATCTTCCTGTGTGACCACTCAGACTGGTATAGGATATCCCAGAACCAACACTGTTATGGCCATTCTGGGGCTACCAATATCATCTTGGCCTTGGAATAGTATCAATGAAATTTGGAAATAGAGCAGCAAAGTGTTCTCGATCAGTTTATTGAAAGGGCATTACCTGTGGACCCTGGTTAGTAGTACCTTGAGGGGAAGCTTGGGCATTTTGTGTTGCCTGTTAGCAAATAAGCCTATTTGTGGATAGCCTCATTCTTCGAAGACAGTTTTAAGAAGCTCTTCTTTGGGAACCCACTTGTGTTTTTGTTTTTTTTAATGATCAGCTGACTGACTCTGTCTGTGCATTCTGGGCCTGTGACTGGTGGACTGGCATAATGCTTACATCCCTTGCTAACAACCATTTCTATATAGCATGAGTTCCAAAGGACATCGGTCCCATGCTCTAGCAGGTCTTTTGTGATGGTACGTTGTCTCCGCTGATAAGGCTGTTGTTCCTGTGACCATTGAGGGATTAATAATGCTATAATGGGCAAAACACGCTAAAAGTGAGACGAAATTCCATTCTTGATTGCTGGCGAGACCATGCTTGTAATCCTGACTATGGACCTGATTTAGATCTCGGCAGAAGGGTTACTCCGTCACAAAGGTGACGGATATGCTGTCCACTGAAATCTAAATACCATAGAAAACAATAGTATTTAGATTTTGGTGTACGGGATATCTGTGATCGTTGTGACAGAGTAAACCCTCCACCGAGATCTAAATCAGGCCCTATGTGTCTTCTGCCTGAAACAATGCCACCGGAGAAAGAGTTCAACACTTGGGAAAATGTATTTGTGAGTATTAATACTAGTACTCATGGCACAGCTGTCTTCGAGGTGCTACTAGATGTGTTAAATCAGGTACAAAATGAGCATGGATCTGCACCTTCGTCGTCTTGATAGTTTTGAGTAACATTTGTGGAGAAGCTGCAGTTCTAGCAGTGCACCAGCGGCTGGCAGTCACTCCCCTTCAGCATCATGAAAGAGAACTTCCCAAAATAAATTTAGGAATGTACACCGCTGGGGGCAGTGATACCTTAGGTTCACGGGTCATTGAACTTCATCTCAAAGCAAAAACTTAGAGTGAGTGTTCTGGCAAAGAGAAAGCTGTACCAGAGACTAAGGAAAAGCAGAAAGCAAAAACAAGGACTGGATTTCACTCAATATAGGAATCAAGGGTGGATGTAACTTGAGGGACTGGGATCAATTTGAGAAGCCAGATTAGTATCAGTATCCTGATAGCCATTCTTCCTGTTATTTTCAGGACTCTGGAGACAGTAAAAGGGCAGAGAGAAGTTGACTGGATGAGTATCACAGAAAAGTCAAGTATGTTATACTGAAAAGTGAATCAGGTGTGAAACTGAGGTTAGTGTAGAGAAAAAGAGACCATTTCATACTCAAAAGCTCACTTTAAGAAACCTACAGGAGCTGCTCTAGCAAAGAAACATGCCCTCCAAACTACATATGCCTCTGAGGATCAGGACTTGGGAAGTAGAGTTTATGGACAGTGACAATAGTTTGCCAGACTGACTAGATTGCCACTGGAATCTTTTTCATTTTAATCTGGATTATAAGGCTGCTTGTAATTTTTTTCTAGCACATGAGAACTATGTTCCTGATAAAATAGTGCTGATTACTGTGGCCTACGCATTGCAGCCACATTCTTCTTTTCACAGAGCATGTTGGTATAATGCTTTGAACATCATTGTGTATGCTGTAGAGTATTATTTTGGAAAACATTTCCTGTCAGATTCTGGGTCTGGTAGAAATTATTCAAATTCCACATGTTTTGAAAGTCTCTCTAGACGATGTTATAATTCCTAGCCCCTTTACAAATTCATGGGACATAAATGTTATTAAACAATTAATAAATGATTTGTCTTCACATGCTACTTTAGATTTATTTAAATGCTAAAAATCAAGGGTTGGGTTTCTTTTTATCGTTATGGACATCACAGTATTCATAGAACAAGCACGGTCCCAAAAATGTATAATTATACACAGTGGGAGCTGCCTGTAATTAGTCCAGAAATTTCCATAAAAGGTCTGTTAATTTTAACAGTGATGATAGGGCATACCCATCCTCTTTTTATTCGTCACACAACCAAAACAATTCAGAAGAATGTTATTACTGGTCACAGGTTCATATATTCTGCACAATGTACTGTCCAAGGTTACCAATATTAAAAAAAATATAAATTAAAAATGTTTTCAGGGTACCAAGTTATAGTAGATCAAAAGTACATACTTTATTCAGAGCATGTGTAATAGCCACCAAAGTATATTTTCAAACAAGCAGTGCAGCAGAAAACATGCATTTTATCCATTAGCTTTCGCTTTTCGCTTATACCAATGATACACAGCTCAACAGAGTGGACTTCTGGGACATTTGTAAATCCTGTATGATGCTAAATTCGAATGGATGGATGTCAACTCACTGCGGTTGAGTTCTGATAAGACCTAAGTTCTTGGATTTGGAGATGTAACAACTTGGTCCTTATCAATGTGGCATCACTGTCTCAAACTTTGCCTTGTACCAGCTACTTTGGTTCGTGATTTGTATGTCATTTTTTGATCCTTAAGTAAAATATGACGTTCACATCCAGAAACTGAGTTCTAACTTTTTCCTTATTTTGAAGATCCTAAAATGTGTTCTACCCCTGATTCCAGTTGCCTTTAAGCAACACTTAGTCCAGATACTGGTCCTAAGCAATTAAATTACTGTAACACTCTTTATGTGGCTCTCCCCTGCTACCTTCCATGCAGCTTAAAGATCATTAAAAATGCTGCAGTACAACTTCCCTTATACTTTTGTCTTGGCATCTTATAAATTAAAGTGCCCTCTCTGATACTTGTAATTTTACCTCAACACAGATAACAGTAATTAAAGAAGAAGAATTGTGTATCCTTTTTAAATATTGAATAACTAAAAAGCACCCTATTCTCTGTGGCAAAAGAACCATATATCACCTGGCTCTTACATGGAATAATCTCTTTGCCAATTACTATCTTTAATTTCTGATGAATGTTAAAAACACATACCTTTATGTTGGGATGAAAAAATACACAATGCCTTCTTTTATCCTGAATGGATGATTCCATTTGAATTTTTAATATTGGACAAAAGACAAACCAGCATTCATAAGCACATGTGCATACATCATTCTAGGACACTCACTCTTCAGTGATTCCATCACTTTGCCCGGAGCGTGTAACCCTTTGATGCTCCATTCATTCCGTTATCACACATTCTCAAATGACAACTGCTGTGACTGTGATCATCTTTTTTGTGGACTTTTAAGGAAAACTGTAAATTTTTGTGGTATTACATTGTGTCCCTAACTGAGAAGAGTGTTCTTTGGCCGAAAATAGACATGATAAATAGGCGCTTTGATTGGTTAAATAAGCTTGTTGCAATATTAATAAAGAAAGAGGTGTCTTTAGCCTCTGAGGCATAAACCTTTGCCTTGCAAGCAGCACATTCTGCACATGAAATTCACAGACTTCTGCAGACTAAGGTGGTCATTACGAGTTTGGCGGTGTTTTCCAAAGACCTCTGTGACAGTGGCCACCAAAATGCAGCTGTGTAGGCAGTAAACGGCCGCTGTATTATGAGCCATAAAAACAAAACCGCCAGAAAACAGGTGCAAATCCGACACTGCCAGGCCGATGGATGGCAGAACAGAGGTGGTCCCACCACCCCCACTTCAACTCCAACCAGCCCTCCATATTATGACCCACAGATCAGCACAGCGGTCTGTCGACAGCGGTAATTTATTGGTGGTGTAGACTGCTGTGGTCGAAATGGCACCTGCCCCACAACGCAGCACCACATTGTGAATACCTCACACCTGATGCACATACACACACACACACACCCACAGACACCACTATAAAATACCCACCCACCGCAACCCACAATCCTTTGTAACGACAAACAATTACTGCACTGCACATACCACAGCCACCTGTACACCCCTCACGCATCACACAACATATTTGGATACAAACACACACATCACCATCACCATGTCCCCACAAAAACACCCCCGTTTCACAGATGAGGATTTGCGGGCCATGGTGGACGAAATCGTCAGGGTCGAGCCACAGCTGTTTGGTTCACAGGCCCAGCAGACATCCATTGCCAGGAAAATTGAGTTATGGCGGAGGATCATCGACAAGGTAAACTCAGTGGGAAGCCATCCACGCACAAGGGAGGACTTCAGGAAGAGGTGGAACAACCTACAGAGGAAGGTACCCGGCACCAAATTGCCGTGATGAAGACTGGCGGTGGGCCTCCACCTCCACTCACAGAGTTTACATCATGGGAGGAGGAGGTACTGGCAATCCTGCACCTTGAGGGCCTCAGTGGAATCACCGGAGGACTGAAGACTGGTAAGTCAGCTATACTCCCCTGGCACTAAGTATACCTGTATCGCATGCGTCCCCATCCCCCTATCACTCCCCAAGTCACCCCATCCCACCCCGATCCCAAAACCCTAAACAACCTATACCGATTCCCCTGAATGCCCATACCTCCCCACTAACATCATCCCAACGTCTCAAATACACATAAACCATGTTGAGCATGAAGCACTACGAATCCCACAATGCAATCACTCTTTACTAACCTAACAGTGCACATTCCCCTTCACGTAGGTAGTCCTACAGTCTGAAGCATGCCAAATAGCACGGATTAAGCAGGTGTCAACAGCAGTCCAGGAGATGGCAATGTCAGTAATGCTAAACAACTGATATGTCATCATATATCAGTAGATAATTGACACACTCACCTAATCTGGCTTTGAAAGTAATGTATATTCACCACTTCTAATGCCATTCCTGGGAAGCAGCTATCCTGCTCCATCTCCCTAGTAAGCCAGTGTTAAACAGATTAGGTAGATGTGAATAACAATCTTCAACATCCACAGGTACCACTGCTATGTCAGCCGGCAGAAGGTGACACAAAGAGCCAGTCCTCCACCAAAAGAAGGCCCCAGTGATGACAACAACTCGGGATGTCTGGAACTGGAAGACCTCCCTGGGCCATCTGGGACCTCTGGTCAGTGTCCCTCCTCAAGCCTCACCTAGGCCACTGCAGAGCCCCCCTACAACTGTGGCCACCACAACACCTGTTGCCCAACACCCCAAATCAATGCCTCGAGGCCACGTCAAACTACAGTGTGCCCACCAGTACAAGGACCAGAGTCAACACCTACCACTCAAGACGATGAAGGTCCTGGTGTAAGTGGGAGTGGGCACACTGTGCATAGAACACAGGAACAGGGGGCTAGGGCCTTTGCGAGGGCAACTGTGGGCCAAAGGGTGGGGCAACCCAGGAAGGCGATTGGCCAGGAGGCCATATCACAAGTCCTGGGAGCATACCACCAACTCCAGGACAGGATGGGCCAGATTCTGGCCACATTGCTGGAGAACCAGAGGCAGCAGAGGGAACACCATCAGGAGGCCATGCAGCAGTGGCAGTCCCACAATGCCCCCATGGCCTTCATGAAAGGGGTGCTACAGGACCTGACCTCCATCCTGCGTGAGTCCTCCACCCACCAGCAGGCCCCTTCCACTAGCTGCAGTCCTGCCCAGCCCTCTACATCTGCTGCAGATAGTGGAATGGAGGCCCTGCCAGAGGACTCACAGACTGCTAGCACCCCTCCCCCTGTAGCTGGGGAACCCCCAAACAAACGTGGCTGCCAAGCCAGACATCCTGCAGGGACTGAAGCCAAGACCAACCCCACTGCCAGGAGATGAACCTCTCCTGAATTGTGTGCCACTGAGACTCCTTGTTGACTTTCTACTGCCATAGCACCATTTTCCTATGGCCCCTGGATAGTGGACCTGTGCTCCCAACTGCTTGGGCCACCACACTGACAATTTCGACCACTATAACCCCACTTGTTTGCACCATCCATTCCATTTTCTATTCACAATAAACACACTAGAACACAGCTACTGTATATGTGAATTTATTCTCTGTCAATGCAAAGTTTGTGCTACAATGAGACACTGAAAATTATAGTAAACATCAGATTTCAGCCATTGTACTGTCAGGTTGGGTTCACATCCTCTGTGTAACTGTTTGTCACCATTCCCCATCCACACATCTTTGTGTAATCAGGTAGCAGAAAGGCATGGAAACTCAGTACCCATCACAACAACACCTGTGAAAAGTGTAAAACAGACATAACATGTACAATACTACCAAATAAATGCTACACTCCATGATCCTGTCTATAATACAGTCTACAATCACAGGCATCCTTTGCAGAAAATACAACACATAGCAGATATTTTTCACAGGACTACACACATCAGACAACCTCAGTATTGGCCTCATAACACATGCTAGGATTACATACTAGCTTTATTGTATGTATGCTACCCTCTCCTGCTTGGCAGCCAGTGTTGGGGGAACAGTCCGGGAGAGTCAGTTCCCTGAGGGGATGTGTTAGGACATCTGTTATGAAGGCACATTACAAATATCCCTTCGTAACTACCACAGTATCAGAGTTAGAAAATGGTTTGGGACAACTTTAGAACACACTCATACAGAAGAAACATAGCAAAGATAAGAGTATTTTAGCTCAGTATGTCCTACCTGTACAACAAAGTGTACTGATGTAAGTCACTGGGACTGAACAGTGGTCACACCACAGAAAGGTTACTACCAGCAGCCACACTGCACTTCAGGAGAATTTGACCAAAATAAAATGACAAACCTACCTGACTGCCATTGGAAGTACTGCTGAATCAGCTGAGTTCTTGAGTACACATCATCCTCCTCCCTATCTTCATTATTGTCTAGAGTTCCTTCTTCTGCCACCGGTGCATTGGATACTCCCTTCTCTTCAAGAAATGGAACATGCCTTCTCAGGGCCAAATTGTGCAGCATGCAGCAGGCTACAGCTATCTGGCAGACCTTTTAAGGGGAGTAGACCAGGGAACCACCAGAGATGCGCACACGCCTAAATCTTGCTTTCAGAAGGCCAAATGTCCTCTCTGTCACCCTTCTGGTCCCACCATGTGCCTCATTGCAGGGATTTTCACCCTCTGTCCTGGGATTTCTCACCGGTGTAGGCAGCCAGGATAGGTTAGGGTAGCCAGAATAACGTGGGAATAGTGGAAAAATACATGACAGTTCTGCTATACTCCGAGGAGAAGGGGAAGGATAGATGAAGTGACAGTGATTCAACACACAAATCATACCCACCAATGAGCCAGGCTTTCTCCCTCTGTAGTTGGGCCATCATGTGTGGGACACTGCTGTTCCTCAGAAAGTAGGAGTAATGCACAGACCCAGGAAACTTGGCAGACACTTGGGAGATGTACTGGTCTGCAAGGCACACCACCTGCACATTATTAATAAAATGAAATGTTTTCCTGTTTTTATACAATTGCAATATAGGTGCCATCAATGGCCCCCTATGATATGAGGGATATGTCCCATTGCATAGAAATCCGACTCCATAGTGGGTAAATCAGCATTTTGGGGGATTTTGATGTAGCTGTCAAGATGTTTGAGCAAGGCAGACAGGACATCCTTTAACACATTACTGAACATAGGCTGAGACATACCTGCTGGCAAGCCCACTGTCCCCTGAAATGAGCCAGGGGCCAAAAATTTGAGCACTGAAAGCACCTCTACAGTTGGAGGAATAGCACGAGGATTACATATGGTGGGCAGTAGATATGGCTCCAACTGGGTACACAGTCCCTGATTGTCAAACGGTCCAGACGATAGCGGCGTATAATATGTTGTTCTTCCATGGTTGCAAGGTCAACTAGGGGCCGGTACACCGGTGCATTCCTCAACCTCCACATTGGTGGGTATCTAAACGTAGCAAACAACTCAAATGTGACAACGCATACACATTGTAACCCCTCTATTGTGACATCAATGCTGTTATTTCCACTTCACATGCTTCCTATTTGGCTTCTCAGCCATGAAATACTTATAAATACATTTCAACATCTAAGGCAACCCCCTTTACTAATCATGATTGACCACATCATAGCTTTACAACTCATAGAGACCAGTATTTTGAATGCACTGACACGATCTAGATTTTTACACTTCCTAAGCTCTGACAGTTTGGATTATAGTATTGATTATGATACAAATGGTGCTACTCACGACGATTCCTAATAACAACATTCACAATGTCTTGTGCTTGGCATGTGCTTTGCCAGATCAAGCAATAACGCACATTAAATACTATGTAAAATGGCAGCTGCCTGTCTTGTATGCAGAGGACTGATGGAAATGACCTCATTCCACCGGCATTATTCATCATGGCGGTAGGCGGTCGGAACCGCCGCGCAACTCCTCATCGGATAACATTGATGTCTATGGGGAACAGGGCCCAATGATGATCACCGCCGGCAGTGACGGTGCAGAACGCCGCAGCCGTGACCACCATTTTCTACAGCCTATCTCACTTGACTCCTGACTCTCCAGCCATCAAGACCTCCAGTGCGTGTGCTGCTGTGTCCTGTATCTAGAAGTCACAATGGCACATTCTACAGGAGATAGGGCTTGTGGATTGGATCTTACCCCTGTATGGACAGTTGTATGGGGCTCCAGATAAGCAGGTGAGTAGCATTTGTGTATATTAGATGCGACATGGTTGTATGTAGGTGAATGTATGTGTATGCTGTATGCCCATTGGAGAGTGTTGCGTCGGACAAGCATGCTGTGCAAATAGGTACGTGTCATGTCTAGCATGAATGTGAAATGTATACAGTATGTAGTCCATTACAGATGCTGCGTGATGAGTCTGCATAAATTTCCCCTTCTCTCTGTGCCTCCCACCCAGGTCAGCGCCCATCAGAAGAAAGGACTTCGCCAAGGAAGTGCGGACCCTGGGAGTCCATAACCGGTGAAGCACACACTGCAGAAAACTGTGGGAGGACCTGAAACCCTGGGCCTGGAGGGCCAGCTGGGGACATCCCCCAACGAGAGAGGGGTGCCCGTCGGACCCTGACCCTCCTAATGGCCCGCATACTGGCATACCCTGAGTTGGATGGGCCCTTGAGGGCAGTACTGCATTCACAAGGGGGTGAGTACTCAGAGTGTGCTTCATGTTGTATTGACCTCTGTAGGGAATGGATAGGTTTGCCAATGAATGGTGTATGTCTGAGGAGTCCATGCTAGGGTATGTAGCTGACATAATTGTATTAAGGCTTTTTGATATGTTAGATAGGTAGGTCTGAATGTCAATGCATGCCTGCATATGTAGAGTGGTATATCCTAGTATTAATCTGTACCATAGTGAAACTCATGTAGAGCTGTTTCCCATATCTATATGGTATGTGCAGGCAAATGCAGGTTGGTCAGACACTGTAATGGAGTATGTGAAGGTGTCCCTTATTACACTCCCAACCATGGTTTATTGAGTCATGACTGTCTGCAGCAGAACCAGTGTAGTGTTGTTGATGGATGATGGTCGTGATTTCATATTTCAGGGTATCATGTTGTGAGTAGGCAATCGTGTGGTAAGGTAGAAGGCTCAGCATTATGTAATGACCTTTATAAATGGGCAAAAGTGATGGTCATATGTGTTAGATGTGTTGGTATTGACCCTGTGCTCCCTTTCTTTCTCCCCCAACCTCTCTTCTTGTCCTCTTCTGTCCTTGTGTGCATTAGCATCAGCAGGTGAAGGAGTAGGGGCACCGGCGAGCAGTGCTTAATTTGTAAATAAAGAGGTGCCGGTGCTCCAAGCCCTTCTCTTAAACACAAGGCTGCTGTAGTTAAATCTGCCAAAACTGAATAGTGAGGCAGCGTAATCCTGAAGCCATCTCGGGCCTCTTCAATCCATTTCCAGCCACCCCTTCCCCTTCAGCTCATCCTGCAACTTTCTACTTTCTCCCTTTAGGACGCTTTTTAGTTTTCCCTTCTTCCGTCTTTCCCATATGTGTCTTTTGCTCACAGCAAATGCTTGAGACGTAAGAATAAGCCCCGGCCCTCACAAATAAGTGCCTGTGCTCAGCACTGGAAACAACCAGCACAAATCAAGCACTGCCGGCGAGTGGGGAGACTAGCCCACGAGACCCAGAGGCAGAGTCCACCGACACCGAGGGGACCAGTGGGTTGGAGGGCAAGGGAAGTACCACAGGAGAGACAGGAACTGCAACATCTGATTCCTCCCCTGATGAAAGCTCCCTGGCAGTGGTGGACCCTTCTGGGACCAGCCCAGCAACATCATCGTCTGCCACTGCCCTTACTAGCACGGCCCTCCCAGGAGCTCCCCACCCAGTTGCCAGGTCACCCAGGAGCGTGGACGTCTCCTTCACCACAGGCACCTCTGCCCCTGCCCCAGTGAGCCTTGCTGCCCTCAATGAGGAGGCGATTGACCTCCTGAGATCCATCTCTGTGGGGCAGTCAACCATCGTGAATACCCTCAAGGGCCCGGCATCCCTGCAGGAAACCACTGCCTACCTGGAAGGCATTCAGGGTGCCTTGGCTGGCCTACAGAGATCGTTTCAGGCTCTGGCCTCCTCTTTCATGGCAGCCAATGTCCCTACTTCTTTCATCTCCCCTCCAGCTACCTTTGCCAATCCCAGACCCCTCTCCCCCACCCATCAAAAGCACACATTCAGACCAGCATTCACCCAGTACAACAGACAAGGTACGCAAAGACAAACACAGGCACCACAAGTCACACCATAAGCATGCACACACTTAACACACACCAGCAAACACAACAACAGCCACTGCCTCCACTGTCTCCCCAACCACCTCCTGCCTAACAGTCACATTGCCACTCTCCTCACTCCCAGATACTGCCACCAGTTCAGTCTTGCCCACAGTCACCACAACAGCTGACATGCACCCCATACACCACATCCGCACTCACCACAGCCACCATCACACCCACGTGCAGCACACCCACCTTACTTGCAGACACCACCCCAACATACATTCACACAACCTGTCTGTCTTCTCCCAGCCTCTCTTCCTCCTCTCCTCCCAAGACACATAAACTCTCCCACTCAGACACTCAACATTCATCCACCTCACACAAGCAAACTTTGCATACAACTGCATCCATGCCCAGCACACCTTCATGTCCCACAAGCACTCCCTCTACCGCCACTGCCAGACCTGTTCCCAAGCACATCCCCCTATTCCTAAGAAACTTTTCCTTGCCCGCCTTGACCTGTTCCCTGATCCAGTTCCACCCTGTGTTGTCCCAGAGCGTCATGTTGCCCTCCCCAAGCCCCCCACCCCCCTCCCAAACCTAAGCCCAAGGACCTCCCTTCCAAACCTAAACCCCCACCCCATGACCTCTGAGGTGCCTGTCTGCCTCATTGATGTCCCTGCCCTGTGGAGGCCATGAGGCTGTCAGGAGTCAAGTTGTGTCAATTGCCTGGCCCTGTGTGCCTGTGACATGTGTGTTTTTTTGGACTGGCCCACTTTTGTAAATAATTCTTAATTTATTGCCTTGTCTCTAATACATCTGCCCAACAAACAACGCTGGTGACAATTGCACATATTTGTCCAGCCTTTCAATCTACATGCTTATGGATCTCATGTATTTGGACGCAGTTCTTTGTGCATGTATATGCAAAGTGACTGTATAGCTGCATTGGATGGATCCATTACTTGGGCAGTGTAATTATTGTTATGTGTTTGGATTGGTGTGTATGTGTATGCTTGTTTGTGTAGTTTGTGTTGGTGTGCATTTTGATGCATGTGTGGAGAGATTAGTATGCTGTGTGTATATGGCGTTAGTAATGTGCCTTTGCATGCATGTCTGAGCCCTCTGAATTGGTTGTTTTGTATGTTTCCTTTGCCATACAGATTGTGTTGACAAGTGTATATGCTTGGTGGGCCATTCTGCAGAAGCGTTTGGATGTTTATGGTACTTTTGTGGACTATTGAGTGTGGATTGCTGTGGGTGGGTGTATGTGAGATGCTGTTGATTTGTTTAGCACGGGTTGGGTGTGTGTGATGTGTGTGTTAGGCGTGGTGTGTGTGTGTTTTGGTTGTGCATGTGTGTAGTATGTGTCTGGATGTGTGTGTATCATTATGTGTATCATTACAGGTGTTGTTTCGCGTGTGTGACCGTTGCAGTACGTGCGGGGTGTGTGTGTTAAGTGTGGGTGTGTGACTCTCCACTTCCCTCCGTTGTGTGCTAGGCAGGTGTACTTATTGGTGTCTTCGTCTCCTTTGCTGGTCCTGTAGGTGAATGGCGAGGAACAGCATTGGGAAGACTTCCAGTTCAAGTTCCATGGTGGCCGCTAACTCATATGTGTCCCTGGAGGTGAGTGTCTCCTTATATACTGGCGTTTCCGCCAGGCTTTTTGTGGTGGTCAGACCACCCCAGAAATTGTGGCAGTCTGCTAACTTGTAATACAGTGGTGAAATGCTTTCTGCTGGCATGGAGATGGCAACTGCCGTCGGCGGCGGTCGAACTTTACTGGCGGCACTGTTGGGGAATTGGCTGTGTTACTGTCGGATCACCTCCAATGTAATATGGCGGTCTGCACCACCGGCCTGCCGGCAGTCCGACCTCCACCGCCGGCAGGCGGTATGGTGACCTCCAAACTCATGAGGGCCTAAGTCTTCACCCTATTTTGCTGACTTACTGCATATCATCTTCCACTTATCAAACACAAAGGGCATAGCTTACATTTTTATCTACTCTAGATGAGGCACATAGACTGGCTTTGAAGTTATTTTTGGACTGATTCCTTTGTTCTTCAGTTCACTGTTTTGAATTGTGCATAGGGTATTTTCATCTATATTACTGCTGGTTGTGCCATTCTCATTTTTCTTCTAGTAAAAAAAGCATAGATTTTAACGTCAGTGGAAATTACGTCTATCCACCTGAGAAACTGTATCGACAGAATATGGCAGGATTGGCAATCTACTTCGGGAGAAAATTATCTAATTGATTAAGTACAAATTGTACTGTTTCATTCTGAAAGCTCTGAAAGTGAGACCTTCCTTTTGGTGCATACACTGTTTTGAAACAATCTGCTTGGATACTCCATTGGAATTACCACCAGTAGTAGCATTAATTATGAGAGGAGCGATTTGACCAATACATTCTCAACCACTTATACTGCACACCATTGCAGCTGTCAGTCCTGACATATGCAGTATACAGTGAGCCATTAACACCAGCATCACCTGGTCCTTCACTGACTCTGGCAGAAGTCAGACCGCAGAAAGTGCCTGCATCCCTGGATTCCCATGATGCTGTGCTTCAATATGTGTGCATCTAATCTTCAATGACAAGAACAAGATTGATGCTGTCAAGCTCAACTGGTGCTATTCTACAAGCTATTACAGGCCCGTCATTATCATCATTGGCTCCCCTGCCTTCAGCAGGTTCAAGATCCCTATTACTTGGGAGGGACATTCTTGCTTTGGAGAAGGGACTACGTGTCCCAGGAACCATCACCAGACAGTAGTGAGAGAAGGAGAAGCCAGCTTACATTGCGCTTATAGC
Organism: Pleurodeles waltl; assembly: GCF_031143425.1. Taxonomy (NCBI): domain Eukaryota; kingdom Metazoa; phylum Chordata; class Amphibia; order Caudata; family Salamandridae; genus Pleurodeles; species Pleurodeles waltl. The sequence continues at coordinate 103,617,084 of NC_090443.1, forward strand.
ACTTGACCGTTCCCCCCTGTGTGGGACATTCTTGCTTTGGAGAAGAGCCTAAGCATTCTAGGAGCCATCACCAGCCAGCTGTGTGAGGAGGAGGAGGAGGAGCCCACTCACATTTAGCTTTTAGCAATCGCCGGTTCCCTGTTGCGCTGGCCTGGACAAGGCTAGACTGGGCCTACTCTCTGACATCCTCTAACCAAATTAAGGTATTGTTAGCATTGCTGTTGGTTATCTGACAGTGGCTTGCCCTTGGCAATGTGTATGATGCTGGCTGTTTGCCTCTTCAGCTACCCTGTCAGCAATTCCTGACATTTTGCCAGTTCTTTGGGACGTTTCCTGAAGGTGATTGTCCACTGTACTGCAAGGGTATTGCTCTCAGGCCCCACAGACCAATGAGATGTTAACAAAGCAAGTTGTATTGGAATTGTGATTTCGTTTTTAATGATTTATGTTATCATTTTATGGGTGTGCTCTTGACTATTTTTACACTTGATTGTAAGTTTAGTTTCCCCTCTGCCCAAGGGTTCTAAGACGGATGTGCAGTAAAAGGTGTGTGGAAATTTGGGATTGCTGTATTCCTAATCTCTATTGGGTAATTGGGGGCCGTTAGTGTACATCCAGCACCTAACTAGCCTGACCATTATTGCAAAACGGAAGGCAGTTGATGCTGCATCGACTGCCAACCAAACCAGCAAGCATTGGAATAGTCAATAGTTCTACCTATGCAAGAGTCATTGGCTTTGCCATGTTGTATACCAGCGTGGCTGCTGTTCAGTATGGCTATAAGTTAGTGGTGGTGGAGGAGTGTTGATTGGAGTGTCGTAGAGTGGAATGGTGAAGATTGGAGTAGAGTGCTGTTGAGTCATGTGGCAGAGAGTGTTGTGTATTGTAGTGGCATAGTGTGAAATTGCTTAGAGTGGCATACACTGTAGTGGCATAGAGCAGAGTGGACTAGTGTAGAGTGTTGCAGAGTATACTGGTGTGGAGCGCAGTGGCATTGAGGTGCAGTGGGATTGAATTCAGTGGCATACAATGCATCATCATAGAATAGAGTGGCATAGATTACAGTGATGCATAATAGAGTGCAGAGTGGAGTGGCGCAGAGTGCAGTGACACAGAGTAGAGTGGCATAGAGTAGAATTATGCAGAGTGGAGTGGCTTAGAGTTGAGTGGTGTAGAGTTGTGATGCAGCAGGCAGTGGCGCAGAGTAGAGTCGAGTGGCATAGTCTGCAGTGGCATAGAGTGCAGATTCGAGTGGCAGAGTGCAGTGGCGTAGAGTGGTGCAGAGTAGTATAGTATAGAGTGGTGCAGAGTGGTGAATAGTGCCGTAGATTGGAGTGGCGTAGAGTGGAGTAGTGCAGAGCAAAGTGGCATAAAGTTCAGTGGCGGAGAGTGCGGTTTTGTAGAGCAGAGTGTTGGAGCACAGTGGTGTAGAGGACAGTAGAGCATCATAGAGAGCAGTAGCGTAGAGTGCAGTAATGCAGAGTAGAGTGCAGTTGTGTAGTGTGCACTGGCATAGAGTGCAGTGGCTTAGAGTAGATTGTTTCAGAGTAGAGTGAAGTAGCGTAGAGTGGAGTGGTGCAGGGTAGAGTGCAGTTGCATTGAGTGGCATACGGTGTAAAGGCATAGAGTAAAGTGGTATAGAGTGCAGAGGCATAAAGTGCAGTGGTGCAGAGTAGATTAGAGCGGCGTTTAGTATATTGGTGTAGAGTTTCAGGGGCATACAGTTGAGTATTACAGAGTAAAGTGCATTGGTGTAATGTGTATTGGCATTGAGTACAGTGGCATAAAGTGCTGTTTTGCAGAGTGGCATAGAGTACAATGGTGTGGAGTTGTACAGAGTAAATTGGTGTAGCCTAGACTGGAGTGCAGTGGCAAAGAGCGCATTGGCATAGAGTAGAGTTGTACAGGTAAGAGTAGAGAGGTGTAGTTTGAAGTGGCATATAGTGCAGTGGAGTGGTGTTAAGTGGAGTGGTGCAGAGTAAAGTGGAGTGGCGTAGAATGGAGAATGCATAGTATGGTAGCGCACTACCATTAGAGGCAACACATTTTCAGTTGAAATTACTATTATATTTGCACAGACTTACAGTTTTACTAATAAAACTATACAGAGCACAAACAAATTGTGGAACTTGCATCATCTAGTGTAATTATTTGTTTTGATTATATTAAAGTATTTTCTTCCAGCACACTTCAGAGATAATAATAAATGTGCTTCATTTGTGTTCCTAACTCTGATATATTCTGACATACTTATACAGTTCATTTAAATGTTATTGTGTGCTAGAAAAAAAACTCTTTCCTGCCCCAGTATCCGGCAAGATTGTCACATAAATCCTCTCACTTTGAAGTCAGAGAAAGAAAAGTAAACACCAGGCTCCCTGGAAAAACAGTGTCTGACATTTGACCTCAGTCTTTGAATGCACAGCAAACATGACAGGATAAGAACAAGATTTAAATGCCTGTTTACAGAAAGGGAGTTTGTGGAAGAATACAGAAAACACGATTTAAACATCAGGAGGGAAAAACTAAACCTGGAGAGTCTGAAGCAAAAAAAGCCAGCAAATAGAAAGCCAGAAAAGAAAATGTTACTTATCCAGTAAGCATCTGTTTGTGGCAGGTGCTGTAGGTTCACATGCTTAGCATAATCCCACCATCTAGTGTTGGGCTCGGATTTGTGTAAGTTGTTTTTCTTTGAAGAAAGACTTTCGAGTCACAAGGTATGGTGACTCCTCCTCTTGCTAGCAATGGCCATGATTATTGATTCCATTGTTAGATTAATTTCCCGCAATATGGGTGAGGATAGAATGCAAAGTATATTCTAGGATAATGCAATATTCTTGCTGAAAGAATGATACATTATAAAAGCTGAAAGTGTCTGCACGGAGTTGGGCAAGTGGGAGCTCCCATCATGCTCCTCGCCTGGGGAACTGCCTCCTGCAGACTGACGTCACCGTAGGGAACAATGACTGAGTGTAGGGAACAATGACTGAGTGCCTTCAACCGAAGAAATTAGAGCAGCTGCACAGGCTCTGAGCACACCTTTGATATCGCTGACCCCGGAAGTTGGGAGCCGGCACAGTATGCCTCAGTCTTTCAAAATCCTCTGACGTCCGTGATTGCAATGCCAGTATGCATGACTCGAGGAGCCTCAAAAAGCCAGAGCAGAATATGTTGTTGTACCACTCTTTTAGCACAAAGCAGGTGCAGGCCTGACGCCATCATTACAGAGAAGTGAGGCAGCGCTGATATTTGCTGTGCGTTTCCCTTACTTGCAGTGGCCAAAATATTAAGGGCTGGATCATCCCTGGGGGCTTGTTAAGTGTTCTTCTGAGGGAGGTAGAGATTGAGTTAGCTGCGGAAACTGTCACCTACGTGCGGGTGAGGTTTGCTGCTAACCAGTCTCCCTGAGCTAGATCAGGAGTCATGTGAGGCCAAGTGTCAGTAGTACAACCGCCCCGGAAATGCTAATGAAATACTGATGAAATTACAGGCACTATTCATTACATTACGACTCCAAGAACTTGAGGAATGAACCTCACTTTTTCCAAATAGGCTTTTATTGCCTGTCAATCACGGTGAATTAAATTCTGTTATCCTTTCACTAATGTAGCAGCACTCAGCCTGCAAGGTTACAGGGAGATACGGACCCCAAGGAAAACACTGAAAGTGGTTAAAACTATCAAGGCCCAACACAATCAGTCTACATCCGATGGCATTAGAAAAATGGAGGGCCAACTGGAAGATGGCAAGAGTGCAGTCAGGGAAGTGACTAATACTAGCAGCCTGTTAAAGTATTCTTCTATGCTAGCAAGCTCCCTGGATTCTGACGGAATTATCAGCAGATTGACCACCGCTATCGACGCTCCTTCTACTAGGAATGACTCTATGTCCCTCCCACCACCCACATTAACTCAACAGGAGACAGGATTTTTCGTGGAATATGGGTATTGTGACAAATATGAAATATGGATTTAAAGACAATGTCTGGGATTACCAATTCAGCCCCTGAGTTTAATTGAGTTTAAGTATTGGATTTCTACATTGGGCCCTGAAGAAGTCCTCTCTTAAGAACGAAACTTGTTGGCTGTTTCTGCTGTAAATGTGTGCTGTTTTAAGAAAATATAATAAAGAGAAGATACATATAAATCCACATGAAAGAATGGGACATTTTCATACTGTCATTTGTGGTTCACCATTACTATTTAAGTTGCGTACCCGTGGAACCTGTTCATCTCCATGTTATGCTACAGGTTATTCTAAAGGAAATTAGAATGATGAAATGCAATCAGCTGCGGGAAATCAACAACAATCTCCTTCAATGAATACGAGACTAACTCAAGATTAGCAGCACATATCAGAGCTGGAGGATTTCTGCAACAGTGCTGAATTCCACATCAGCAAATTTGAAAGGGAAATTCTGGATGCCCAGGCTAAACTCAAGGACATAGAGAACAGAGCTAGACGTTCAACCCTACAATGTATTGTGAATCCTGAAGGGAAGGAACACGGTCAGGATCCAATTAAATTTATCTCAGATTTGATTCAGTGATAACGTGATCCCCGAGGCTCAATCAAAGACAGAGGATTTCTCCATTGTGCAGGCTCATCAGGTTCTTTTTACCCAGCCCTCCAATGCTTAGTTCTCTCGCACATTCCTTGTAAATTTTGGAGATTTACGTACTAAAGACAGCATTCTATAAGAAGCTTTAAAACAAAAAGGATTTCAGACCTCCAACAATTTCCTCTTTAATATTTTTTCAGATGTGTCAGTTGCGGCCACACATCTTCGCTGAAATTTCAAATCTGTGATCAAACTTTTTTTTTTTTAAATAGGGCATTCAAGCAGTCATAGTACAGCAATCTAAGCTCAAGGTCCTTTTCAAGGGACAATTCCACGTACTTGGATTTTTCAGACAGGCCAATGAATTATGTCAACAGTCATACACAGAAGTGAAGTGATTGAACTATTACGGTATTAGATGTCTTCATACCTAAACTTAAGTGTACTATAATACAGTTTAATAAGCATAATAGTGTTGCAACTGCTCTAAGTGTGTGAATCTTTCACGTATTTCAAACAAATTATGGGTTTAGTGAAGACAGTGGCCTCCTGATTAGGCCAGGTTTCCTGTGTCACTCCTAGGCACACTGCAAATGGAAGGTAGGGAGGGTGGTGGGGTGGTGTGGGAAGCGCCCTGGGGCAGGATCCGAAGCGTGCACAGTTATTATGGGTGACTGCTCGATGGGGGAGGGGCACGCGGTGGAAGGGGAGAATGGGGTGAGGGGGCGTCTGGAAATAGGGTCACGGAATGGGTGCTTAGAAGCCATTGATAATAAAAGTAAGGGACAAATAATGCAACAGAGTGATCAGATTGTTGAAAGTTTATTCTCTGTGAGATGGTTTTTCTTTTTCCTAGAGATAAGGGCTGTCACCTAGAAGGATTAAAATTGCCTCTTGCAATGTGAATTGCATAAATAACAGACCAAAGTGCTGTGATATATTAGCATGAGTTAGCTCACTAGACTCAAATGTGATATTTCTACAAAAAAACACATCTGAAGATCACGGTCTGAATGGGAAATGCTCGGAGTTGTTAAAGATCCATGTGCTCAATGGCTGTGGATTAAGGCTAAAATACAAAATCAATTATTGAAATTTTGAAGCTATTTATGCCAATTAAAGACTTCCTTCTTAGCCCTGCAAACTATTTATAGTATTTTGAAACAGGCTGCGTGTCATTTAATAATGGGGAGCGATTTTAACTTGCTTCAGAATAATTCTCTTGATTCATCCCGCATGAATAAACATCAAAACAAACCTACATTTCTTAAGGATCTTCATATATTAATGAAAGATATTGCTCTAATAGATCCTTAGCGGGGGCAAAATACTCTGGAATTACATTACACTTGTCACTCTAGTCTAAGCGATATATCTCGGCTTCATGCATAGACTTTTTTACTATTTCATTCCATCCTTTAGGCAAACTCTGTTATGTTAACCAACACACCATATTTACAGACACCTAGATGGGTTTTTAATAAAGCATAGATCACAGATTAATCCTGGGTCAAGCAGATGCGCCAGACACTGGAGGAATTTTTAAAGCTTAATTTGGGCTCCACTTCCGACTTTACCGTACAGGAAACTCTGTAGGTTTTTTTTTTTTTTAGAGTTAAGGTTATTTATTCTCAGGCCCAGCAAAAACAGGTGGAAAAGGCGAAATCTGCTGAACTCCAGACAGCTCTGAACAAAGCCACTGAGGCGTATGATCTGGCTGCTGTCGCACATATGTAGATACATCTAACTCAAACTAGAGTAAACTTTCAATAGTTTTACATCACCAAGAAAATAGTTAATCATAACTCATATCTTCAGAGAAGATACGAGGAAATGGGCACATCGGCAAATTTGTAGCCTGGTCGCTCAAAAATAGAGCTAATCCCAATGCTAAATGATTCACAATCCATTAACCAACATGGTAGTATCACAGCCTTCTGCAGTTGCTGAGGTGTTTCGAGATCATTACTCCACATTATATTCCAAAACTCTTAGCCCCCCTTCCAAGTCTATTAAGAGTTGGCTAGATGTTATTGACATGCCAAAGCTTTCGGCAGACTAGATAGAAATTATATCTACTCCTACAACCTTGGCAGAAGTGCAAATGGCTGTGAAATCTTTGCCCAATTTAAAATCTTGCAATAAGATTGGCATACACACAAAGGTATTACAAGACTTTTCTTCAGCAGCTGACCCCATTACTAGTTCATCATTTCAATCAGATTCTATTGAGTTGCTCTATACTTGGTACTTTTACAGAATCGGTTGTGGTTAGCTTTCTGAAAAAGAACAAATCAGAGATAGATGTTAGTTTATATTGTCCCATAGGTCTCCCTAACAGAGATTATAAATTGTTTACCAAGATCTTTGCCAATAGGCTATCTTCGGTGGCCAAATTCATTATACTTATGGATCACAATGTTTTTTTTCCGACTCGGAACATCACTGTAAATACTATTTTTTTTTAGTTCAAGCCATAGATTTTCATTCAAACCAAAATGTCAAGACCACTGTGATAACGTTGGATGCTGAAAAAGCTTTCGATCTTGTTGAATGGAAAATTTTATTCGCAATTTGCTTTTCTGCCCAGCTTCATGCTGTTGTTAAAATCATTATATTCAGACGCTAAGGCTAACATAATTATAAACAATACATCAGCCGGGGAGATCGCTCTCAGGCGAGGCACTCTATGAGGGCGCCCAGTGTCCAGCAGTTTGTTCACCCTTTTCATTGAGCCATTAGCTTGCACCATTCGTAATTAACAGCGGTATTCGTCCTCCTGTAGTGAGCGCATTGAAGCTCAAGTTATGCACTGATGATACAGTCTTGTATTTAGCTACAGATTAACGTATTATTCAACGCACTTTCTTCCAAATGAGTAAATTTACAGCGATTGGTGGCTACAAGATCAATCTGTCCAAATCTAAAGCTGTGTTAATCAACAGTTCCCCCAATATTCTTTCCATCACAATCCAGTGGGTTACCATACAGAGCGCCCCATTCGGTATTTAGTGGTTAAGGTCACCACAAAATTCAAAAATTTGTATACTCCTAATTATGTTTCCACACTTTCTAAAGTTTGTGGTTTACTTAAACAATACGAGAATCTGCCACTCACGATCACAGGCCATGTTCCTTTGATAAAAATTAATGTGTTACCTCTGTTCTTGTTTGTTTTTACTAACATAATCATTAAAGTTCCACACTCTTTTTTTATGCTAGTGATGCAGAAATTTGTTTCTTCATTTGGCAAAGGAAAAAACGCAGAATAAATTACAGGCCATCGAACTAGATCATGTAGAAGGCGTGTTGGCACTTCCGCGTGTGAAGATTTACTATCAAGTGGCTGTTTTAGACTGCCTGTCACACGCACTTAAAAACATTGCTAGTGACAATAATTTTGATTTAAGCATCATGCTAAAAGTTTCTGGAATAGATCTCTTTTCCTTTTGAAGATCCCTAGATTACACAAGAGCGCGTAGTATAAGGTCCCACAGTTTATTGTAGATCATTTTAAAGGGATCTGGGAAGAATACAAACTCCCTTGTCTACACCCTCAATTAAAACTTTCCTCCTGTGCCGGCCTAGGTTTATGGCTTGGTTAGTTTATACTGAGCAGCTGGCCCAAACTGGGTTTTCGGAGGATTAATTACTTTTCCGTAATAATTAATTTATCCTGTGGCAGAACATTAATAAGGAACAACTCATTTATTAGCTTTACACTTTTTTTAGTTACACCCAAATAAAACATGTCTGCTCAGGTTACATGTTTGATTATGACACACTGTCTGAGAAAACCAGTCAGGCATGTTTTAATAATCCGTTTAGTTGGTGTGGGAAAGGGGTATGGAATATTACTGCAGACCTTGTGTGTAAATCTGCTGCTGGATTTTATGAACAAAATCGCCTCCGCTACGGGATGCAAAATAGCTGTTGCTCAATCGTGCTTTTACACCTGGTTCAGTGACAAAGCCATTCGCGCAGTTAATTTAAAAAGAATGGCATTTTTTTTTGTAAATGGATGTTATACATACAGTGTAAGTTCAAAAAGATGCACACAGGGACGTCCTTGACGTGTTTCAGATGTGGGTTTGAGGTCAGTGACTGGCTCCACATAATATTTACTTTCCTATGCTATGTTCCCTTTGGATCAAAATCTTTTCCAAAAATGGGGCAAGGATGGGTCGAGAAATCTCTCCTGATAAACTCAGGTATTATTTGGTATTTTTACTTCTTCCGGTAATATTCCCATTGGGCTGACCCAGTTTTTCTTCATAGCGACTTTAGTAGCAATATCGCTGAACTGGAAAATGTGTTTTTTGTTCCATCAGTTGCCCAGTGGTACGCTGAAATGCGCAAGGTTAAATTTAATGAGAAGTTGTACGCCAAATGAGTGGTTTCAATTAAAAGGTTTTAGAAAATGTGGCAGAGATGGGAAGCATGGGAAGTTAACAGTTATTAAGGTGCAATGGATGATGTCATTCTTCCAAGGTTGATGATATTCTGCACCATAATATTTTCTTTTATATTTATACTTTTTGATTTTAAGGATTCTCTTGGTATTATTATTGATGGGGACATACAATTGCACTCACTTATTGTACTCTACAAAAGTATGTGCTTTTTGAACTGTGACTCAACTATTTTTCTAAATTTGTACTATAAGTAAGACACTTCCGATTTTGAAATGTGATACTATTTATCTGCTGCATTTTTATAAATAAAAAATAAAAAAACGTATAAAGGTAACTGCAATAACCACAGGTATCCGGGAAGGAGAGTGGGGTGCAAGTAAATCTACAGCACTACATGCCATGAACAGAAGCTTACTGGGTGAGTAACATTTTCCGTTCAAGGCATGTGTGGCTGTAGATACACATTCTTAGCATAGACTGAAAAGCACTCCTCCTCCATAAGCGGTGGCTAGCCACGGGGATTGCAGTTGTTTGGAATAAAGTACATAGAGCAGCTTGGCTGATATTGGCTTGTTGACGGGCCAGCATATCACCACAGTAATGTTTTATAAATGTATGTGGTCTAGACCAATTAGCTGCCTTACATATGTCAGCTATTGGTACATTTCTTAGGAAAGCCATCAAAGCTCCTTTTTTTACGAGTGGTTTGAGATCTAGGAAAGGTAGGTAAAGGTCTTCTAGCTTTGGCATAGAATGTTTGGTTACATTTGACAATCCAACGTGCAGTGCCCAATTTAGAAATGGCTCTTCCTTTGTGGGGGTTGGAGAAAGGAAAAAAAAGTTGTTGTGTCTTTCTAAGTGTCTTGGCTCTATCAGTACAGTTCATGAGGGCTCGTCTGATATCTAAGGTGTGTAGAGCCCTTTCCACAACAGAGTCAGGTTGTGGAACGAATACTGACAATCGAATAGAGTGATTAAGGTGAATTTGAGATACCACCTTACGAAGAAATTTAGGTTTGGTACGGATGGCCAGTAGGAATGATACTTTACAGGATAAGAACTGGAGGGGGAAGGAGGGAGGGGTTTGAACAGAGGGCCCATTAATCTTGCCATTACAATGTTGAGATTCCAAGTAAAAGCTGGTGGCACCCTGGGAGGAATGACCCATTTAAGACCTTCTAAGAAGGCTTTAACAACTAGGATCCTGAATAAGGATGTACATTGGTGTAACCTTATAGATGTAAAGGCTAGGCAGGAGGTGTGTATCTGAATAAGATAACAGACAATTTCCTGAACACTGATTGTTAAGGATCAATTTGTTTGGAATGGCAGTATTGGACATATTTTCCCACTTTGCTGCATAACAAGCATGAGTAGTGTTTTTTTAAGAATGCCCTTTCATATGCAAAGGTAGTGGTAGATTTGAATAACCAAACTCAAGGACTTCAGGAGCCAGATCGCAAGGTTGAGAAACCTCTGGTCCGGGTGTCTGATTTCTCCATGGTTCTGCATGAGAAGGTATTGCCTGTTCGGCACTACCCTGTGGGGAACTATTGAGAGTTCCAGTAGTGTGGTGAACCACGGTTGCCGTGCCCATGTGGAATCCACTAGGATGAGGGATGTCTGCCTGAAGTTTGCAAACCACAAATTAAGCAGTGGGAGAAGTGGAAATGCGTAAGCAAATATCTCTGAACAAGTCATCCATAGTGTGTTGCCCTTGGACTGTGGGAACCTGGAGGCAAAGTTTTGGCATTTTGTGTTTTCAGCGTTGGCGAAGAGATCTATATGTGGGTGACCCCAATGCTGGAAGTATGGGCGGAGGACTTGCGGATGGAGTTCCTACTTGTGGACTTGTTAGCAAATCCTGCTGAGGAGATCTGCAAAGTTGTTGTCTGCTCCCGAAAGGTATTCTGCTAACAGATGAATGTTGTATCAGAGAGCCAACCTCCAGGCTTCTGTGCTAGATCAGAAAGCTGAGGGGATCTGGTGCCCCCCTTTTTTGGAGACAATACATGGCAGTCATATTGTTTGTTTTGATCAGGAGTACCTTGCCAATCAGGTGAGGAAGGAAGGCTTTGAGCACTAGATGAACAGCTAGCAACTGCTTGTAACTGATATAGAGATGTCTCTGGCTGAGCGTCCAGCATCCCTGGACTATGACATCATATGAATGCGCACCCCAACCCATGAGGGAGGCTTCTGTTGTTATGGTTCTCTTTGGAACTGGGTCTAGGACCAGCCGTCTTTTGAGGAGATTGCCACTCTCTGCGGTGGTGGAGCACCAACAATCTTGCCGGCCTACCAATAGTAGATCTTCCAGTGGTCTCTCCTGAGTCCATTAGTGCACTAAGCACACCTGCAGTAGTGCATGTTGAGTCTGCCATGGGGTACTGTGGCTATGCATGAAGCCATCATATTGAGGAGTCGCATGACTGTCCTCACTGTTACCTGCTGGAGAAGCTGTAACCGTGGAATGAGTGCCTGGAAAGTTTGAATCTAGCGGCATTGGGGGGAGCTATCCCCTATGTGAGTGCAGGATGGCTCCCAGGTAGGGTTGTACTTGGTGGGGTTGGAGGTGAGATTTGACTGATGTGATGGTAAAGCCTCATTGATGAAGTAGGTTTATGGTGGCTTGAGTGTGTTGAAAACAGAGTTGTAGAGTTGCACTTTTGATGAGGCGATCATCTAAATATGGAAAAATGTGTATGTTTTATCTGAGGAGGTGAGCTGCTACTACTGCGAGACACTTTGTGAAATTCCTGGGGGCAGTTGTAACTCCGGAGGTGAGCATCTTGAATTAGAAATGGTTTATTATGAACTTGAGGTATCAGCGATGCACTGGATGTATAGGAATGTGGAAGTAGGCATCTCTCAGATCGAGTGCAGCCATGAAGTCCCTTTGTTGCAGTAATGGAATGACATCTTGAAGGGTTACCATGTGAAAGTGCCTGACAGGATGTATTGATTTAGGGGTTTGAGGTCCAAGATTGGTTTTAAGGAAGCATCCTTTTTTGGTATAAGGAAGTAGAGTAGAGTGAATAACTCCTGTGCTGTTTGGTATATAGGCACTGGTTCTATCATACCTTTTTTGAGAAGTGCCTAAACTTCCTCTTTGAGCAACTGTTGATGTTCTGTTGAGTCTGTGTTTATGAGGTGCGAGGTTTGGAGGTGTGGAAGTGAGCTCCAGACAGTCACCATGTTGGATAATATCTAACACCCCTGGTTGGAGGTGATGTTCCGCTATGTGGGAAAGAACCATTGTAGTCTCCCCCGACAGGTGTAGTGTGATCGGGGGATGGTTGTCAAGGCTTGGTGGTGTAGATGGAAGGTTTGGTAAAATCACATTTGCCTCTGCCCTTGGAATTGTTTTGTCTATGTGAACCACGATAATATCCCCTTAGGGAGGGTGATGTGGAGTTTTCAGGGGAGGTTGTTTTGGATCCTCTACGATGAGAGGAGCGGGGAAAGGAGCCATGTTGCGATGGGTTTTACAATGCTTTCAAGACTTTAGCCGTCTCATTGTCCTTTTTTATTTCTTTGAGGAGGTTGCCTACCTGGGGTCAAAAAAGATATTTTCTGTCAAAGAGGAGAGATAGAAAGTTCTGATGAACTTCACGCTAAAAACCTGACAGCCTTCGCCAGGCATGTTGTCTAAGGAGCAGGCTTGAATTAATGCCCCTAGCTGCTGTGTCAGCTGCAATGAGGGCACAATATATGGTTGCATTTGATATAAGTCTGCCCTCTGAGGCAATCTGATATGCCCTTTTTGTACTCTTCTGGAAAATGCTGGAGAATCTCCTCCATGTCATTCCAAAGTGCCCTGTCATAGCGCAATAAGAGGCCAATGGGGTTTCTAATCCTCCAGTGGTTGGCAGATTGTGCAGCCACTCTCTTACCATCAGCATCTATTTTCTTGCTCTCCCTATCTGGTGGGGGCGCATCACCATATGTCTGAGAGTTTTCCATTTTATGAACTGTGGCCTCCACTAGGAGTCAAGTGTAAGTGTCCCTTAATGTATGTAGGGTCAATTGGTGAGGGTTTCTATTTTTTATTGACCCCGGGAGTGATCATTTTAGCTCTAATGGGATAATTGAAAATATGTGTGAGTGTGTCTAAGCATATCCTTAAAACTTGTCAGATATTGTGCCAAACACTGATTGGACAAGAGGGTTTAAAATAAAAAAATCATTCTCTAAAGGCTTAGTACGTAGAAGTACTTTAGTGAATGTAGCTGTTCTACTTTTTAAGTCATGATAAGTTGTTGTATCATTGGGGGAATGTTTGACCGGATATATATCGGGGATTGTATTATCAGGTGAGACTGTGTCATATGAATCTCATGGATCATCTCAAGGTGGGATTGAGTATTTATCATCATCCCTCCATACCTTGTGTAGGAGTGCAGTCAACCCTTGAGTGATTCAGTAATATGGTGAATAGGTGAGAGTTGTGATGATGGGGGTCGCCTTATCCTGCTTTTTCTTGTTTCTTGGAGGAAGTGGACTGTCCAAAGCCTCCTCAAAAGACAGCTGTTTTTTTTACGGTTGTGCCAGTGTGTGAGGGGGTCTAGTGAGGATACGTTATGTATCTGGGTGAAACATTCGGTGCTTTTGCCTTGAGTCCAATTCCTGGTAAAGTCTCTCAAGCACTGGAGGTACTGCTTCCACCATGTGTTTAGCAACTGAGTGAGTATTCTACTCGGTTACAGGTTTAGCCAATGTTCTTTTCAGTGCCAGCACTTTCGGCTTCAAAGCCAATTTTCTTGCTACAAAGGTAGAATGGTATTTCAGCTCTGAAGCTTTGGGCGCTGAAGGTTGACTCCAGTCTGATGTGGTGGGCTTGGGGTTGACAGTCAGCTGTTTAGGCTGTCTTTTTGGTGCCGAGGCTGGACGTGTCCGAATCAGCAGGTCAGTTCCAACCATAGTCCAAAGGCATTGGTGGCCCAACAACTGTCTTTGTTTTTTGGTGTTAAGGTAGTTGAGTTTTTGTCGAAGTGTGTTGTGGCCAGAGTGGAGGTGTGACAGTACTCCCGGTTTGCCCTGGAGTGATGTCACGCATTTCCATATTGAATCCAGGGCTCTGAACAGGGGAAAGATTATCTTTGTCAGCAGCCAATACCTTGAGTTCTGGGTCTTCCGAACCAAAGAGGTCTTGTGGGTCTAGAAAGAGTGGTTGAATCTCTAGAGTCTAAATTGAACACAGTCACATAACTGCTAACACATGCTATTGGGTCACAGGGTAGTAAAGCTGATTCTGTTATGCTTTTGCTCCCCCCTTTACCTAAACCTGGCTGCTTGCAACAGAACAGACGGGAGACCAATTTGGGTGCCCACAGAACACAGCAAGTGTGCCCTGCCTATCACCACTAGTTTGTTAGGAATCAGGGTGGAAAATGAAGGAGATGTTCAGAGCAGGACCATACAAGTCACCCTAAATTTGGCACCTCATGCTATGCAGAGCCTACCAGAGACACTGCTGACCCCGGACCTCGAAGCCGCCCTCAGCCCGGGTGGTCTTGTGCCGAGGATAGCTCCAAGCTGTCGTAGCACCCACCCACGGGGGAAACTCTGGCGCTACGCATTGGACTCCCACAAATCTGGATGAGTTAAAGAAGTTCTTGGGTTTAACTTTTGTGATGGGCTTGATAAGGAAGCCATCACTGTCTTTATATTGGTCTACTAGTCCGTTGATGGCAATGCCTATATTTCCTGAAGCCATGATTCGTGATCTGTATTTGCTTCGGTTCCAGATGCTGCATTTTGTTAATAATGCTTCAGCATTGCCACAAGATCACCCTTATTGTGACTGTCTCTTCAAGATTCGACCTGTCTTGATCATTTTGTAGATCTCTTTTCAGAGATCTGTGTTCCAAGGAAATAAAATAGCAGTGGATGAGTCTTTGGTCCTGTCCAAGGGCTGTTTGGTTTTTACTCAGTACATTCCTAGCAAGAGGGTATGTTATGGAATTAAAATGTATATGCTGTCTGAGAGTAGGATTGGATATGTCTATAATGTCAGAGTTTACACAGGTAGGGTATGTTTTATTGACCTTCCTGGTTGTCCGTCCACTTTTGGAGTCAGTGCAAAAATTGTGTGGGAACATGGTGGAGGACTTTTTAACAAAGCTCACCATTTATACGTAGATAACTTCTACACTGGTGTGCAAATGTACAAGGAATTGTTTAAAGTGGGCACTGTTGTTTGTGGCACAATCTGCCCTAATTGTAAAGGTTACCCTAAAGAGCTTGTATATAAAAAGCTTCAGGGGGGACAGTGCAGTGCCTTGCAAAGGGCTGAATTTCTAGCCTTGAAATTTTCAGACAGGAGAGATGTCCACATGCTGACGATCATTCTTGAGGAAAGTAGTTCACCTGTGACTGTTTGGGGAAAGTTGCGGAAGCGTGTAAACCTGTTTGCATTTTAGACTACAATAAGCACATGGGTTGTGTAGCTAAAGTACATCAGAGGTTAGAGCCATACACTACGGTGCGTAAGGCTGACATTTGGTATACAAAGTTGCTTATCCATTTGTTTCATTTAGTAACCGTCATTGCTTTTGTTATATTCAAGGACTGTTCTCCAGATCCAAAGATGACTTTTTTAATTTTCAGCAGTCTGCGATAGGCAGTCTTGTTGTACTGGAGCAGGCAAGGGTTCCTAGAGTTGAAGTGATGGAGGACGTAGCTAGATTGAAAGATTGCCACTTTCCTGATAACATTCCTCCCATGCTAAAAAAAAAAAACTTTCCTTGTAGGAGATGTAGAGTCTGTGTCCGAAGAGGCGTGTGGAAGGAGTCGTATGTACAGCCCTGAGTGTCCTTCTAATCCTGGGCTATATGTGCCTGCACGTTTTAAATTGGACCACGCACAACAAAAATATCAGGAGCATCCGTGAGCATAAAAGTGAGCTGACTGGTCTGTATTGTCTTAGATTTCTTGTTCAGTTTAATTGTTGGCAGTAGTTTGATGTATTTAGTTAGACCTATTGTGTTTGTAGCAGTAGTTGGTTTTTCATCTCTTTCAAAATGGTTTGTGTTTAAAAAAATTGTGATGGTGGTGTGTGTGGACTGGTACTTGGCTGGCGGTGTGCATCTACTGGCATTTGGCTGGCAGTGTGGGATGGCAGTGTGCGTGTACTGGCACTTGGCTGGTGGTGTGGGATGGTGGGGTGTGTGTACTGGCGCTTGGCTGACGTTATGCATGGGTTGCTCTTGACTGGAGGTGTGCGCGGACTGGCACTTGTCTGACAGTGTGTGTGGACTGGCGGTTGGCTGGCAGTGTGCGTGGATGGCTCTTGGCTGTCGGTGTGTGTAGACTGGCAGTTAGTAGGTGTTGTGCGTGGATGCCGCTAGGCTGGCGGTGTGCATGGACTAGCGATTGGCTGGCAGTGTGCATGGACTGGCTCTTGGCTGGTGGTGTGTGAGCTAGCATTTGGCTGGAAGTGTGTGTGTAGTGACTTGCTGCTGGTCAGTACACACACATTGCCAGCCAAATGCCAGTCGATACACTCTATCAACCGCCACCTGGTGTGATTGTCATGTCAGTCATGTGTGCATATGAAAGTGTTGGGCCTCTGAATGACGCAGTCTGTTGATGTTAGTGTTGTAATGTGCTGGGCCCGTGGATGGCTGTATGGATGGTTTGCGTCTGTCATGCATGAAAGGTGTGTGAATGAACTGTAATGAGATTGGCACCCTGTCGTGGCTTTACAGCTCAGGAGCTGTGAGTCACTGGTTCCGTTTTTTTAACATTCGATTATTAACAGTGTATTTCATTTTTGTGAAATGTCTTGTTAATAAAATTTACATTTTGAATTTTCATTTACCCTTGTGCCAAATCCAACCAGTATGTGTGTATCCTTGAGGAATAGATGATTGTGCAGTAATATTAGTCTTTTCTGTCTTTCTCTGCCAGGATGGACATTGTCTCTAGGGTAAAACCTACCAACTCTAGATATTTTTGTAAACTAGATACCCAGAAGAGTACAGGGTGGTGTGCCTCTTGTGGATGTCACAAAGTTTTCTTACCCACAATGCCCTGCAAACCTCAACATTTGACTAAATCACACATTTTCCCTGCATTTCTGGGCCATATTCGTCCAGAATCAGAAGGAAAACACCAAAGTCCTATAGCCTAGCGTTTTCCCACATCTCTCAAAAAATGCTGACCCACTTGTGTGGCGGGGCGTAGAGCCCGTAACAGGAATGTATCAAACTAACATCAATGGGAGTCTGCGCACAGGGATCCTCACTGACCTTGGTTTGATTTCTTCTGTTGCAGGCATTAGGCCCAGCCACACAAGTTAGGTACTGTTTGTATCAGAAGACTTGGGGGAATGCTAAGTGGAAGGAAGTTTGTGGCTCAGCTCAGGTTCCAGAACTTTCCATTACAGAAATGTGATGAAAATGTGCGTTTTTAGTCAAAGCTTTGTAAAGAAGTCTGGGTAACAAAAACTAGTGACAGACACACATGTCTCCCCAACCTGGATTCCTTTAGGTATCTAGTTTTTAAAAATGTATATGTTTACTAGGTTTCCTTAGGTGCCTGCTGAGCTAGGGCCCAAATTCCACAGCTAGGTACATTGCAATAAAGGGCCAGTTTTCAGTGCAAAATGTGATGTCTGTGTTGGGTTTTGGGTTGTTTCATGTTGTGGGCACTAAGCCTACCCACACAAGTGAGCTATCATGTTTATTAGAAGACCTGTGGAATTGCTGGGTGGTAGGAAGTTTTTGGCTTTCCTGCAGATTCCAGAACTTTTCATCACAAAAATGTGAGGAAATCACAGTTTGAGATTTCTAAGGGGTTCTAACACAGCCTGGTGAGAGTCATGCAAGTCATCCCATCCCATCGTGGATTCGTCTAGCTGTCTAGTTTTAAAAAATGTGTAGGTTTACAAGGTTTCTCTCAATGCTGGCTGAGCTGTGGCCCAAAATTCACAGGTAGGCACCTTGCAAAAAAAGGTCAGTTTTCAGTGGGAAAATGTGATGTTTCCACGTTGCGTTTTCAGTCATTTCCTGTCGCAGCCTACCCCCATAATTGAGGTACCATTTTTATCAGAAGATGTAGGGGGATTCTGGGTGGAAGGAAGTTTATGGCTACCCACAGATTCCAGAGCTTTCTATTGCAGAAATGTGAGGAAAATGTATTTTTGTAGTCGAATTTTGAGGTTTGCAAGGGATTCTGGGTAGCACAACCTAGTGAGAGCCACGGAAGTCACCCCATCCTCAAGTTTTCTAGGTGTCTAGTTTTAAAAAATGTATACATTTACCTGGTTTACCTAGGTGCTGGCTGAGCTAAGGCCCAAAATCCACAGTTAGGCACATTGCAAATAAAGGGGTCAGTTTTCAGTGGGAAAATGTGATGTGTCCATATTGGGTTTTCATCCATTTCCTGTCACAAGCGCTACCCATACAAGTAAGGCACCATTTTATCAGAAGTTTGTGGCTCCCCACTGATTCCAGAACTTTCCATCACAGAAATGTGAGGAAAATGTGTTTTTTAGTCAAAGTTTGAGGTTTGCAAGGGATTCTGGGTAACACAGCCTGGTGAGAGCCACGGAAGTAACCCCAACCTGGATTCCTCTAGGTGGCTAATTTTAAAAAAATGTATAGGTTTGCTAGTTCTGAGCTAGGGCCCAAAATCCACAGCTAGGCTCATTTAAAAAAAGGCAAATTTTTCAGTGGAAAAATTTGATTTGTCCACCTTAAGTTTTTGGCTGTTTTCCGGTGGCAGGCACTAGGTCCACCCACACAAGTGAAATACCATTTTTATCAGGAGACTTAGGGGAAGACATAAAGTAGAACAAGTGTTAACAATTGTATTTCTCTGCATTTACGCCTTCCAAATGTCAGACAGAATGTAAGAAAGAAGTCATTTTGAGAAATGCTCTCTAAGTCACATGCTAATATGGGTATCTACAAATTCAGAGATATGCTAATTACCACTGCTTCAAAACTCCATATCTTGTGCCCCTTTTGGAAATACATAGGTTTCCTTGATACCTATTTTCTTTATTTATAGTTTACCATATCGATTGCTCTACACCCGGGAAACAATGAAAAATCATTGCAAGGTGCAACTCAGCTCTTGGCTCTGCGAAAACCCACAAACACTATACATCCCCGCAAGCAGAAGGGTCTAGCAGATGTAGTAATATATAGCTTTTGTAAATCGGACATCATGATGAGAATTTACAAATGAAAACATTGTCACAAATGCCTGTTTTTTTCTACTAACTTTCAATTTTTTTTACATTCAACTCTTGGTTTCTTTAGGAAACCTTAAAGGATCTTCATAAATGACCTCTTGCTAAATTCAATATTTTGTATAGTTTTCAGAAATGTATAGCTTTCTGGAATCCACCATGGGTTTCACACCAGTTTCCACCAAAAACTGGAAGGAGGTTGAAAGCACCCAAAAAATAGGAAAAATGGGGTATCCCCCAGTAAAATGCGAATATTATGTTAAAAAATGTGGTTTTCTGAATCAGGTCTGCCTGTTCCTGAAAGCTGGGAAGATGGCAATTTTAGAACCACAAACTTTTTGTTGATGCCATTTGCAGAAAAAAAGACACGTTCTTCTGCCACACCTTTTTCCCAAAAAAGAGGATATGGCATAACTGCCAGAGCTGCCGACTTTGGAGCTGGGGAGCAAGGTTTGAATCTCAGGGTCGGCTCAACATCCTGTGATTCTGGGCAAATCACCCTCCCCATGATTCGCAAAAAAGAATGTGTCCTTGTGTAATGTAACTGATGCTCATGTAAAGCGCTCCAATACCTTCGGGGTGAGTTTGTGTTATATAAATCTGCAAAAAAAAAATCACTATATTGTGCCAAATTTCTCGGTCCCCTCCAGTGTAATCCTCAAATCCTGGGAACATTTAGAATTCCCAGGATGTTGGTAAAAAAAGAACAAATTTGGCATTGATAGCTTATATGGACAAGAAGATATGGAGGCCTAAGCACAAGCTACCCCAAATAACCAAAAAAGGCTTTGCATTGGGAGGAAGGGCTTAGCAGCAAGAGGGCTAAACATCTTAGAGAACCATTTGTAATCCTTACCTCATAACGCCAAGCTTATTCTGGCAGGCAATTTCTTTTTTTTATTTTCTTTTTTTATTATTTGTAATCTTTTCTAGAGACGCAGTGTACAATACGTCAACAATTGCCAGTAGATAGAAGAGACAGTATCAAAGTTCATATGTGCAGTATCATAACCAAATAAATATAGTGCAAATCTAAATTGAGAGCAAGGTATCAGCGTGTATCCACATCACCTCAAAATTCATCCCCCCTAACACAAATCAAGTAGTAAGCCAGAAAACACATTCATATCCCCACAAAAATCATGGACTTAAATAAAGTGACAATGCATACAAATCAGTAACCAAGTTCAGTCGTGGGTGCCCCCCACAGAGTCCTAACCCCAAGGTAAGCCAGGGCAACTAACTGCTCAATTAACAGACTTAATGATACCAAGTACACATACCATTAGCCCGGACCTGGAAAAATAGGCTCAATGTTTCTCAGAAACTATCCCATAGCCTCAGACCCACGATTAACACATAGATTGAGGGAGCTTCTGCTGGAGTTAACCTAGCTATCCTACCCGTAACCAGTATGCCCATGTGCTGCAGCATGCAAGACCAATACCGTATTTATCGGCGTATAACACGCACTTTTTCTCCCTGAAAATAGGGGGCAAATGATGTGTGCGTGTTATACGCCGATAAAATTGAATGGGTTTTTTTTCTGAAATTTCCTCTTAAAAAGAGGTGCGTGTTATACGCCGGTGCGTGTTATACGCCGATAAATACGGTAGTTAAAAGTAAGATTAGAAACTGTCCAGCCCCCTCGCTCTCGGGGGAGTACCATATATTTCAAAGCCCCTCTTGCCGTCTTAAACCCCCAGAGAAAGCTAAAAACACAAACTTTCAAATTTCCCCAGCCTAAACTTGCTCATTTCCAGGGGAACAGCCCAGAACAAATACATTATTTTTAGCAAGATTGTCATTTTAAGTACATTGCACCTCCCTACCAATGATAAATACAGATAGTTGATTCTTCTCAATTCCAGCAGTGGGGCCAGATTTATTGTGACCAGATGTCCTAAATGTGCTGTCATCTGCACCCCCAAATAAGTTGCCTCCTCAACTCATCAGGAATCACTACACCCAAGCCCATTAGTATAGACCACTTGTGTCTTGGTGACATTCAAGTTGTAGCCTGGAAACACCCCAAAGGCTTTTGCTTCCTTTTCTATCTTCTTTCAGAGCTGATGAGGGGTCTGAGGTGATCACCACTATATTGTCCGTGTAGGCTAAGGTTTTATTATCTATTAGGCCTGTCACGACAGGGCGGATCCCAGAATTCCCACTCCAAGAGTATAATAAAAGGGTCGGTATAAAGTGCAAATAACAAAGATGAGCAAGGACAGCCTTGGCTTGTCCTTCTAATAATCAAAATGTTTTCTGACTAACGTCCCATAATCCGTAGTCCCGCAATGGGAGTTTCATACAGTGCTTTAACAGCTTTAATTGAATGTTTAATAAAAAGTTTATGGCTACAGAATTTAGCAGCAATTTCCTTATTTAAAAAATACTGCACAATTCTAGCCTTCAACATAGCCTTTAACACTGGGTTATTTGTGTGTATACCAGAGGTCCTACAGCGCTGACCTATTTCTTGAGCCTGAAGTTCCTCCAATGCTGGGCGATCTTTATGCAGCGCCTAGGTCGCATTACGTCTTAGCTTTTGCTGATGTAAGACATAGCTTAATGTTTTCCCCCTGATTTCAGCCTTCAAAGCATCCCTTACCATAGTTTCTATAGCAGTGCCCCTGTCGATCTCCAAAACCCCAGTCAGCCATTGGCACATATGAGCCAGGTACTCTGAATCTAGCAGAAACTTCCTGTCAAATGTCCAATTAAACCGTGATTTTTCCAGCCCCTACCAACTTATTATGTGGGTAGGAGAAGAATGTATATTCTAGGTCTGGCGCCCTACACTTTTCCCAAATATCCACGAGCTGATGATCTTTAATCATTCGCTAGAATGCCCTCTATACCACGGGCTTCCAGCCTGAGTACACCCGGGGTCCCTGCTGATCTTTCTTCACTTCCAGATGTAAATTGAAGTCCCCGCGTAAGATCTGAGGTGTAGCCCACGTGACTAGCTCTATATTCAAAGAGGCAGTAAGATTCACTTCATCAACATTAGCGCCATACACGGAGCACACTGTGAACCTCATAACTCCAAGCTTTTTCTGATGGGCGATTTCAATACTACTTATGAGCCGTTGGATTGCATCACACCAATCATTGAAGATGAGGCTCTGGCTATCCCAGAATTGAGTGCTCCTCTCATAAAAAACTTGTTCTGCTATTAGCTGTACAATTAGCACTACTTACCATTGTTCCCAAGTTACATCCTTACAATAGAAGATCCTTTTCTGATGCAGACAGTGCCTTTACATCATCTAGGAGTAGAATCGACTGCATGATGCAGTCCCTTAGTTTCTGGAGCTGGTTGGTGGACTTTTGTGTAATTAAAAGATCGGAGAGCAACCCTAATGACTTGCATCTAACATTGAAAGAGGGTTTTTTAGATATCTGTGAGCTGGCCAATGCATATGAGAATGTTATTGTTGGAAATTCCAGTAGGGTCCTTAAGTGGCCAAAAGTACACTCTTACCCGGAGTGACTTTCTTCAATTTATGATTACATTGTTTCAGCTCCTTCTTCCTGCGAGGATGACCATCTGCATGCAATCCGTATTAATGATATTTATGGACATTTGTTTGACTCTCTAAGGCATCTTGTTGAAGTTGAAGTCCGAGGCAGCGCTTTTAGGGGAGTTTTCCCTAAGTCTTCTCCTTGATTTACCAGGGAATGTAGACAGGTGAAAACCCTCTTGTTAAAAAGTCCTTGTATCCTTCACAGATTTGTGAGTGCACACTCCATTGAAAAGGAATGGTGGCAGTAAATAAAAAGAACTGGAATGATACTATTTGGCAGGACTCAAGAAGGAATGACGTCTTCCTTCTGGCACATAATTGCCCGTGGTAGTCTGGAAGTGCGCACTCCAACCGTTCACCATATTTAGCATCAGGCATTGTTTCAGCACTTTTTCAATCTTTACTCTACTCTCGCTTCTGAAAATATGTCCTGTAGTTTTGACTCATGCCCCACGGCTAATGGTAGTCTTGCTGTGCCTGGCCAGGAGTTTTTCTCCCTGGGTGATACCAAAGAAGCGATAATGTCCTTAAGCCTGGTAAAGCGCCAGTCCTAAATCTTATTCCTGGAGATCTGTATCGCTGAAAGATAGAAATCTGGGCTCTGTACATTAACATCTTATGTAATGCTACTATGTCCCTGATACTTGGAGAGGTGCTGTATTTCTTCCTGTCTATAAAAAGTGTGCAAGATCCGACCTACATAATTACATGCCCATTAGTTTAATTGACATCCTTCAAAAGGTGTTTTGCCGGTATGTCTTAGCTAAATTGCAGCAGTGGGTTTGTGATGGTTACATACTTCCCACTTTCCAAGCAGGGTTCAGAGCTAAGGTAGGAGCAGTAGACCAGACTTTTAGGTTTATGATGATTCTTGAGAAATACATCATGATACTGAAAGATCATCTTTATGTAGCCTTCATCGACCTGAGAGCTGCTTTTGATTTGGTCCCCAGGGCTTGTCTTTGGGAGTCTTTGAGATTGAGGGAGGCCCCACCCCATTTGGTAGGGGTTATGGAGAGACTTCATGAGAACAACTACACCCAAGTTCATTGGGGTACAGATTAGCGTTACTCCAATGCCGGGAGGGGTGTGTTCTTGTGCCAAAGTTATTTTCACTATACATAACTGACGCATTCAAATACCTTAATGATTCCATTCATAATGCCCCTAAACCTGGTGGTGTTCCTATCCCTGATTTGATGTCTGTTGACGATACCCTGCTCATCTTAAGGACCTTTGTTGTAATCCAAAATGTATTAAATCAATTCCACTACTTCTGTAATTCAACCAGCCTAGAAATGAACACTCAGAAAACAAAATTTATGACCATACGACTGCATCGATCTTTCTGTAAGAACTTGAAACGTGGGGCCACACTATTGTAGGACATCAGTCACTTTGACTATTTAGGAGTAACAATTTGCAGAATCCTATTATGGTCTGAACATATCAAAAAAGCAATGCTGCATTAATTAGCAGCACTAGGGAAATTCTACAGGGATACCTCTTTGAGGGCAGCGTCTCCGGCTCTAGAAGTGTATAAGGCCTCCGTACAGTAGTCTGCACTATACGGAGTAGAGGCTTCACTAAATCCTCTTACATTAAATCATCTTACAGTAAAAGAAAACTATTTTATACAATCATAATTGAACCTACCCCTCAACACTCCCATTGTTCCCGTTTATTTTGATCTGGGTCT
Source organism: Pleurodeles waltl (assembly GCF_031143425.1). Lineage (NCBI taxonomy): Eukaryota > Metazoa > Chordata > Amphibia > Caudata > Salamandridae > Pleurodeles > Pleurodeles waltl. Next base: position 103,641,493 of record NC_090443.1, read on the forward strand.
AAAACAGATTGGTGATCTGCCAGTTCTGAGACCTGTGGTATTTTGGGTTAGGATCTTGTCTGCTCCTTAATTAGAATCTTACAGGCAAGGTTTAGAGGAATTTATTTGGATGAACAGGAACCTGACTGTTCCATGGCTGTCACACATTAATAAATGGCTTTACACCCTGGGAGTGACCGCAGTGTGACCACTCATCCAAAGTTATAGTGAAGAAAGCTTTCTGGGAGTACATGCAAGTTGAGTATGTCAGGAATTCCGTAAGTGATAACCTTACTGGAAGTTTATTTTCCCAAAAGATCCACCTTGAACTTAGAAGTATTTCTTGATGCGATTATTCCGCACTGGTACAAAACACTTTGTAGTAACTTTATGTTTGGCACACTGGCACTGAAAAGTTATACTTGCAAGGGGCACAGGGTGTTCCCAGATAAACAATTTTGCTCCTTTTCCCCTGATCAGGTGGAGTCTATCGAACATGCTATGTTTAGTTGTCCATTGTATTCATGTGCCAGAGCACAATGGCTGAAACCCTATTGTTGGAATCTGGAGAACAGGAATGTGATACCTGCTTTCAGCTCGCATTTGAGTAGGGCAACAGTCTTTTGTATGAGCAGTTTTTTCTTTGCAGTGGGGTTGACTGGGAAATGCTTGGGTCTCCCTTTATAGAAATGTTGTTCTGTTTTATGTGGCACCCAATTAATTTGTCACTGCCTCCCCAGTGTCGGGGGCTTGGACTATTGAATGAATGATAGCCCCTTAATGTTATGTAGTGCTCATTTTAATTCCACATTGCTATTGCAATGTATTATTATTTAGTTATGATTCATAATGTGATTATGATCTTCATAATTTGTATGTTGTATATTCCCTCCTGTGTTGCATATTTATTTTTTTACTGTAAGACATGCCCCCTGTCGTATTTGTACCCCAACTCAAATGGTTGATCCAAGGAACCTCAGGTGTTATGTGCATGCTGTAATTTACCCGAGCAAGATGATGGTACTACCCTGTGCAGAAAACACTTTGAGATGCTTGTGCGGGTTTCAGCCATTATGCTCTGGCACATGAATACAATGGACAACTAAACATAACTTGTTTTTCTTTTTTTGGGGTTTTATGTTACAATTTATTCTGTAATGTTATGGGTTTTTACTGATGTTTTTGCTATCGTGTGTTTTATTGTATACTGCTTCTATGGTCTTTGACCAAAATAAAGTATATTATTACTGTTTGGAAGACCCATGTCAACTCCAAAATCCTGGAGAAAGTAATAGTGACAAGATTGCATCAAGATGTGCAGGCAGTGGTTTCGTATTTGGATATGAGATGAAGAAAAAGCTGACAAAGCAACAGGTTGTATCTTTTTACTTTTTTCTGATATAAAATTTTGCACTTTGCACCCAGTCACAATAATTAGAAAGTAAATATCACTGAGTAGCTTCTTTCACTTATCACTGTGTACACAGCTTCACAATTATTAACAAATATATTAATCTTACATACCTTTATTATCATTTTGTCCATGTTATGAGTAATATATCTTCTCTCTTCTGGGCATTTCCTCGTCTTGAGTTACGTGTGCTAATAAATTAATCAAATGTGAATATGCGTGTCCAATACCATGCACATTTAGTTTATTTTATGTTCTTCTCCTGAAAATAGGTAAAGGACGAGGCCACTCTTTGCCAATTCATTTTTCTAAGGTTTTAAACAACAGTGAAATAAAGCTATAAAAGCTAGGCACAAGGAGTGAAGGATTACAGAGTAACCTTCATTGTAGGTATCAATGGGATAGGCTGTGCAGAATCATACCACCAATTTTAATTGAATGCTACCGGGTAGGCAGGTACTTAACGTTCGCCCACTGAACTTATCAGTGCAGTTGGCATTCCTCAACAAGAATACCAGGCCTTGCTATTATATTGACATATATTCAGTACCTATCGTTCAAATAGGTATGCAGTTGTGAGCCATCTCTGCAACTCGAGATAGGTTTTAATTTTCTGCTGTGCTAGAATTATCTTAGTGCGTAGAAGTAGCAGAATGGGGTAGGCTTTCTATAAAGGTATAACAGCAAATACTCTGGAGGTTTCCCTTTTATTCACACTTTTGGTAAACACTGCTACAATTTTATTTGTCTTTCTTAAAGTTACAATTCATATTGTGTGCACTAGATTAGAGTTTTTAGTTGAAAATAAATCTTTAAAATGTATTCCTCGTTTTCTAGTGATCTATTATTTTTAAATAAAAGAGGGCTTGGTGTTCAGTTATTATCTCTGTTTTGTTTCCTAGGACTGATTTTTACTTGAAGCAGATCTCACGCGGATATTTCTCAGTGGGTAGTGGGGTGTTTGCAGTCTGTCTGGTTTTCTGTCTTATGTTGGTACATTAACTGAGTCCTTAGTGCCAAGGGATTTAGCTAACTGAACCCTCCAATTCTAGAACAATTTGACTGGGTGAACTAATAGAGGCACTATTCATTTGAAAGAATTAACCAAACAACAAAGTGTGGGACTATACGTCCTGGGAATAGGCACCAGTATATGTTTTGTGGTAGAGAGGAGCAAGAAAGAAACAGAACATGTAGAGAAAAAAAAGTCAGCACCTCATGTTTAAATTTCCCACCAGGCTTCTCTTAGGTACACACAGGTACAGATCACACACAGCAACTCCAGCTTGTGGAAAACAGTGGATATTGCTGCTCCAAAGGATTTGGCCGTCAAATGTGAACAGCACCATCAGCCACAGCTCGCCATTAATTCAATAGCACAAAGCATTGCTTTATCCGTACTATCCTCCCCTTCCCCATTATAAACAATAGCAATCATGTTCCAGCATGCAGTTCAGCTTTGTAAAGATTAAAGTTTGGGCAAAGGATCCATTTCTGCTCAGTGATGCCGTGTCCTGACTATTGTTGTCCATTTTTTTGTTTTACATTCGACTACTACCACTCATTGATGACTTCTGCTATTTATTGCTGCTAACCTTTTTACAGTGAAACATCTCTCTTTACCTGGCTGAATATGTAACCACTCAGAGCAAAAATGCAGCACAAACATATGATGGAAGTAATGCTGAACATTGTCAAACATTCACCCCCCAGTTTCATATCTGTGTTTAATCTATCATTATTTTGCTTGCCATGCCATTTCAGTTTGGACCCAGCCTTATGTAAATCAGCCTTGACCCTGCTCCCCATGGGAACAGTCAACCCTGAACTCCCAGGCCAGGTCCTCTCTGGACCGAAAAACAAGTATCCTGGGACCTGTTTCTGGATAGCACTCCATCCATCATTGTAGGTTTGGATACCACCAGTTTATCACTGGCCTTTGGTGTGGCAGATTTGTGTCTGGCTGAATACTGATGGATTGGTGTGTGTGTGTGTGTCATAATATGGTGAACGGATATCTGCCTCCGGTAAGTTGGCGGCAGTCAGCGTGGCGGTAAGTGGGAGTTACTGCCAATGTCATAATGAGGGCCTAAGTTTCTTAGGAAGTACCTCTATGATGGCCGAAACATGTTGTCAGTTTGAAAAGGGTGTAGATCTACTACACACCCTGACGCCCCACCTTATAGAATGGAGCGAACTAGTTTTAATCCTGAATAAAGATAATCTTTGGATAGATACTGAGATAGTTTTAACTTTAACCTTTTTACCACACTGGTACCTTACTGACCAAGAGACGATTTATCTAGATCTCCTTACCCCTGAAGGAGTCAGATCTCCCCTGAAGTTACTGTTGAGGCCGCCAGGTCAGTATCATCTGAACCTGGTGGCTTCAACTAGCCAGCGATAAAGCATGCCACAATTAAGTGGGTGAGGCTTTTCCATCCATGAAGGAAATACCCCCTAATGAAGGGGAATACTCATGGTAGCGCAGTAGGCATTAAATAAGTATAATAAAGCTTCGGCCTGATCACCATCCCCGCCTGCCTTCTTTTTCCTACTTTCCAGAGGTTTCCTCCTAAGAATCATCCTTGGTCCCAAGCCTTTTCCTCCACAAACTGCCTTGTTCACTCTTTCATCTCCCCTTATCACTACACCCCTCTCATTGTCATCCCTTCATTTCTTCCCCTTACAGCTGGGCCTGGGGTGGAAGAGGGCCACACTAATGGGGAAAGTTGGTTCCAGCCCCCTAAGAATAATTTTAAGTTACTTAACTTAATTTGTCTCATATTAAACAGTGTGTGTGCTTGTGTGTAGGTGTGTATGGTTGTGAATTGTGTGTGTGTGCTTGTGGAGAGATGGAAAGACTTAGACAAGCATTAACAATGCCAATAGGTCTGGCCTATGAATGAAAGTACCTTTTGTGCCATTGATGGGTTTAAACACTCAATAAGTCATCATAATGCACTCTGTCACTCATTTGTGCACTCATGCACCCATTCATCCATCTGTTGACTTGCTTTCATCCTCCAATACAGCCACAGTTAAACACACGCAAACTCAACATATTCAAGATAAACTAAATGGAAGTGTAAAAAATAAAACATGCTGCTTTCTGATGGATACAACTACCTGTGGATTCCTCACCTAATGAATTCTCCGCAATGCGCAGCATTCGACGGAAACTTCTTTCCAGCTCTGCATGTCGGCGAGGATGTCACAATTGCCTGACTCCACGCGGCTCCGTCTGACGTCATTGTGGCAATAAGAGGTCCCCGCCGGCGTGCTGACGTCAGTTCCCTTTTTTTCGTGCCTTCGATAACGGTTATTTCTCCAGCTCTTGTGTCGATTGCTGTTGAAAGGGATACTTTGTATTTTCGGAAATGTCTGCTCCGAAGAAGTCAGGGTTCAAGCCTTGCAGACAATGCGGAGGTCGTATGTCAGTTACTGGCCCGCATAATGACTGCCTCTGGTGTCTAAGCTCGGACTACGACGTTCAGGAGTGTGGTTTGTGTCAGAAAATGAATCTCAAGGCTTTTAAGGAGCGTGAAGCTAAGTTGTTTTTAACAAAGGCTAAAAAGGAGAAGAGGAGTCACCATAGATCTTCGTCAGGGAAGTCGGCGAAGAGTCATAGGAAGCGGCGCCATCACGATTCCCGGCATCGTTCCAGAGGAAGCCGTTCGAGGTCAAGGTCTCCATCTGCTCGCCGCCATAAGTCATGGGAGGTCAGCCAGACGGTGACTCCTCAGCCTTCGACTCCGCAGACTTCTCCAGCGCCGTCGGTCTTTGAGGTGGTGGAACCTCGGAGTCCTAGCTTTTCTCCAGCACATCCAGATATCCAGGATCTGGCTCCGACTCCACAGGAGTGTCCTGTCTTCCCTACTCCGGGATCGGATCCAGCGGCATTCCTTAATGCCATGTTTACCATGTTTCAGAGCATGGCGCCGGGAAGTGGTGCGCGGGCTGGCCCCACTGGTCCCTTGGCATTTAATTTAGGGGCTCTGGCTCCTTATAGACCGGCGCCATTCATGCCATTCTGTCCGGCAGGGGACATCGGTGGAAAGGCTTTCGACGCCGGTGTCTATCCAGATGAAGTCGCACCAAAGCCGGATGGCGTCGGTTGGTAGAGATCGGATGTCCACGGCACCGATGGAGCCATCTCCGGCATCGGATGGGTCCAGGGATCGAGTGGTGACACCTACTCGACACTGTTCTTCGACGTTGGTCAACTCTTTGTCGACGCTGGGGCCCGAAGAAAGGCCCTGAGATTGTTTCAGGAAGGAGAGTATCGGAGACAGCTCCTTGAAGAAGGGGAGATTGTGGAGCCCCTGGGTGACTTTCAGGGGTTAGACACTGCCAGTGGGCTGGATACTTCCCTGGAATGGGATTTAGCCTCACCAGGGGAGTTTACCGAGGAGGCAGCCTTGTTTCATTCTGTGATAAGAAAGGCTGCTGATTTCTTAGATCTCCTGCTTTCTGTTGCCCAGGTCAAGACAAATATCCTGACGGAGGTGCTGCATCCTGCCACTGCTGTTGCGGATCCATTGCTGCCTTTTAATGAAGCTCTCATGGATCCCATTGTTGAGGTATGGAGAAAGCCTGTTAATTCATCAGCGGAGAACAGATCGTTGGCCAGAAGCTATAGATCAGCTCCAGGGGACACTGGGTTCATTTCGAAACACCAGTCTCCGGAGAGTTTGGTGGTACAGGCGTCATGTTCATCGCGGTCTGCTCCTGGCTCCTTCCCTGGTGTGCCGTCCGACAGGGAGTCCAAAAGGATGGAACAGTCTGCAAAGAAGGTTTTCTTGTCCTGCAGCATGGCGCTTAAGTCAGCAAATGCCACGTGTATCCTGGGTAGATACATTCATGCTGTTATGGATGCGGCTAAAACTGCGTTGCCTGATATGCCCCAGGACTTGCAAGGACTCCTTACGGATGCCCAGGCTGCAGCGACACAAGTCATACAATCAGGACTGGACACCACGGACTCAGTTTCTAGAGCCATGAGAACATCCATCGCTACCAGACGTCATGCTTGGTTACGTACGTCTGGGTTCTCTTCAGATGTCCAAGCCACTCTGTTAGACTTGCCCTTTGATGGCGATAAGTTATTTGGCACTAAGGCTGACTCTGCGTTGGAGCGCTTCAAAGAGTGTAGAGCAACGGCGAAGTCCTTGGGCCTGCAAGCTGCTTCAACCCCTTTTAGGTCCTTTCGTGGAAGATCGCAGCAGACAGGACAGCAGCCCTCAAGTCTCCCTAACAGATCTTTTAGAGGGTGGGGTAGAGTCCGCACGAGAGGGGCCACCCAACAGCAGCACCCTGCCTCTTTCTTTTCCTCAGGGGGTGCAGCAGGGGAAGCAACCCTAGTCCTCTAACCATTGCGTCCCATGTATCTCCTGTAGGGGGAAGGCTGTCTCTTTTTCTTCCCATGTGGGAGTCTATCACATCAGACTCCTGGGTCATCAGTGTGGTGAGGAAAGGCTATGCCCTTACCTTTCGGGAGATTCCTCCTCCCTTCCCTCACCGTCTTTCCTTTTGTTCAGAAGACCATCTCCTGTTGTTAGAACAGGAGGTTCTATCCCTATTGTCAAAAGGTGCAGTGGAGTAGTTTCCCGAGCAGGAGAGGGGTCAGGGATGTTATTCAAGGTATTTTCTGATCCTCAAAAAGGATGGACGTTTGAGACCTATCCTGGACCTGAGGATTTTGAATTGGTTCCTCAAACACCAGAAATTCAAAATGTTCACTCTAGCACAGGTGCTTATGGCATTGAGCAAGGAGGATTGGATGGTGTCTGTCAACTTGCAGGATGCTTATTTCCATTTTCCCATTCTCAAGTCACACAGGAAGTATCTCCGGTTTGTGGTGGGGTCGCAACATTACAAGTTTGCGGTCCTTTCTTTTGGTCTTACTTCCACGCCTCGAGTCTTCACGATGGTGATGGCGGTGGTTGCAGCAAATATCTGGAGGAAGGGATCTGGACGATTGGTTGATCAAAGCCAAGTCTCCGGAGCTCGTGCTGCATCACCTGCAGATAACAACCCAGTTGTTGTTCAGTCTGGGCTTTTCGATAAACGTGCCCAAGTCTCACCTGGAGCCCTCTCAACTCCTCCTGTTCATAGGGGCAGTACTGGACACAACATTGAATCAAGCCTTTCCTCCGCCACAGCGGATTCATGACATTCAGGCGTTGATTCCAATGTTTCGAGAGGGAGCGGTTGTTCCAGTCCTCAAGGTCCTTCGTATGCTCGGTCTGTACGCTTCATGCATTCTGTTGGTCACTCATGCATGCTGGCACATGGGGGCTTTTCAGTGGTGCCTCCTCAAGCAGTGGTTTCAGCACAAAGGGGATCTCGCTGAGTCGATAAAGATCTTCAGAGACACTGCAGCGGATCTACGATGGTGGTCTGTGGATGGCAACCTGTCTCAAGGAAGGCCTTTTTCACTACCACCTTCAGTGGCCACGGTGATAACATAGGCTTCCACTCTGGGGTGGGGAGCTCATCTGGGGGACCTGGAGATCAAAGGTCATTGGTCTCCAGTGGAGCAGATGTTTCATATCAATCTGCTGGAATTGTGGGTGATACGTTTTGGCTCTCTAGGCCTTCCTCCCTTCCCCATCGCGGTCAGTCGGTTCAAGTCTTGACGGACAACACGACCGCGATGTGGTACATCAACATGCAGGGAGGAGTAGGGTCGTACCTTCTCTGCAGAGAGGCTTTGCGGCTCTGGTCCTGGGCACTGGAACATCGGATTTGCTTAATAGCAAACCATCTGGCCGGGGTTCAAAACGTGCGTGCGGACAGTCTCAGTCGGCTCCTCTCGGCCGATCACGAGTGGCGTCTTCATCCAGATCTGGTCTTTTACATCTTTCGGATGTGGGGATTTCCCCAGGTAGACCTATTTGCCATTCGGGAGAACGCGCACTGGCCTTCGTTCTGCAGCCTCCAGTATCCGGTACAGGAAGCGTTGGGGGACGCATTTCAGATGTCCTGGAACGGCCAGTTGCTTTACGTGTTTCCCCCCATAGCCTTGATTCCTCGAGTTCTGAGGAAGATTCGCCAAGACCGGGCCCAAGTCTTCTTAATAGCTCCAGATTGGCCAAGAAGGGTGTGGTACATAGACCTTCTCTAACTCTCACTGTGCCCTCTGCTCCGTCTCCCTTACAGGGCAGACCTCCTCTCGCAGTCGCAGGGGCAAGTTCTACACCCCCACCTCCACAGCCTGCACCTTCATGCCTGGAGATTGAACAGGGCAATCTGAGTTCTTTTTCTCTCCCACCAGATGTGGTGGATGTTAATTTATCGGCCAGGCAACACTCCACCAAATCTGCCTATGCGAGCAGATGGGTTAAATTTGTGGCTTGGTTTGGAGAGAGGCAAATTAATCCCTTAAGTGCCCATTTGTTGGACATATTGTTGTTTGCATTGTCCTTGGCACAGCAAGGCTGTGCTGTTGCTACTGTCAAAGGCTATCTTTCGGCTCTCTCAGCCTTCTTATGCCTACCTAATTAACCCTCTTTGTTCAAATCCCCTTTAGTATTGAGGTTTTTGGAGGGGCTTACCAATAGGTTTCCTTCCACTCCGTTTCTTATGCCCCAGTGTGATTTAAATCTGGTTCTAATCTTTTTAATGGGTTCACCTTTTGAGCCGATACATTCTTGCCCTTTGAGATTTTTGGTCTTAAAGACTGTTTTTCTTACGGCCATTACGTCTGCTAGGCGTGTAAGTGAGCTTCAAGCTCTTTGTATTCACCCTCCTTTTATAGCCTTTCATGCGGATAAGGTGGTGCTGAGGACCAGGGCGGCTTTCATCCCCAAGGCAGTGACTCCTTTTAATTTGGGGCAGTCTATCACACTTTCGTCATTCTATCCTCCTCCACATCCATCTAAGGAGGAGGAGAGGCTACATCGACTGACCCAAGGAGGGCCTTGAGTTTTTGCATAGACAGGACGAGACAGTTCCGCTTGGACGACCAACTCTTTGTCAGATACGTGGGGAAGAGGAAGGGGAAGGCCGTCCACAAACTAACACTGTCCAGGTGGGTTGTTCTTTGTATTAAAATTTGTTATTCATTAGCATATAAAGTTCCTCCTGTTGGTATAAGACCCCATTCCACCAGGGCTAAGTCGGCCACGTCAGCCCTTGCTAGACCTTTGTGAAGCATTATTCCTTGGACTCGGAGGTGAGGAGGGATGGCCATTTTGCACCTTCTGTGCTGCAGGATTTCTTGGTATGATCAGTCAGACACCCACCTCCGAGGCGGTACTGCTTTGGGACTCTATTCATTAGGTGCGGAATCCACAGGTAGTTGTATCCATCAGAAGAGCAAATTACATACCTTTGGTAATGCTTTTTCTGGTGGATAAACTAGCTACCTGTGGATTCCTCACCTAATGAATTCTCCCCAATGCACAGCATTCAACAGAAACTTCTTTCCAGCTCTGCACGTCGGCGAGGACTTCACAATTGCCCGAGTCCACGCGGCTCCATCTGACGTCATTGTGGCAATAAGAGGTCCGCGCCGGCGTGCAGACGTTTCAAGTTCGGCGGTGACAAACCTCCCAGAGTTAACGGGCGATAAAGTCTAGTTAGGGCTACCCTATGGCGGGAAGTGTTCCAGATTAAATTACGGATCTCTCGTTCCAGAGATCGTAAAAAGGCAGCCAGTATATATAATGGTAAATTCACAAACAATATAAGAGTCTCAGCAGCATTATCATCTTAACAATGGCTTCCTTACCCATGACCGTCAGCGTTTTCCAGAATGCCATCTGCCGACGGACACTTGACACCGCACCTGTCAGATTTCCATCAAACAGATCAGTATACTAGTGGTATACCTGTATGCCAAGATATCTAAAGGTGCTGGAATGCCATGTTAGGCTAGGGGCTATCGATATGAGGTCTGGGGCAGGTACAATAGGTGGCAATGGGAAAACAAAGGATTTGGCCCAGTTTACTCGCAAGCCAGAAATCCTCGCATGCACATTGAATAATGGTATTATATCACTGGGAAACTCCACAATATCTCTAATGTACAGTAGAAGATCGTCCACATATAAAGAGACCGCATGGTTTCCATAGCCTAACAGTATGCCCCAAGTGCGCCCCACATTGCAGAGTGCTGTCGCCAGCGTTTCCACGGCCTGAGCGGAGAGTAGGGGGGATAAAGGACTGTTGTGTGCCCCTCTTAACACAGATGAAGGGTGACAGAAGGCGTCCCGTTTTGGTTCTAACTAACAAGAGCGTATATAGCAGTTTCACCAGCTGTATAAAATGCAGGCCAAAGCCGTTCTTGGGTAAAACTTCAAAAAGGTAAGACCACTCCAGCGAGTCAAATGCCTTCTCTAGGTCTATCACCAGGCAACCCGCTCTTGGCCAATAGCAGGGAGCGTAGCTCATCGTATGAAAAAATCTTCACAGGTTGAGGGATGTCGTGTGGCCCGGCACAAAGCCGTTCCTCATGTACTAATTCAGGTACCAGTAGAGCCAGTCGCATTGCAATATTTTGGTTAATATTTTATAATCCGTATTAAGGAGTGCCAGGGGCCTGTAGGAGTGCAGACTGGCGGGGTCCTTATGTGGCTTCAGTAAGGAGATCAGTGTGGCCACTCGCAGTGTAGAGGGGTAAGTGCGCCTGTGCCAGAGACTCCTCGTATGTAGCGAGCAACTTGGGCACCAGCTGGGCTGAGTATGCCTTACAAAATTCAGCTGGCACCCCAACCGGACTGGGTGCTTTGCCATTGGCGAGAGAGCGAATGGCGTCCTGCACCTCAGACAGCAGGAGAGGGCCATCTAGGTCCAAACACTGCGCAGCAGAGATCCGGGGCAGGGGCAGTCCCACGAGGAACATGTCAATCTCATTTAGGGGAGGATGAGAGACCATGCTATACAAAGCCTCATAATGTGTGTGAAATGCTGCATGGATTGAATCCTGTGTGTACAACGAGTTTCCTGCTGGTGTCTGGATAGACATTACAGTACTATGGGGAGTTTCTTGATGTATCAAACAGGCAAGGAGCGCTCCGGCTCTATCCGCCTTTGCATGCATGTTTGCCAAGTGCGTTCCATAATTAAGGCACTGCAAACGTTGAGGGAGTTTTGAATGGGCCTTACGGGCGGCTTGCAGTTCAGGTAAGGCATCGGGATTCCGGACCACCTCCAATTCATGCGGCAGCAACTGGCGCTCCACAGCGGACACCTCCTGGTCCAGTTGCCTGCGCATACCATAGCCAAGCCCAATGCAATGGCCACGCTGCGTAGCCTTAAACGCATCCCATTCCATTAAAAGAGACAAGGCCATGTCTGTGTTGAATTCAAAATAACTAGCTATCTGGTGGCCAATCGATTCATGGAATGCGAGGTCCTCCAACATCGCAGGTTGCAACCTCCACGTGGTGGTAGTAGGGTGAGTGGCCCCATCCCAATCGAGCTGAAGGTATTGAGGGTTGTGATCGGAGTGGGTGCAGCCCAGATAATCGGTCCGTACAACAGCTGGGATCAGGTTGGTCATGCAGAGGAACCTGTCAAGCCTGACCTGTAAATCATGAGGGGCAGAGTAGTAGGAGTATACCCTGGTCTCAGCATTATAATGACACCAGACATCTGTCAATTGCCAATGGTGCAGCCAGGTCGCTAAAGAGCGAGCAGTAGAGGTGGCAGTAA